>NC_067401.1:372419572-372754572 GCF_016432865.1 Antechinus flavipes
GATTAATAAACATTTATAAGGATTTATTCTTGTTAAGCATATTAAGCATTGAAACAAAGGAAAAGCTTTCTTTTAAAGGAAGCTTATATTCTATTGAGAAAGACATCATATACAAATCAGAACATATAGGATGGAATATAGAGTAGATGGACGATACTGCTTCCCATACTCAAGAAAAAAAAAAGTTTGATTTTTCTAATAAGGATGAGATGGGAAGAAGCCCTATTTTTTTTTTTTTTTTTTGAGATTCTGAATGAATCTGCATTTTTTTTTTTTTTAACTACCCCAGAGAGATTTTTTTCCTTTAGTTCCCTGCTATAAAGATAGAGATAACCTATGGTTTTATTGTTATAGGGAACAGCTGGGTGTGGACACCCCCTCTCATCAATGTACACTGTGTCAGAGATGGGACTTGTTCCTAGGTCTTCCTGTTTTCTCTGTGTCTCTCAATTCCCTAACACAAATAACAATAACTTATATTTTCTTATGTTTCAGACAAAATACCATTATCACAACTCTGTAATAGTGAGATAGTTAATATCTTTTTACAAATGAGGACAGGTTTATACTAAGTGATATGCCCATGATCATATCCTAGTGTGGGCCAGAATTAAGATTCAAAGACCAAAATTCCACCATTGCACTTAGAGCAATGGACCCTCAATTCAGCTGGTGTTTTTTCCACAATAAAAATTAATAAAAACTTTCTTGTTAAATATATCCTTCTTCTTTGCCTATTCTTATTTCTTTCCTCCCTCTTATTTAAAAAGACTTTTGCTGCCTTAGACTTATTGAAGTGTTTCTTTATCATTTGGACTATTCCATATTTTACAAGCTTTTTTTTGGGGGGGGGAGGGTGTTTCATCCTTCCCTCTTTTGGTAAATCTCAGCTCTGCAATTTCAATGCTGGTTAGTTAAGGGTTCCCTAAGAGTAGAGGAGGTGCAGGACTAAAAAAAGGAATAGAATTACACCTCTACAACCTACTGGGAAAATCCTGGTGGGGAGGGTGAAACACAAGTTTTAAGGGGAGAATGGTGGATGAAATGGATGGATTAGTCTTCCATGGTAGTAACAGAGCAGAGGGTCGTGGCAGATTCTCAACCTAAATCCAGTCAAAGAAACAGGAAATGTGAAAAATTTTAGGCTTCTAGGAGCTAAAGCATGGAAAGAGTAGAGTATAATGAAAAGTACATTAAAAATAAAGAATAAAGATTTGGTTTTGAATTCTGGTTCCATTAAGTTGCTACCTTCTTTGGGCCTCAATTTCCTTATCTGTAAAATGAGAGATTTAGATTTAATGATCTTTCTAGGTAACTTCCAGTTCTAAAGCCTATGAATTGAGATTTATGATTGATTTGCTCTCTCTCTGTCTTTCTGTCTCTGTCTCTCTGTTTCTGTCTGCCTGCTTCTGTTTCTCTGTCTCTGTCTCTGTCTCTCTTTGTGTTTTGGCCTCAGAGCCAATATCAGTTTAGTTCATTTGGAAATTGAGAAAAGAAGAAATAAAGGGCTCTGTGAATAATTTTATTCCTGGGTGGTGTTTTTTTTTTTTTTTTTTAATTGGAACAGGATCATTCTTTAATTCTGTCAAAAGAAAATTTTAATATAGAGGCCATTTTGCTTGAGATAGCAAGACATATAATTAGATGAAGCCTTTTGAATTTAGTTGAGACATTTAACTTTAGATCTGACTCTATCTGGTCAGTTCCTGCTTTCTTTTTACAAAGTTATCAGTTTAACTCCATTGATTGCTGATCAATTTATTTGATATAGATCTTCACCTTCTGCTATCAGTTCTTGATTATATACATCTTTTGCCTCCCCCTTGTCCTCTTTAAAAATTCCAACTGTATCCAACTGGCTTTGTCCTATATTAGATGATTAGAAGTGTGACTTGTGGCATTGGTCTTTGTGTATCATGAGACTCTGTTCTGAATAGATAACAAACTGGTTATTAAAATATAAAATATAAATATGACTAATAGCAATACCTGTTAACAAATTTCTTGTAAACCTACCCTATTCTTTACCACTCCATTAATGTTCTCACTGGCAACAGTGAGAACTCTGCTGAATTCTTGCAAAAGGTTAGAAATCTTGGAATAGGTAGAGAAAAAGTGTTGACATTTTGTCATTTAAAAATTAAAAATTCTTTTGAAGACTGATTTTATTTTAAAAAGAGATTCCATATTATCTATCCCATGGACTAAGTTGGGCCATAAAATAAAATCTTAATTTAGTATAAAAATGTTTTCACATATTCTTGAAGTTAATCCAAAGTGGTAAATATTTTTTTTTTTAAAAGCAGAGCAAGCAAGATTTCTGGTGTATACTAAGATGGATACCAGCATTAGTAATTCTATCAGAAGTGAAATTTCAGAACTTGGATGCTTGCTAAAAATCCATTTGCTGGTCCTAGATTTAGCAACTCTTTTGTTACCAAGGTTTGTATGAAATATTCTTGTTAGTGAGATATATTTATTCATCAGCAACAGCTCCATTTAAGACAAATTCTGTTATCAATATGGTAATGTGTTTATGAACTAACGGTAGTTATTAGAATACCTTCTTATGGCAAAAATAGTGTTTTCCTTTTTTTTCTTTTTTGGGAGTAATCAATAAGGAAGACTTATAGAGTCATGTTGAATTTCCATAGGTAAATTCAAATGGGGTCCTTTGTAGTAGTGATCAGAGAACCCTTGGTCCCTTCTTAGGGGTTACTTCTGAGTCCAGTGCATACAGCAAATACTTCACCAATTTGACCTCCTCTAAGAATGACTATTATTAGGTTAGATTTTATTCATAAATAAATAATATATTAGATCAGAAAGAAACCTTAGAGATCTTTCATTTAGTTCACTTTTTTTTGAATTGCCAGCACATAATTTTGGTTACAAGTAGGAACAGGTGAGCAGCACAAATTCCATTAATACCATGAGAGAAGAATTTCAAAAATGAAATCCAAAATTACATTAGATGAACTTTTCAAGCATGGTCATTGATTATAGTACAGATTTCTAAAGAACAACCGAAGGTCCTTTCCTGTTTGCTTATCGCTAAAAATACTTGCATGTAGTTCATGCATCAAGGTTATTGAAAAGGTCAAAGGTGGTAACTATTAAAATTAATGATATCATTGTCAGTGAGGTATGGTAGAATCACAGAAGCTCAGAAGGCATCTAGAGGCATCTAAGAGATCACTAGCCCACTTCATATCTGAATTAGAATCCTCTATATAACATGCTAGACAAAAAGTCATCTAGATTTCACAAGGATACCTCCCTTGAGAAGGAACCCACTACTTCAAATTATGCACACACTCCACACATATGTATATATATGAAAAGATATCTTTATGCAAACTTCAAAGCACTCATAAATGTTAGATGTCATCATTCTCATCATTTCCAAGATAGCCCAGTTCCCCTGGATTGATAAATCTGATGTCAGGAGACTTGAATATGAATTGCTCTAAAGCTTATACTGCTATTTGTAACCATATACAAGCCATTCACCCGCTTTGAGTCACAGTTTCCTCATTTGTGAAACAAGGAAAACAATGTTTCAATTACCTAGCTGACAGGAGAATAAGCTTTTAGTAAGTACTCACCGTGTTCCAGGTGCATACAATAATTTGTAATATTAAGTTGTGGGGAAAAGCAGTGTATAAACCTTAATATTCTATCTAAATGAGTTGTTATTGTCATGAAGGCATTGAATAAAAATTTAGTTTTAGTATTCATTTTTCTGCTTTCTATATTAATATTGCTTAACACTCACATTCTCTGAACCTCAGTTTCTCATCTATAAAATGAAGGGAGTTAGACTCAATGGTCTCTAAGGGCTATTCCAGCTCTATGATTCTATGATTTTATGAATTTCAAATTTCTTCTTTCATCTAGGCTGTCTACATTATACTAAAGAGATGTTATGTCAATTATGTAAGCAACTATAATTGATTTAGAAAATTCAATTTCCAAAGTTGATTTTTCCCCGAATGATATCATTTAATTTTCTCAAAAAAATCTAAATAGCACAATTTTGCTTCAAAAGTGATGCATTTCTCTGTTTATGCATTTTTATACTTTATATTTGTTAATATGTCATTGAAATTACTCATGTAAAAATGACTTGTGTGATATAACAAAAATCATCTCAATCATATCCCCTGCTTCCAGCAGTCACAGCCAGTGTTGGTGAATTTGCAACATATTTTTGAGATTAAGGAGAATAAATGACAGTGCAATTCCTGCTACAATGAAATATCATGTTTTAAAAGGAGACATTTATTCAATGTAAGGATTAAGTATTGCATTTTCAAGTAACAATTATAATATAAATGTGACTTCTTGATAATGTTCTAGATTATTGAAATCTGTTTATTTGATATTTAAGATATTAATTTATTTATGTTCTTTGGATTCTCTGTCTCATTTAGTCATTTTATCACAATAGAATGAGGATGAACAGATCCATGGAATATAAGAAAGGAATACACTAACAAAATTAGGAGAAGAAAACTTGTAAGATCGCTAAAAATGATAAAATCACATTAATGATTTACTTTGTACTTCTAACAGGCATAGTATGATATTAGTTTCATAAAGAATCCATCTCAACATAGAGAAACACATTTACAGCAAAATATTGCTTCTCAGAACATCACATGTTTTATGTATTAATTCATCTCATTTTATGCTGCCAGTAATTGACAGTTATGTTCTTATGCATCCAGTGAAGCTCACCTGCCAAGACAAGTACTGGATTAGCTGAATTACACCTGCCTACCTTGAGAACAGAAATCATTTGTACTACATTAATTAAATTAAAAATGACATACTCAGATCGACAGCAGAGCATAATATCAACCTGCCCAGTAGGTATATATTAGCATCAACAATGCTAAGAAAAATACGGTTTCAGACTAAGCATTATCTCATAAAAACTTAATAATTCATCTTATATAATACTGACTGTATCAAGGCAAGGAAGCCTTAAAGATGTATTATATGCTTCAATGTGTCTCATTTATTGCTGATCAATTTGATCATAGGGGCCATTAAGACAAAATTTCCAGGGCTCTACTGATGCAGGCCAATTAACTTGAGTTCACAATATTTCATCCAGCCTACCTCCAGGAAATTCTACTAGTCACACAAGATGAGCAATACAAGTCCATTCCTGTTTCTAGAAAAACAGCTCAAAGGACATTTTTCAGTAGTACCTTCTTTCAAAGGAATAGTTATTTTTTAATCCTTTCAAAGTACACAAAAACTATTTCTTGATGTAACACACTTGATGAACTACACATACAGCCAAGCTATTCAGTTCAGGAATACTGCTTTATCAAATCTTCTGGATACATTGAGGATTAAACTGTGGTGAACTTAATTTACCAATGCACTATGCTGTGATAGTTTTCTATTCATATATACCAATCTTTAACCATTTTATGATCCTTTCCTTCTTGGTAGGTTTTTATAATTTATATCTTTATAGATGTAATAAAAAGTGAGCCTAAAATCTTTCACGAAATGGCATACCTAACTTTGGGATGCTTACTACTGTAATATTTCATTGTTTGAGTATTCTTTCCACTGATTGAGGTCACCATATTTCTTTATCATAGAAAAAGATCTTCATGAATTGTGGTGTCAGGAAAAAAATTATTCTCTTGATGGCCATTCTTCTAGGAAGACAAATAGTTCATCCCCAGGCCAAGACTGAAAGTTTTTTTAGCTTGCATAGATGTGCTCAATCTTGCATAGTTTGGCATGTGTCATTTTTATACCACAATGAAGAACTGAATAGACCTTAAATGAAGTATTGAAAGATATGTGTGTGGGTATATGTATGTATATAGAATATATGTGTAGAATTACATATATGTATATCTATGTAGAATTAGATATAAAGATAAATATGGATATACCAATCCATCTATCTTTATCTTTAATACCTCCATTTAAGTACTATTCCTGATATATATATAAATATATATGAAATATGAATATAGATATAAAATTCAAGTGCTACAGGGAAATATAAAATATATACATATATATATTTCTTAAAATGGGAGTTGAATTAAAAACTCAGTCCCAACACTTCACATTTTCTTACTTCCTCTTTAGGTTTTTTGCCCAAAGCATTGGAGATAGCTACCTATGGTCCTTATCATACGTTCTCAATATCTGAATTCTTCATTTGCTAGAAATCATTTTTCTTTAAATCCTGGTTCTTATATTTCTTATGGAAGAAAGCCCTTGTAAGATTCCTAGATCACTCCAGCTCATTTTCTTTCTGGTTCTTATCTAGTTCCAGGCAAAGAACTTCAATATACACATGCAATTGCTCTTCTTCTTTGTTCCTTAGATAGCCAGTCTATGACAAAAGGTGATGATCCTGAGATGTAGATGGAAATTACATACCTGGGGCTGAAGACATTTTCTGGGCATCTCTTGGTGAACTGGAAGATTTTGACATAAATAGAGCAACAAGATAACCACAATTCAACGAACAAACTGCAAAAAGACTGTCAAATATAGTTGGTCTGATTTGACATATCTTGTCTTCATGGAAGAGTTACTTGGTGATAGCCTAGAAGATCGGCTCTTATGGCCTTAAGACAACCTATACAAAACTTAGCTGAGTGAGGGTTCTCTATGATCCATTACTCATTGTGTATAGATAATTATGCTCCAAGACTCTCGGGTCTCCAACCCCATGGGGCTTTGGAAACTAGAATCTTTCCTGGCTAGATTTTATTCGTTCTTTTCCTAGTTATACCCTTTAAATCCCACATATGAACACGCACATTACTTCCCAATGAACATGATGAAGGGAAGCAAGAAAGAAAGGTGAGAAAGCTAAAAGAACAGAAGGATCTTGTCTTTTATCTCAAGTTTTTTTGCTCCTGTGGTTCACGGAACTTTGGTTTTGGAGTCTTAGCCCAATTTGAATGTACAATCTGCCTATTACCGGTGGTAAAGGGTGGGGGGTGGGGGGGCGGGAAGAGCACTTCTCTTTCTCTCTGCCTTAATCTGCTGTTCATGTGAAAGTGTGTGCGGCTGACCCAAACCTCGCTGACATGTCAGCGTGCAGCCGCAGGACGTGGGGTGTTTGATTTATAAATGGAATGTATAATAGGCACCGTGCCTTCTGAGCTGAACGTTCATGGAAAAATCACATGCCGCTCACATGAGGGACCAAGATCTTTTTTTATTATTTTAATGAATTGAGTTTTTTCAGTGCACCAGGGAGATTAGAAGGTACCTGCCAATAACCCTCTGATTGTGTCTTCTGCCTATTGGTGGGCTTGAATGCGGATACTCCTCTTGTCAATTGAGTTTATGTGTTAAGTCAAGGTTTAGCTTTGGATGTGAAAGCGCTCACTCAAACAAAGCCACAGATGCTCAGACGGTGGAAGCCATCACATAATTCTTCTCTTTGTTTCTTTAAAGAGCTCAGTGTTGGAATAAAAAAAATATGGGGAAGACTGGGGCTGAAGATAATGATAGTGAAGATGAGAAAAGACAGCAGGTTGTAAGTTCTGGCCTAAGTTTGGAAAGAGGGGAAAAAAAAGTTGAAACAGTAATAAACTACAGCAAGGCCAACAGATCAACCAACATGAGAAAAACCAACAGGTAACAAGGGGCCTCTGGAACTTCTGAAGAATAGAGATCAGTAGGAAGGCATTTTGAATGAGAAATAAAATGCTCCTTCCTGTCAGGGAGGAAGGGAGGTGCATGGTGCTTGAGAAATGGAAAAAAAAAAGCAATTAAAAAACCAGACATGAATAAAGATCAGGTGAGAGAGGATGTCACCCTGTGGCCTTTGGAACTGTGTTTCTGCTGCCTCCTAAAATTATGTTTTCCTGGAACAAAGGAACAATGTTATGGAAAAGTGGGTGCCAGGTACTTTAGGAAAATGAGACACACTGAAGCGGATAGAAAAGACAAAGACAATAGCAGCCGTATGCAATAAACCAAAAGCAGCTGAGACCTGAGACAAAGGGTGAAAATTTGGAGCCAGCAAGATGACTGAAGCATGGGAAGGAAGGAGGGGAAAGTGATTCACAATAACCTTTGAAAGACATTGACCTGAATATTTATTACAGGAGTGCATACTCTACTTGTCCTTGGGAGACGTGCTTTGTCCAGTTAGCCATTTCCCACTTTTAAGGCAATAAACAGGAAAGTGGCTTGAAAGATGGCCACTGATCCATAGGACATGATGTCTGAAAGGAACAAATCAAAGATTAGGCTTTGGCCTGGAAAGAATGATTAATTGGATGAAATGTCCCCAGGAAGGATGTGAGACTCATCAACCATCTCCATTCTTAGGTCCAAAGATTCAACACATGCTTAAAATGAGGAGATAAGTTAGTACAAATACTTCAGTCTTGAGTGATTACTTTGCAATGAAACTAAAGTTTGTATCATTTGATTAGAAAGTTTTTTTTTCATTGCTAATTCACCCAGAATGATGTAGGCATAAAGAGACAATGGAAATAAGGAAAATCAAAACTATAGTTGTTGAGAACTTATAGACTGATAATACTCCCTTTTTATTTGTCATTGAGTCTATTTCTATTTTTTGCAAATAAACGTAAAAATATAAGCATATTTAAAATTCCAAATTATGGTCAGACTCATGATTCATTCATTCCCCTCCTACTGTTTCTCATGGTGTACTCAAAATATGATTTTTGGGGGTGTTCCTTCATAGTATTAACCTAAAAATTTTAGTGATATGCCTTTAATATACCTAACCTCTTCTGGAGATTCTCCCTTATGTGTTAAGTTAAGGTTTACTATAAAAGAATATTATAGATTTTAACAGTTATAAATTTATACCTTCTTTTGTTGATGAATAGTGGTAGTCTGAAATGGTAGAGATATCTAAGGCTAAGAATACTTTTTTTCCCCAGTTGTGTGCAATCGATTTGTGTAATTATTTAGCTGACTTTTTATTCAAATAAAAATAAAAACCCTATCACACTGTTAGCTCTGAGTGGAAATATGTATTAGGGAAAAGCTGTCCCAAATGAAAGACTAGCAAATTTGAATAAAAACAGAAAAAAACAACAGCCCTAGAAATCAGTTTCATGCAGAGTTGAGACATTGGGCCAAATGGCACTCTGAATTGCTGTTGAAAAAGGAGAGAAATAGATACAAACCTGGGAACTGGAGCTGTGTTTAGCTTCCAGTGAGGATCCTGAGCTTACTTGCAGTGTTTTTGAGCACTTAGTGGAAAATGAATGTGCTCCCTAATCTGTGCAGGTATTTTTTTTTTTTCAGAGAATAAATGTAAGTATGTTCTCTATGAAAATTCGAGAAAGGATTAAAGTGCCATATAGTATCTTAAGTTTTCCAATGTGGGCTTTATAGAACTAGGGACTCACTATCTACAAGTCTCTTTGAGGGCTGCTATCAATGACCTGGCTTGGATTTTGGCTGTCATTCCTTACTTGAGGTTAATAGGAATAGACTGGCAGGTGAGATAGGCCTAGGCCAGCATGATCAGAGATAACTGGCTTTGTTGCCACAAAGAGAGTATGAATTAAAAACAGTAGGGACAGACAAAGAATCAATCATCAATTTGCAGAACTTTTGCCTGCTAGCTGCCATGTAGCTGTGAAACAACTGCGGTCCAGAAACTTCTTTTTTGTGAGCCAAGGAAAATTTGCCTTTTTTATATTTATGTGCAAATATACAAGCAAAGATGGCTTGAGATAGAACCATAAGAATTCAATAATGTCTAGATGTGGTTAATTCATTTGATGAATAGAGGATATTTTTGTTCCATTTCTTTGCATTCAGAATATATAATCCTTAAGTTTGGTATCTAAGCTGCATCATGGTATCTAAGCAATGATCTGTAATTTCTGAAAATAACCCCTATTATAAAGACATGTCTGCTTTAAGGAAAAACACCCAAAGTATCATGAGCCTAGACAAACTTGCCAAACAAGAAATTATTATTTATATCATGAATTTACAAAATACAAAAGGGGTCAATAATGTCTTTTCACCACTCTGGACCTCATTTTCCTCTTCTCTAAAATTAAAGGGTTGCCAGGAAGTCAAAAACAGAAAAAAAAAATACTTTATAAACCCAAATATTCATAGCAACATTTTTTTGTGTTAACAAAAAAAAATGGAGTAAAAGTAGTTGTCTATCTATTGGGGAATGGCTAAATAGACTGTAATAGATGAATATAAGAAAATATTGCTATATCATAATATATAATGAATAGGAAAAATCAGAACATAAATTTATACTAAAGTAAGAAAGATCCAAGAAAATTATGTTCACTCAATGACTCATCAGTGTAAATGGCAAGAGCCAAAACAAAACAAAAAAATCCAAACCCTCAACATTCTTATTATTTTAAATTATTTTATTGATATCTTTTCTTTTTACATCAATCTAATTTCCTAGTATATCCCATCCCTGTCTCATAACAAATTTTAAAGATAAGAAACAAAATATGTGAGCAAAAACAATCAGCATATCAAACAAAACTGATGTTATATACTTTGTTACACACCCATAGTTGTCTACCTCTGCAAAGAAAGGTTGTTGTATGTGTATAATCATATCCCTTTTGATGGTGATGGTGGAACAATCTTGGTAATTATCATTTCACAGCATTGATTTTTTTTATTTTGTTGTAGTTACTTCTATTCACTTCATATTGTTTTGGTCATTATGTAGATTGTTTTCCTGGTTTTATTTCATTTTGCTTCCATTCATATAAATCTTTCATTGAATTTCTGTTTTTATAATATTCATCTTTTTTTAATAGCACAAGAACAGTCTATATTACATTCATATACTAAAATTGGTAGAGAGATTCCCCAACTGATGGACATCTCTTTTGTATCCAGTTCTTACTACAAAAAGTGCTGCTGTAAATATTTTGATACACATGAGACCTTTTATTTTTATCATCAATCTTCCTAGGGAAGATCTGTCTAGATTTGTCTACATAGCTGAGGAATCACTGGATCAAATAATACAAACATTTTGACCACTTTCTCATGATAATTCCAAAATGCTTTCCAGAATAATTGGACTCATTCACAGCCCCACCATCAATGTATCAGTTTGCACATACAATCTTATCCTTGGGGGGAGAAGTGAGAAAGTGCTCCTTTTTTTGATCTCCGCAGAGATTGAGCATTATATGTCAGAAACCATGTATACACTGTCAGCAAGGTTGATGTGTTAGTTTTTCTGAACTGCTTTTTTTCTCCCTTTCTCTTTCTTTTAAAATTTTATTAAAAGGTATGTCTCATTGGGTAGGAGAGGGGAGAGGAACATGTTTGTAACAGAAGGTGATGTAAAAGCAAAAAAAATCATTAAAGTAAACAGAAAAAATAAAAAAGTAAAAGTAAAATGAGACAAACTAGATCAGTTGTGTCAAAATCAAATAGAAATGGGACTCACCAATCCATTCATAAGGATCCTTGTGGGTGACATATGGGTTTGCTTTAAAATGTAATATTATCTATGTTGCATTTTTATCTTTAAAATGTTTTCCAATTACATTTTTATGTGTTGCCTATAGCACTTAGGAGTTTTGTGCACTTCATGTGGTCTGCTCTTGTTTTAATATTTGGTGAGACTAAGAACTTATCCCTTGATAGAATAACCTAAGAAGAGATAGCCACAATTCCTCTAAAAGCTTGTAGGGAAATGAGAATATCTGTAGCCAACTTCTCCTTGGTTTTCTTCATGGAAGAAGGGAGTTGGGAAATGAACACTGAGATTTATTTTTAAAACTCTAACTTAATAATAGGTAGGTCAATTTAGTCATGTTTCTTCTAGAGAAAGGAGGGACATTTATTATAATTGTTAATCTATCAAATGTATAGTAAGCACCTATTCTGTAGCAGGGACTGTTACGCATTTGGGTTACAAAAGCAAAGTTAAAATTGTTTTTGCCCTTATGGGGCATTCTGTTTGGATTAAGCAACAAATATATAAGTGAATAAATACAAAATAATTTTTGTGGGAATAACTAGCAACTTGGGGTAGAGATGCTATGAAGTAGTTTGAGGAAGGAATACATTTTAGAAAAAGAGGGACATATAAAGAGACAGGAGATAGAATGCCATATATAAGTAATGGCAAGTGAGCTTGTTGGACTAGAAAGTAGAATGAGTGATAAAAGAGTAATTTGAAAGAAACTTGAAAAGGAAAGTTGGAAGTACATTGTGAAGAATATTAGATAACGTACTAAGGACTGAGGGGGGGAAAACATTAGACACAGTGATCAAGAGGTCATTGGTAACCTGAAAGAAAGCAGTTTAAGTTGAGTGATGAGGTCTGGTAAGGTTGGAAATCAGATTGCAAAAGATCAAGAAGTGATTAATAGAAGAGGAAGTGGAAATTACAAGGGTAAACAGCTTTTCTGGAAGCTTGACTGTGAAAGCTAAGAACTAAAGGATAATAGCTTGAGGTTATAGTAGGGTCTAATGAAAGTTTTTTTTTTTTAAGATGGCAGAATAATAACATTCTAATAACATTATTAAGGATCTTCTATTTTGCTTTCCTAATTCTTTCTGTCCCTTTTAAAAAGGATTCCCTTGAGCCTTATCTATATTTCACCCTCTCCCAATTAAACTAGATGGAAGAATTATATAGAAGAACCATTCTTAGGTATTACTTTCTATCCACTTCCTTCTCTACAATTCGGATTATAGGAAAACTCTTTACCACTTTGAATTTTGTCTATAATATTCCTAAGAGTTTTTATGAGACTTCTTTCATGGTATGAATGTTAGATTTTATTATTATTTTCACTCAACCAGAGTTGATTTTATGAGATCTGTTCAGGGTTTGTTTGTTTTTTAAGTTCTTGAAATATGTTGTCTAGGCTCTTTAATTAGCCATGGGATTCAGGTAGTTCAATTATTCTTCTTTCTAATGATTTTGATCTATTTTGTATGTTTGGGCTGGATCTGTTTTTACTTTCTTGAGGTGTTGACTATTGTGTTATTCCCAGATTCTTAGGGATAATTTAGACTGTTAACTTGCAAGATTTCAGTGTTTTTGTTCTATTTTTACCAGTTTTTTGATTAAAAATATATATTTCCTCTTGGCTTATAGAGTCATTGGATTCTCTTTGGTCCATTCTAATTTTCAGGGATTTTGTTATTTGGTCAAGTTGTTTCCCTCTAACCCTAATCCTAATCCTAAATCAATTCTTTCTTCCATGACTCTCATTCATTTTCTAATTTTTTTCCTCTAGTGAACTGATTTCATTAAAAAAAATTATACTATTAAAAAATTCTTAATTCATCTCTTCTAAGAATTCTAGTTGAACTTGTACCCAAGCTATGTTTTTCTTAAGGGCTTTTCTTATCAATATTTTGAAATCATTCTCCTTTTATGTTTTATTATCTTGAATGTCCCTGTCACCAGAATAATTTTTATAGTATTTTTAAAATCCTCACCCAGTTAACTTTATGAATTCAGACTTTATATTAGATTTGGGCTCTGTGCCCTTCTGGTGGGTATGTTTGGACTGGATCTATTTTTACTTTCTTGAGGTGTTGACTATTGTGTTAGTCCAGATTCTTAGGGATAATTTAGACTGGTAACTTGCAAGATTTCAGTGTTTTTACAGTGGTTTGATATAGGACAAAGTTGAATTAAAGACGCCTATTCTGAGCTCTACAAAGCTGGGGTCTGACCTAGCTAGATTTAACCACTATCAGTCAGCTAGGAAACTCTACTCATTCATAGTGATAGAACTGCAAGCTTACCCTTGTCTGAGATTTCTGACCTGATAATTTCTTTGTATGCTTAAAGTGGGCTAGAAGTTGGAACTGATACCCTGTTCTGCTCCTTTAGGTTGTAGAGCACATCTTTGCTGCTTGCTTCTGAAATTGTCCCTTGCTCAGTACATAGCCTAGGGCCTGAAACCTTTCTTTTTCACCACCATATAGACTTGAGAATTCTCCTCAGGCTTCACTGGATTTGTGATCTGGACCTAGGTAGAAACTGAACAGTTCCTGCATACTGCATAATGTTGCACTGATTCAGCATGGATCTCAGCCCTTATTTTGCTTTGCTTGTCCTCTTTTAAGTCTCATTGCCCTGGAATGTTATTTGTAACTTGACAATCCTGGCCAGAACCGGATCCTTTTGTACCCCCATTAGTATTCACAATCCTATATGTCCTGAAAAAAAAAAAAGACTCCATAAAACTTTTTCTTGGATTTCCCCATCAAGATTACATCTGATTTATTCCTTAGATCTGCCTGATGGAGCTTTGGTGGGGTAGCTCAACTGGACTTCTTTCTGAACTCAACTATCTTGTCTTTGCTGGGTGATGTGTTTATTCTTATATACTTTTGAAGTAATAGATAAATAAATAGCCAATCTGTTATTGGTTAAATGGTTAAATGAAACTGGGGTGCTAGTTAATGGATTCCTAAAATGAAAATAAATTAATTGGTTGAGGTGTGAACCAGTGACAGAGAAGAGAGACTTCCAAATCTCCTCAAGGTCCTAGAGATAAAAATGTAGTAAATCTGACTTTAGTTTCCTTTTAGTCTGTACTAAATTCAATTCTACAAGAAGCTGCTCTGAATGTTTGTTAGAGGACCTCTCTGTGATTATCTTAAATTTATCATATGTATATATATATATATATATATATACATATATATATATATATATATATATAATATATATTTGTATCTCTCTCTCTTCCTTTCTCTCCCTCTCTTTCTCTCTCCTTATTTCCCCCTCCTCTTTCTCAAATGCTTGTCTGTTGATTTGACTCAGATGGTGGGACCAGAGTTAATCCACATTATATTAATATAATCAACAATGTATAGTGGATAGGGTGCTAGACTCAGAGTCAGAAAGATCTGAGTTAAAATCCTATTTCTTGCAAATTAAGACAACTCTAAGATACTACTATACACCTCTTAGATTGGCTAGAATGACAGGAAAAGATAATAATGAATGTTGGAGGGGATGTGGGAAAACTGGGACATTGATACATTGTTAGTGGAATTGTGAATGCATCCAACCATTCTGGAGAGCAATTTGAAACTGTGCTCAAAATATTATCGAACTGTGCATACCCTTTGATCCAGCAGTGTTTCTACTGGACTTATACCTCAAAGAGATACTAAAGAAGGGAAAGGGACCTGTATGTGCCAACATGTTTGTGGCAGCCCTTTTTGTAGTGACTAGAAACTGGAAATTGAATGGATGCCCATCAATTGGAGAATGGTTGAGTAAATTGTAGTATATGAACGTTATGGAATATTATTGTTCTGTAAGGAATGACCAGCAGGATGAATATAGAGAGGACTGGAGAGACTTACATGAACTGATGCTGAGTGAAATGAGCAGAACCAGGAGATCATTATACACTTCAACAACAATATTATATGATGATCAATTCTGGTGGACGTGGCTTTTTTCAACAATGAGGTGAACCAAATCAGTTCCATTTGTTTAATAATGAAGACAACCAGCTACACCCAGTGAAAGAACTATGGGAAATGAGTGTGGACCACAACATAGCATTTCCACTCCTGTTATTGTCCACTTGCATTTTTGTTTTCCTTCTCAGGTTATTTTTACCTTATTTCTAAATCCTATTTTTCTTGTGCAGCAAGATAACTGTATAAATATGTATACATATATTGCATTTAACATATACTTTAGCAAATTTAACATGTATTGGTCTATCTGCCATCTAGGGAAGAGGGTGGGGAGAAGGAGGAGAAAAGTTGGAACAGAAGGTTTTGCAAGGGTCAGTGCTGAAAAATTACCCATGCATATGTCTTGTAAATAAAAAGCTATAATAAAAAAAATAAAAAAATCCCAAAACAAAACAAAACAAAAATCCTATTTCTGACACTAGTTGTATGATCCCTGGGCAAGTGACTTAACCATTCTGAACCACAGTATACTCATCTATTAAATGAAGTTATTGGATCAGATAGTCTCTAAGGTCCCTTTGGTTCTATATTTTTGGTCTGATGACAAGTAGGACTTATACTTTTTTTGAGGAATAAGGAAGAAGACTTGGAGAACTCCTTAAAGCCTACTGGAGCTCAATGAAAATTGAAGACAAAGTATCTTCAATACAGACATGTTTTAACATAGTAGAATGGAAGCTCCTTGAGGACAGGGACTTGTCATAATTTTTGTATTTGTCTCCTTAGCCCTGAGCGAAAAGCCAAGTAAATGGTGGATTCTTAATAACTTCTGATTGAATTGAATTAACCTGAAAAAAGAAATGGAAAAATGTGATCCAAATTACAAAGCTATTTATACATGACTGCCAGTATTCCAGCAAGGACTGTTGAAATGATGTTTCTGTTTCATTTGCTAAACACTTTGACTACCATCATCAGTTAGAGTTTCTCTTCTGCTATGCTGATCTTCAAAGATTCATCCTGGAAGGACTGAGTAAAGGGGAGGGATGGAACAGGAACCCTTGTGGAACAGAACAACAGGATGTGGATGAAATCCTACCATGACACATTTGGCCTTTGCCAGTCATTGTGTGATTCTCACACTGTTGGCCCTCTTGTTAGTTGTAGCTGGGAAAGTGAGAGTGTTGCTATCTGAAGCAAACTGTCAGTAAGTGTTTGTTTAATTACTGCCTTATCACAGCTGATAATTATTTAATGATTTCTTTCCTTCTTGACACAGTGAAGTTAGGGATATCATTAGATCTAATGCCTGCAGGGATCACTGCTGGGCTTTGTGTAGGGTCTAACAGCCACAGTGCTAGATTCAAGGTACCGCCTTGCCCTTCAGTAAGTGACCTTGTGGTCAAGCTACAGGGAAAGGGGAATACAGGAATGATGGTACAAAATACACCACTTTCATACAAATGGGATTATTTTTATGCTAGTCTTCTCTTTTCAGTGGGATAGCTATAAACTCCACAAGGTGAAGAAACATGAATAAATCAAACAAAACAAAACAAAACAAAATCCAAGTGAAAAGCAACCAAATAAAGTTGACATTGCCTCTTTGTACAGAATTCAGCTAGTCTTACAGGGCAAAAAAGCCTTTGAATAGTATTGGAGGATAGAGGAACACAAGGTGGGATTTTCCCATGGGATAATTTGGCCTTCATCTAGGGAAATGAGCAGAGAAGAGTATCAAAGGCTTGTCATGACTGGAAATGCCTTGATAACTATGGGCTCATTTGGATAGTCTCTGCTTTCTTAGGAGAGGTTACATACTCTAAATGAATATCATGGCTTCTATGAGCTTGCCTACAGAGGAAAAAATGTGAAAGTTTGAGAGTCTTTCTTTAACCATCAAGGAGTGCTACTGACAAAGTTAGGCTTTATTCAGATATAGGAACCATCTTATATTCAATCTGGTGGTTTTGTATTGGGAAACATCAAGCTCTCTATAGTTTTCTGAGAGATGTCTTTATCTATTTCTTCATTCTGCCCTCTAGTCTCCCTATCCTAAATGCTCTTTGATGGGTTCTAACGCTTATTGTTGTTTCTCTTCAGTTTCCAAGAGGACCAAAAACATCAGGTGTCTTGATTTTTGTTTTGATGTCTTTATTTGCCAGTGAATTGGATTTAAGTGAGGCGGGAAAAGTCATCTTTCAATGTCTTTGAAGTTCAATAACAAGACATTGGTCTAAATGACCAGTCATAACCCTGGATGCAATGGAAGACCCTGGTTTGTTTAAGCTAAGGTTTCCCCCAAATTCCAGTTTGTCTGAGGCTGCTTTTTAATTATATATGTGAATGATGTAAATGGATTTATCCAATTAAGATCTTATGGTTTATGGTACTCCCACCCAATAAGAAACGCTGCTCCCTTCCCTTCCTGGGGCATTTCAACAGAGTTGTTTACATCAATATGGTTTAATTATATGTAGTTATGCACTCAAAATGTTAAAAAAAAATGAATAAAAAACAAATATGTTAACACAATCACTCTCTACTCTGAATGCAATCTCCAAACCCAGGAGCTTAAGAAAAGATACAGTTCAGGTGCTTATATTCAAATCTTCCTTCAGCCCCTCTGACAGATAGCTATTAAATTAATTATTTCCTGGTGGATCAATGTCCAAGGATTTTGGACTTAGGATACCAAAGCACTTCAGCTGGTTTTTGTCTCTTCCTCAAGGATGGCCATGACAGATCTTAATGAAGCATTGATCCATCTCCTTTATCTTCTGTCTACTCCAGTATCTTTTCTGGCCAAACCTTTAGCTTTACTTCCTTATCACATGTTTATCTTAGAAAACAACTTACAGGGCCACCATGACCCAGACCTTTATCTCTTTCCAGATCATAAATTTTGTGGGCACATATATACCATTAGCCTTATAGGTACAGTCAGCTAGAGACTCTGGACCAATGTCAGCTTAGTCATAGTAGGGATAAAACATAACTACACCCCTTTTGTTGGTCATATTTTTAATGCAAATACTGAATTTAGGCTTCCCAAGTCTGGTGAGCATAGAGTGCCACAATTATAATAATATTTTAATTCACCATTTTTATTGTGCTTTATATATCTTTGTTCATTTGATTATCAATACAATTCTATGTGATATGGTCACATAGTATTAGAGGCCAAATTTGAAATTAGGTCACCTTTGACTTCAAATCCAGTAAATATTTTTCTAGATGGTTGACTATAATACAGTAGGTAGAGTTAGTCTTGAAATGAGGGAAACCTGGGTTCAGATTCTGCCTCTGATGTATGTTATTGGACTTTCAGTTTTCCTAGACTTCAAGGGACAGAATAGCTGCTGATTTGCATCAAGAAAGAGAATTTTCTCATTGAGAATTCCCTTTATCTAAGAAAATCATAGGTCCAGTCCTCTCTCCCCCATGCACAAAGAGTAGGGATGATTGCCCTTTCTTTAAAAAACTGCTTTGTACTCTTGATCGAGGGATATTGGCTTCTTATTTTTCTATACTTAATTATTGGATCTTTAGCCTTTTTGGTTCAAAGACTCTTAACTGAGTGGGGGAAACCTAGGGAGAAGGAGACAGAGCTGAGGAAACTGGTGTGAAATTTCCTGAGTAAAGATGTTTCAAAATTGGATAGCATAGACATTGGACCCATCCTATTTTAAAGAGAGAAGTTGATGTCGTTGGTATAGGAAATTCCCAGAAGAAACCTGTTACCAATTCAGATAGGTAACTTTTTTCTGCAACTTACAATCCTATAGAGATACTTTGACCATTGGGAATTTAAATGACACCCAGACAGGATTTTTCAGATGTTGAACTTGAACCCAAACTTTCTGGCTTTGAAGCTTCAGTCTTCTCATCTGTAAAATGTACCTACCTACCTCTCATGGTATTTGTGAGGATCAAATCAGATAAGATATGTGAGACACTTTACAAACCTTAAAGCATGTCATAAATGCTAATTATTATTATCCAAGTTGGCTATGTAATCCTCAGTCAGTCAAGATACCTCAGGCAAATGCATGCTATTCAGTTTCTCCAGAAATGGTCTATGCTTAGGGAGCCTTTTAATAGCATCACTGAACATTAACTATGTGTGGAGCCCTTATGAAAGAAATAAGATCCTGTCCCTGACCTGGAGGAGCTTTCACAGTAATTGAGGAGAAGAAATAAATGTTCCCCAAATGGTCTGTGAACCTCCACAAGCATACTGATTACAGCATTGTAAAAAGTTAATTCAGTACACTACAATTGGAAGGGAATATGGAGCTGTGTAAATAGCTTAGAATTTACTTTTTTTAAATATGCCTCATTAACTGTTTTAAATAGTTCTTGGAACTTAAAAAAAAAAAAAACCTTATGAAAGGCAACAGAGTTTAAGGATAACAGGGTTGGCTGTAGAATTATGAAGACCATAGTCTGACATGAACTAAATGACTGTGTGACACTAGGCAAGTCACTTCACCTCTAATGACCCGAGTAACTAGATTACTAGTTATTATTAGTCAGAGGCCAATTGCTGATCTGTCTGGGTAGCTGCAGGGAGCTCCATACCAGGGTGTTTCCAATGTGGATTAAATCACAGGTTTAAACATTCACATACACACAAAGGCCTTTAAAAGCAACATTTCAAATCTTTCAATTAAATAATTTTTTCTCCTTACATAGTATGGCAATAAAGATGATTGCACATGAAACTGCAAATCTATTATGCACAACTTGCTATTCTTTTAAAATATATAATAAAATTATAATGTAAGTCAGTTTTTCCCCCTTTCTTTTTCTTCTCTCCTGCCCAATCTTCCCCCCCCTCCCCGCCCCCACTTTAGAAATGGCTACCTTTAGACACAAATAGGTGTGTGTTTGTATGGGAAGGTTGTGGGTGTATATGTATGTGTATGTTACATATACATGTATATGTAAAATTATTCTAAACATACTTCTATTTATAAGTTCTTTCTCTGGATGAAGATAGTGTTTTTCTTTTTATGTCCTTTATAGTTAATTTGGGTATTTGTAATAGTCAAAATGACAGTCACTTAATGTCGTTCTTAAAACAATATTGCTGTTACTGTATAGTTTTCTCTTGACTCTGCTCATTTTGCTCTTTATTATTTTATGCAAGTCTTTCAATGTTTTTTCTAAGATCCATCATTTCTTATAGCACAGTAGTCTTTTATCCCTGCCATTGATGAGCATCTCTGCAACTTCCAGTTTTTTGGCCACTACAAAGAAAGTTGATATAAACATTTTAGAATAAATAGGTTCTTTTCCTTTTTCCCTCATCATCTTAGTAGTGTTATTGCTGGGTATAGGTAGCTTAATAATTGTTTGGATATGACTCCAGCTAGCTCTCCAAAATGGTTCAAACACAATATGATGCTCTAAAAACTGAGTCACCTTAAGTGACTAGAAGATGTGAAATAAAGGTGTGGGCAGTTGGATAGGAATTATTTTATGTTCCTGGAATTATTTTTGGCATCCATAACTGGTTGTCATGATAAATCAACATGTATTGATCCCTGGATATAGAACAAAGCAGTCTTCCTGGGGATTCTCTCCAGCCAGGGCCCTGGTGAGAAGGGAATTTGTAAACCCTCCTAGGCTGTTAGATTAACATTTCGACCAGTGACTTGCAGAGACAACAAGAGGACACTTGAATCTAATCAGAGGGTGCTAGAAGCTAATCAGAGTGAGGTGACCTCCACAAAGGAGGCTGGACAAATTCCTAGGATGCCAGAGCCTTAGAAAATGTAGCTGTGGGCTTAGACCTCTGCAGCTCCCTTCTCTATCTCTAAAATTACAAAAAGTTCACAGGTTATCAGAGAAGTGGCCAATTAGCCTGTGGAGTTTAAGAGCTTCTATTACTCTGAAGCACTGGACAGAGTGTGATAGAAGATGGAGGATAGTATAATAAATTGGAAAGGAAGCTCAGTGAAGAGTTTGGGGGAACCATGGATCAACTTCATGGTATTTGCTATTCGGATAAGACACTGGGCAAATAACTAAACCTTTTTGGAATTCAGTTTCCTTGAGTCCTTGAAGGGCCATTTATATATCAGTTTTAAGAAGACTCTAGGCATTCTAATTTGAGTTGAGAAGCAAGAAAAAAATAGAGAGGGTAATAGTTATCACTTATATAACTCTTTTTGGGCAGTTAGGTGATACAGTGCCAGATTTGGAATCAGGAAAATCCCTCTTCCTGAATTCTAATTCTGCCCCATACACTTGTTAGTTGGGTGATTCTGGGTGTCACTCAACCCTGCTTGCCTCAGTTTCCTTATTTGTAAAATGAGCTGGAGAAGGAAATGGCAAACAATTCTGGTATGTCTGCCAAGGAAACCCCAAACGAGGTCAAAAAGAATCAGACACAACTGAACAAGAACATGTAGCTCTTTGAGGTTTGCAAAACAAAATGTCATATCAGTAGATT
The DNA here is from genome assembly GCF_016432865.1 of Antechinus flavipes. NCBI lineage: Eukaryota > Metazoa > Chordata > Mammalia > Dasyuromorphia > Dasyuridae > Antechinus > Antechinus flavipes. The sequence continues at coordinate 372,441,456 of NC_067401.1, forward strand.
CTTCCAACTACCTTATGAGATAGGTGTTGTTTTTCCCATTTTACTATTCAAGAAAACAAGATTAAATAACTTGTCCAAGATCACTTGACCAGCAAACATTAGATATAAGTTCTGAACTCAGATTTTAAAGTCCAACCTACTACACAGTATAGAGCAAAAACTCCCACTCAATTCCTACTTTCCCAAACAAACAAATAAACCAGTATCTCTTATAGAAGAGCTGAAGAAAGGTAAGAGGAGAAAAACATTATGGAGCAGCGAAAGAGGGACTGCACTGGACAAGTGATATTAGGAATCACAGTGATACCAAGTGATAGTCATGGTGTTCTTGTTTTCTAGATGATCTTTAAGAAAGATCCTCTGCTATACTAAAAAGAACTGCTGGAGTAATTCAGTATGTTTAAATTATTTGAAAGGGGCAAGTTGAAAACCTGAGTGGGGTTGTTTGTGGTTTATTAGAGAAGGTGCTGTGAGATACTGGAAAAAACACAGACTTGGAAACAAACATTCATTCCAAGTCTTGGTTTATAGAGTTGTTGAGAAAAAATCCTTGGTAAATGATCATTCTCAGGTTTGGAAAACCGATGATGATACTTAGCTTTTCTGGGTAAAGAGATAGAGAATTGTGGTTGTGGAATGCTGAATATTTCACTTGTACTTAATTGCATTTATTTATTTTGCTTAAAAGGGAGGAGGGGTAATCAAGACACGACTATGGTATAATAATCAAAACTCAATAAGAATTCTCTATAAAGAAATTTATTTATAAACTCTAAAGTACTATGTAAATGTGAGTTACTATTGTTGCTAACAAAAATGATGCACACGAGTGGATGGTATTCAGTTTGGAATGAGGAAACTCAGATTCACATTCTGCCTTTGACTCCTAAGAGTTGTGACTAGAAAGTTACTTAATCTTGGAAAGCCTCAGTTACCTCTTCTGTGAAATAGGGATAATTATGCCTCAAGGACTCAAGGAGTTGTAGTGAGGCTTCAGTGATATAATGTTTGCAAAAACTTTAGACACTTTAAATAGCCAGAGAAATTATAAATGCTATAAACATTTCATCTATTGAAGATAAAAGAAAATACAGACTTCCAGTAGGCTCAATCAGTTCACTGTGCTTGCCATGTGACAAAGCTGGGACAGCAATATAATTATCATGCAGCTATTTAGCCTTTGTCATTGAGTTCCCTCGAGGAGTTTCTTTTCAACCCTGAGGATTGTTGCCAGTAAGACGGCTGAGGTCCCTATGGGGACTTTCCTTCATGCCCTCTCCTACTTACAAAAAGCCCTAGAGATGGCATGGACGTTTGAATGGGCTTACGGAGCAATAAAAATGATTTTAGAGACACATTTGAGGAAATGTTTTGCAAAATCCATCCTTTAGAATGCTGATTAGGTTGTTTACCTCAGGAAAGAGAAATACTCATTAAAAAAACCTTTTTGACATCCATTCGAATCATTAACCCAATTCCATGGCCAGGCATTAATATTTCTGTTCCTCTAACACATCAATAAGTCTGTAGGAGATGCATTTCTCATCCTTTGATACTGAGGCCAGATAGGTCAATTCAAAACAAGTAACCACATAGAGCATTAGAGCAGAAGATGTTCTGACCTGGGCAAATGTATATGAACTGTTTATTAAAGTTCCTTTAATGAACTTAATTTTTTTTTCCTGAAACAAAGACCTGTCTTTGTAATACCAATTCTTAACCCATGTTCCCATTGTTATATGATGGCAAGTAAAGAAAATAGCTCTAAAGAATTAATAATGGATATCATTCAGAGGACAATGGAGAAACATATAAGTAAGGATGTAGGTAAGGTTCAACATATAACAAAGACCTATGAAGATCCAAAAAAGTGATAAAATCATGCTAGTCACATGAAAAGCCCATTATGTTTTACTGGTAGTTTCATGATTTTGGAGGCAACTAGGTAGCATAGTGGGGTCAGGAAGATTATTATTATTATTATAAATAAAAAGTATGTTCTAGGTACTTTGGAAAGAGAAAGTAGAGGTATAATAGAAATAAAAGAAAATATAATTTTTGCTCATGAGAAACATACAGTATAATTCTGAGGGAACAAAACATACACATGAAAAAGGATTTAAAGAAATTTACAAAATAATCATAGTCAATAGATATAAATTAAATATAAGGTGATCTCTATATATATGAGTTCTGAAGGATAAAAGCAAATACATGACTACAAAGGGAAAGTCAATCAGGAAAAGCTTCTTGGAGGCAGCTACATTTTGAACATCTCTGTGATACTATTTAGATTCCCCAGTAAATCATCTAAGGGATGAGTTGAATTTAACATATTGGCCTACTGATATCACAGCATCAGATACATTGAAATCAATTAGTATGTATTAGATAATTGGAAAAACCTTCTACATACATATTCTTCATATTAAAAATCTGAGAAATCAAAGCTTTTACTTATCTATATTGCCTTATATGTAAGAAAATAGAGGTTTATAAATACATATTGAGTTTGAAATTTTTTGTGTCAACTATTCTTAAAGAACTCAAGTAATTGTTGATTCTTGTATATTACTTCATAACAAATTTAGAGAAGATGAAATGAAAAGACATTAGTAAGGAGTTTCAGGAATATAGGATTCAATTTAAAATTAGAAATGTAAGATTCTGCAGATTCAAAGATTTAGGAGGAATTAAAAATTGGATAATCCCCAAGGAAATTGAAAAATTATTCTTTCATTTGTTCATTCATTCAACAAATATTTATTCAACTATTTATTTTGCATATAATGAGCAACATTCTTCTGGGTGCTTTGAGCAAGACAAAAGTAAATCTGACACTAGTACATGACTGTCCACAGGGACTTTTCAATCCAGTGTGAGATGGGGAATTTACACAACCACAATACAAGGAAGATTGTATTAACTAATGTGAAAAAGTTGCAAAGTGCTAAAGTAGATCAGGGTAGGGAAAGATCACTTCAACCAGGGGAATCCAGGAACTCCATACAAAAGGCATTTGAGTTGTACCTTGGAGGATGGATTGAATTTCAGTGAGAGAAATGGGTTGAGTTTTGGTAGGGAGCAAATCAGGACAAAGAAAACATTGGAACACATGGCCATGGTGAGACAGTGATCCTGTAGATAGCAAGATATTCTTAAGGAACAGCCAAAATGTTATAAGATATCAAACATTTTGATCATCATCCATGATCTTCAATTCCTGTAGTTCAATTCTAAGTGATGTTGTATGTCGAGTATGCAGCAATTATGTATAATCTGATAATCATGTTGCTTAAATTTTAATATGCAGAATCACAGAATATGAGAGCTATTAAGAATTGAGATAATTTGTTGTAATTCAACTTTGTCATTTTACAGATAAGAAAGCTGAGGCTCAATAAATTGAAGCAGTTTGCCTAAGGTCATACAGCTAGTCAGTGATAGAGCTTGAACTTAAACCAAGGTCTATATTTTAGATTTTGTTCTGTGTTATTTCTCCTGGCAGGTTATAATAGAAGAGGTCTCAGCAGCTTGCTTGAACTTGCTTTTGGAAAATCTGAATTTTTTTAAAAAAAGAAAGCTACTTTATTGCTGAAAACTAGGAGAGAAAGAATTAACTTTCTTGGCAGAAATGTTCTGTGCTCTCTCAGTGCTCTGAAGGGAGTTTAGCAGAACAATGACACATCTATGGGAGTCTGCTTTAGCTACAAAGATGACCTGGGAAGTCTGAGAATGGCTGATAAAGGAATAAAAACTCTTATTTGACCTGAAGGGGAAGTCCCAGGAAGAGGGACCAGAAGGGAAGCTCAGTTGGAGGGCTCAAGTTTTACTGTAATCATGGAATATTTGTAGCCTTGAAGCCATTTTGTCTGGGTGGACAAAAATAATCTGAAGGAAAAAAACTATTGGTTTTTACATGTAGCCCCTCATGCCTAGCTTCTTCTTTGTAACCTTATCATCCCAGGCCATAAAAGAGCCTTCCTTACATTATTTAGCTTTTCCTTTTAAGTTCCTTTTCTTGAATTCTGTGATTCTATAATCATTTTTTACTAAATTGTTTTGACTCAATAACTGGAGAATTTTTTATATAAAACTGGTCTGTATTGTTGAATATTAGAAGCTTATATAAGTCTGTTCCTAATTTGGTTTTCTATTTTTTTTTAAATTTGGGGTGGGATTCAAAGGTAAGGGAGATAGAAATAGAGTAGCAAAAACAAAACCAATGAAAAGAGGGTCATTAAGGCATCTTTTAAAAAATACAGAGAATTGAAGGCAAAGCATAAAGAAGCACAGACAAAAAGGATAGCTTTGAAAGCTATGAATCTAATTTATTATATACTTTCAAGTTGAAGCAAACTATATACAATAAAAACCTGAGGTTTCCTATATAATCTTCTTTTTCTGTTCTGTTATATATGTAAAAATGCTCACTTTATTTAGTATTTGTTAGGTTTAGAATGATGTGAAAAAAATATAAAGCCTATCTTTAAAATTTTAGGATGGCATCAGTTATGAGAAATATCAGTAAGATCCAAGGACTTGAAGTTTGAAGGAGTTCTTCACCACCATCTAGAAGACTTAACTCCTTTGTTTTATAGAGAAGGAAGCTAAAGCTGAGAAAAATTAACTGATTTGGTCAAAGTCATTATTAAGTAGCAGGGACAGCATTCACATTCAGGTCTTCTGATTCCAAACCTAGAACTACTTCCATTATAACAAATTAATAAAAGGAATGTTAGAATTGATAAGGGAAATATGAATGCTAATTAATTACCACTTGGAGTATTTTTTTGTTGAGTTTTTGTATATTCCAGTCTGTTAATTCAGATCAATAAATAAAAGAATAAAATGGATTATCTGAAGTAGCCCAAAGATGTAGCCTGACTTTAATGAACAGAAGATAAGCACTGAAGTCAAGAAAAGCTTCGTTCAAATCTATATCTGGATTTTTAACGTATGTGTATATTGGCTTTATGACCCTTCACAACTCACAACCTGTCAGTGTTTCAGGCAAAATTTCCAAGACTATAAATCTCAGAGAAGTTGTGCATTTATATTGGCAGAAAGAATCTCTTCTTAAGAATTCCCTACATTAATGAATCAGACATCTGGTCTCCTCAAAATATTTAATATATTGAAATATTCTACTTCCCATCACTGTTAAAACAGAAAACAATAGATTATATAATAATTTTAAAGTAAATTGCTAATTTTCTTTATTCTTTTTTCTCATAAATTGATTTTTCTCCAGAACAATCTACTCAATAAAAAAAGATATGTTTGAGCTCTAACTTTACCACCTTACCTATGTCACCCTGTGCAAATTAGTCAATTACTCAGTTTCTTCAGTATTAAAATTAGATTGTGGGTAGAACAAATAAACTCTATAAAAGTGGCTAAATGAAAGAAAAACATTTTAGTAGATAAGTATAGTTAAGTAAAACAAATCCACATGATGTCTAGTTATGAAAAACCCTAGAATGGAACCAACCAACAGATTTAGTGTGCAAAATGAGGCATATTATACACACATAATGCACATGCTAGTGTATATATTTATGTAGATGTGTACTTAAATTATATATATGTATATTTATATATATTAGATTTAGTAAGCAGAATGAGATATACTATAAATGTGTGTGTATGTATAAAATGTCTCATTCTGCACCCAAAATCCATCATATCTCTGTGTAATGGATAGCATGTTTCATCCTGCTGCCTTTGAAATTATGAATAATTATTGTATTGATCTTAGTTCTTACAGCTTTAAAAGTTGTTTTTATAGATTACTGATATTCTATAAAATGTTCTTCTGGTTCTGGTCATTTCATTCTTCATCCTTTCCTACACACCTTGCATTTCATTTCTATTTCTTGCTTAATTTCTCATAGACATTCATGTAGTGAATTCTACCACATTCATGTAGTGGAAAATAAACATTTTTTTTTCCCTTTGTGTCATTACTTGTTGTTATAGTTCCTCTCTCCTTTTGGGGGCTCTCTAGTTCTACAGGAATTTTTAATGCTAGTTGGTGCTTTAAAATTTCATTTACTCATCTTTAGTTCCTAAAATGGGTTTTTGTATCAGTGTGAGACTCCACCCCTTGCTGTACTTTTGGGTGGGATGATTGTCCCTGCTTGGTTTTGCCCTATATTCTTCGGGTTCCTCTGCTGACTTCTAGCTACTAGGCATAGTTCTCTAACCCCCGGATTTTTGAAGTTCAGAATGTTGCATCTTCGGGGATCTCTCTGGTATATCTGATCAGAATGGTAGGGACCTCAGAGCCCTGGCTACTTGGCTGAATATGTTTTGATGCTTTGATTGCTAGTCTTCTCAGGGATTTTTAGATTCCTAAGTTACAAATTTCTCTGGGTTTTCTGACCTTCCCAGGACTTTTAGGATGGGTTACATTCTTTTTGCCTCAAGATATAGAGCTTTGAAACTCTTATCTTTCTGTATGAGCTGGGAGGGTAGGCTTGTTTGCCTGTTCTGGGGCTTGTTTCCCTGTCAGCCTCCTTTCTTGTTGCTCTTGTGTAACCTTGATTGAGTTTTAATGTAATTCTAGGGTGAAAAAAGTGATTTACTATAGTTACTCATTAGATTTCTTAATTATTATTCTGGTGAGAATTTTGGATTTTTGCTGGAATAAGTAGGTAGGACATGAGCAGTTTCCCCATCATTCAGTAAGCCATCTTGTCTAGAAGTCTCTTAAGCATTTGTTTCAAGCAATATTTGATATTCTGAAATTCTCCTAAAAATGTATTGTATTGAATGTGTCAAAACTCTTATTTAAGTTATCTAATAACAAATATATAGAGAGTATGTTGGAGATGTTGGTAGGGATGGCATATGCATTAAAATATACTTGAGAGACTTTTTTTGTGGGAATGGAGATAACCATTTCTAAAAATGCTTAAACCTTTACAATATTATTTTCTTAAATTATTTCTTATGCATGCCTTTAATAATAAAGTACTCATCACCATCTTTGAGTTTGATACCAAAGAAATGTACTGATTATACCAGGGAAAATGTTCTCAGTAATCTTTACTAAGGCTGTACTAGAAAGCAGTGACTAGGATAGGGGTAGCTAAGGTGGCTCAGTGGATAGAGTGTCAGGCCTGGAGTAAGGGAGACTCATATTAATGAGTTTTAATCAATCTTCAGACACTTGCTAGCTGTGTGATCCTATATATTTCTCTTGACCCTCATTGTCTCAGTTTCCTCATCTGTAAAATGAGCTAAAGAAGAGAATGATAAACTGCTCCTATACTTTTGCAAAGAAGATCCCAAGTGGGATCATGAAGTATTGAATATGTCTGAAAACAACCAAACTAAAAATCACAGAAATATAGATGCAGCATTAGAAAGACCCTTCGTTTGTTTGCAGAGGAAGAAACTGTGGCACAGAGAAAGTTTCTTGCCCAGGGTCATAGAGGTAGTAAGTATCTAAGTTAAAATTTGAATTGATTCAACTCCAAATTTCAGCACTCTTCACACTGGGATTTATTGTATTGTGAATGTTAATTATGAGGCTTGTATTTTGAACTTGGATTCACATCACAATATTTTAAGGATATCTGGTCATATTGTACCCTTATTTATAATGACATTTTTTTTTTGGCCTGGAACTTTTAGGAGCAAGAAAAAGATAATAAGTAAACAGCTTTAAATTTTTACTCTCTAAAAGCACCTTTTATAAGTGGGCCATCTGTATTAGGTCCTGTACTGGTAATGGATGTCTTTTTTACCAAATTAGCTTGCACACACAAATTATTAATAATGTGTCTAAACAAATATCAATAAACAATTATAATATAATTTAAACTAACAGTAATAATTGGCCAATAAATACCTAACATTTAAGTATGTTAATAATGATTTAATATATTATCTTATTTAAGTCACACAGCAATCCCATAATGAAGGCATGATAGAAATCGTTATCTCCATTTTATTGATGAAGAAATGGTATTTCAGACTTTCAGTGTCTTCTTGATGGTCACATAGCTAATAAGTGTCAGAGAAAGAATTTAAACTGAGGTCAGTCCGAAACTCTAAGAGAAATGAGGGAAAAGGGTGGAGAGGGAGAAATAAGCATTTATTAATCTCTTGCTCTGTGCGAAGTACTGTGCTGAATTTTACAAATATTTCATTTGATCCTCATCTAAACTACTTGTTCAGTTAGTAAGTCAGAAACATTGCCTATTACTAGTGTTGAGTTAGTGCTATTGATTTTTATGCTACTTGAATTTATTGGTAATTGTAAAAATTCATATGGTCCACAGGAAGACGCTTTATTAATCATATGTCTACTTCTAGGGGGAAAATGTCTGCTCCCTTTCCAGAGTTATATCATAGGACTGATGTGGAGTCATGGGAATCCTGAATTGGAATAGATTTCAGAAATCATCTTGATAAGCAATATAAAAAATGCAGCCCACAACATTCTCAAGAACTAGATTAAAATGCAGTTTATATTTGATTGCAATTTGTTTTGGTGTATTAATAAAAAAAGAAATTCATAAGTATTTGTGTCTTTCTAAGCCAATATAGGGCTTATAGGAATCTTTATGCATAATTTAGTGGCCTATTTGAGTTTGATACCACTGCTCTAGATCATCTCTTACTTAAAGAATTAAAGAATGAAATGGAAAACTACTCTAGAATCTGTGCCAAAGATAAACCCTAAAAAGGGGCATAAAGAGTGAAACAGGACTAAAATGACTAACCAACAACAAAAATGAAAGAAATCCTTCTACCATTTCTCTTTTTGTCAATGGTTATTCTACTGCTTTTTGGACATATCCAGTGATGGAGAACTTGATAGGGCAATTCATTTTACTATTGGACAACTCTAGTAGTTTTCCCTTATATTTAAACTCATTTTTCCCCTTCCTGGAACTTTCACCTGTTGGTTTTAATTCTGCTGATTAGAATCACATTCAGCATCTTCTCCCATAGTTTCTGTGGCTATGAATTGTACAATGAAATGTCATCATTATTTAGAATGAAGCCCTGAAAAATTCTCTATGAATCTTAAAAGACACTTATGTTCACTTATGTTAAATGGAGTTTTAGTATTAAGGATTTGGATTTAGTCTGATTCTTTGAAAACTGGTAACCAAGTAGAACACTTTAAGTTTTACTATTCAATTAACCAGAAACTCTGGTCTTGAACATTCTAGATAAATGGAAATCTACTTTTCTCTGAAATAAGGCCAGTCTCAGAGGAATTAAAAGATAGAAGTGATAATACTTTCTTTTGCCTTATCTTACCTGAATGACTAGGTAGACTAATCTCTCTCTTCTCCCCCCTCCCCAGCAGTATAGGTCAGTCAGACCTTTGGAAGGCCTTCCAGTAAAAAAGATCAACCGGCATAGTAATATTGTCTTTCTGAATGATAAATACAAATGATTATAATTTTTTTTTTGCTTCTTTTGGTCTAGAGAAGTCATTAACAGATGGATTTGAGCCCATAAGGAAAAAGAATTAATAATAAGCAACTTCAGCAAAAGGAACCTCACATGATTTCTACTAGGTCCTCCAGATGTTTCCTCTTGCCTAGCCTTTTTAGTCTTATCTGGATTTGAGATCCTGCCAGTTCCCATCCTCCTTTCCAACTATGTCCTTCACTTGGCTGGGGGCTAAAAGCATTGAGAAAGGCTTATATTGAAAGTAGAAATTAGGAAAACTTATGCATACATAAGCAATAGTTTGTCAGTTGTCAAGTTTCTCATACATTTTTGACATCATATTGGCAAAGATTGTAGGCTTCTGTGTTTGTGTATGTGTGTGTATGGGTTCATTCCCATGAACAAATAATGTCTCATTAAAAAAAAGTGACACATAAATGGGAAAATAATGTTCATGTTTAAACCAAACTATGTTGCTATTTACTTTTTTGTCCCTACCATTTTATTAAAAACTACTTTTTACAAGTTTGCCAATGATTTCTGTCTCTCTGTCTTTCTATCTATGGCGCTCTCTCTATGTCTCTTTGTCTTAAGGTTTTTATAAAAGTCCTCAATCTCTTTGACCTCCATCCCTGCTGCAGTTGATACTATTGGCTAATTCTTCCTTTTTTTTTTTTTTAATAGTATCTCTTGTCCTATTTTATAAATGTAGTATCCCTTACACACACACACACACACACACACACACACAGAGCACCCCCATCCTGTATCCCATTGATGCATGCTTACTTGGCATTCTAGTCAAGTTCTTGGAAGCTTGAGGTGTGATTTCTTCTGTTTACCAACTTACATGGCAAGGGAAATTTTAAGTTAATCTTGGGTAAAACTTGAAGGTTGGTCAAGAATGAGAGCAGATCATCTACCCCTGTGGCTTCAGTTATAGAGTAACTAGCTAGTTATTGGACTATATGGGTTTTAGAATTCTACTGCTTTTCTTCTCACTTCTTGAATTGCTTTTTAATTCTCTGTTGCCTATTTTTTCTACCTCTTTTTATATACTAAATGTGAGTAACATTCCACCCCACCCCACCCCAATAACCTATATGCTCTATTCTGTGTTCTCTTCCTTTTCTTTACTCTCTCTTTTGGCAAATTTACCCATTCAACATTTATACACTGTGTGTGAGGTTGTGAACCAATCTAACCATTCTGGAGAGCAATTTGGAATTATGCCCAAAGGGTTATCAAACTATGCATACCCTTTGATCCAGCATTGTCTCTACTGGGTTTGTAGCCCCAAAAGATCTTAAAAAAGAGAAAAGGATCCAAAATGCAACATATGTTTGTGGCAGCTCTTTTTGTAGTGGAAAGGAACTGGAACCTGAATGGATCCCCAGCAGTTGGAGAATGGTTGAATAAGTTAGGGTATATGAATGTTATGGAATATTATTATTCTATAAGAAATGAACAACAGGATGATTTCAAAGAGGCCTGGTGAGACTTATATGAACTGATGCTAAGTGACTTGAATAGAACTAAGAGAACATTGTATATAATAACAAGAAGATTATGTGATGTTCTTTTCTTTTTTTTGTCAACTTTTTTTTTTAATATTTTATTTTATTTTATAATAACTTTATATTGACAGAATCCATGCAAGGGTAATTTTTTTTTACAACATTATCCCTTGCATTCGCTTCTGTTCCGATTTTTCCCCTCCCTCCCTCCATCCCCTCCCCTAGATGGCAAGCAGTCCTATATATGTTAGATATGTTGCCGTATACAATAGATACAATATATGTTTGCAGAACTGAGTAGTTCTCTTGTTGCACAGGGAGAATTGGATTCAGAAGGTAAAAACAACTCGGGAAGAAAAACAAAAATGCAAATAGTTCACATTCGTTTCCCAGTGTTCTTTCTTTGGGTGTAGCTGCTTCTGTCCATCATTTATCAATTGAAACTGAGTCTTTGTCAAAGAAATCCACTTCCATCAGAAGACATCCTCATACAATATCGTTGTCGAAGTGTAAAGTGATCTCCTGGTTCTGCTCATTTCACTTAGCATCAGTTCATGTAAGTCTCTCCAAGCCTCTCTGTATTCATCCTGCTGGTCATTTCTTACAGAACAATAATATTCCATAAGTGATGCTCTTTTCAACAATGAAGTGATTGAGGTCAATTCCAATAGACTTGTGTTGGAGTTATCTACATCCAGAGAGAGAACTATGGGGACTGAATGTGGATCACAACATAGTACTTTCACCTTTTTTTTTTTTAATAGTTATTATTTGTTTGCTTGTTTTTTCTTTCTCATTTTTTAACTCTTTTGATCTGATTTTTCTTGTGCAGAATGATAAATGTGGAAATACGTTTAGAAGAATTACACATTTTTAACCTATATTGGATTGCTTGCTGTCTAGGAGAGGGGAGAAAAGAGGAGGGAAGGAGACAAATTTGGAACAAAAGATTTTTCAAGGGTGAATGTTGAAAATTATCTTTGCATGTATTTTGAAAAATAAAAAAAAATTATTATTGTAAAAATGTAAAAAAAAAAAAAAAAGAAATTTTACTCATTCCTTTGGTTTCAGTTACCTCCTATCTGTATAAGAATAATCCTCAAATCTCTTTTTCTGGCTGGAGCCAGAGATGTATCATCTCATCGCTGAACTCCAGTCCACACTTTAATTGTATGTTGAATATTTGCATTTGGATATCTTTTATATGACCTCAAAATTAAAGTGTCAAAAACCTAATTTGTTATTTTACCTATGAAAATCTACCCTACTTCTTGACTTCCTTACCTTTTTTTTTTTTAATGAATTATCTGCTATCCAAATCTCAAAGACATCTCTCTCTCATTTCCCAGGTTCAATCAACAGTTAAGTCTTGTGTAGTTCATCTTTACATTGTTTCTTACATACAGTTCTTTCTTCTCCACTCCTACTGCCATCACTACAGTTCAGTTACTGAACTGAACAACTTTATAATTTGGTTCTCTGGTCTCCAGTCTTTCCCCTCTTTAATCCATTCTTTACACTTTTGGTAGAGTAATCTTGTTAATGCATAGGCCTAATCATATTATTATCTTATTTTAGTTACTTCTTGTTGCCTGCAAATAGAATGGAAATGCTTTAGTTTGGCAAAGTCCTTGATAATCTATCTTCAAACCTATCTCTTTCTTCTCCTTTTTACACATTCCATGTTCCTCTCTAGATTCCTCTCCCCCCCCCCCCCGCCCCCAACTTATCCTACCTTTTTCTACCTCTATGATTTGAGCTCACCATCTCTCTTTCTCAGGAATGGATTACTCTCATGACATACCCTTTAAATTTTCCTTCCTTCCAAGGTCCAGATTAGAATTCTCCATACCCATATAATAGCCTTCCCTTCTTCCTACAGATGAAAGTGTTTCCCTTCTTTTCTAATACTTCATGTCTTTCTGAGAGTGAATTTTTTCTTCTGTAAAATCAGAAGGGTGAACTAGGTAGCTTTGGAGGTAATTTCTTGCTCTTAATTCAGGTATGATATATGTTACTCTGAACTTCTTCTATGTATGTGTGTGTATGATATATGTATATGTTTACATAGTAGTGAAAATATTATATACATTCATATATATATAAACATATAATTCCTAATTTTTGAAAGGAGACACATGCTGTTTCTCCACTGCCTAGTGCATTGCAGAATTAAAGAATTTAAGAAATGCTCATTGAATTCAATTGCTAAATTCAATCCTTTATCAGTCAGTGATGAACGGAAATCAGCTTCTTCTGAAATGCCCAACAAGAAAAGCAGTGTTCTTTCTCATTGTCCTGATGTCATCTCTGATAGTTATTTTTTACCATTCTTTCAAATAATAGGATTCCTGACATAATGATTAATCTTAGTACTCAGCACAGCCGGGATCTGAGATCCTGGAACTTGGTGATGATTGATTTATGCAGGTTGTTAATCTCTGACTAATGTACTTTGGATGAAACAGGCACTTGGGTACAAAACTATGCCACCAGTTTCTAGGCTTAACAGTCTGACTCAGAAATATAGGAGAAAATAGATTTTGTCGAAAACAAACTTTACCTATCTATAAATTTCATTTCCAAATGATGGAGTAACTTTTGTTTGCTCTGTTTCACAGCTAAGGTAATTAAAAAAATAAAAAACCCCCCCAAAAAAATAAAAAAACCCAAAATGTAGATGTGGGCTGATTTTGGATCAAATTTTCCCCTTCCTTTCTCACACAAAAAAATTAAAGACTGAGGAATTGTACTTATTTTTTCTTTGATTGCTATAAATAACCAATTTTATTATTAAAATAGTTATTAGAAATAATTATTAAATTATACACATTTATTTAAACAAATGTCAATTGATTTGAAACCTTCATGTTTTTAGGAATTCTCCACTTTTCCTTCATGATTTTATCTTTAACATAGAAAGAAGTATTAAAGATAGACACACTATTTTCAAAATTTCATTCTTCTTCTGAAGGCAATTTAGAATTATACAAATTTTCTAACATGGGTTTCTAACATGGATGATGGGAAGGGGAAGAGAGCTACCAGCTTCACGTAGTCTCTTGCAGTTAATTTAGTGTTTTGAGATTAGAGTTGAAACTAAGGGAATAAATAAGATCTCATGTTTTCCTTGTGCTGAGTCATGGCATAGTACGCTGGCTATCCTAAAGTATTCCTTATTCCAGGCCTAGCAGTTAGAAGAAATCTTTGCATGCTAAGGTTAAATGCAATGTAAGCAATGCTCAGTGTCTGAAAAGTATCCTAAAAACTTATACTTGAAGCAAATCCAAAAAAAGCCATATCTTTTATGCAGATCTATAACTACCGCATGGTGATCAAGGCTCTGCCTCAGGGCACCAGAACAGATGGAATTTTTTTTTTTTAAAACATATTCAGTTCTTCAGGAGCATGTTGTTGTTTTTGTTATTGTTTGTCCTTTATTCTAGAAGGGGAACATGGCCTCAGAGAGATGGTGCCATAGCATAAGTGAATTGGATTTAAGTGAGGCAGGGATGTGTAAGGTCATTAGTCTCACTTTCTCCTCTGGAACCAAGATATAGATCAGGATGATTGGAATTGGCCCTGGATGAAATGGGAGACCTTGTCCTTTTTAGCCTAAGGTCTTTGAGGCAACCTCAATCAGAAATTAATGCTAAGTAAAAAATGGTTATCTGCCTCTAGTCCAAAAAACCCCAAGTCCCCCAAAATATCAATCTGACAGGGACAAATCTTCAGGCTTTCTGACCTAAATGGAAACAATTGGTATTTACAATTTATTCTGAGCCAATCAGCTCAAACAATGAGCTCAAACAAGTAGGATTTGGCCTAGGATCTATAAGGTATGGCCCTAATTATAAACCTAAAATATCTTATGAGATTTCAGGAGCATGTAGCAAAGAAGGAATCATTATAATGACTAAACAATCCTTACCCCCCTGAACAACAGACTTTCTCTTAATAATTTCATGTATTATTTTTACATCATGAATTACAAAGTTGATTCAAGAATCCATAACTCAAACTGTTTGCCTGGTACAAGTTATCAATATTTGTCTCTTGCCTCAGGCACTCTCTAGTTATAGTGCAGTTTCTTTTAAATTTAAGGAATTTATATATAAAATTACTGAAAAAACAAATCACAAATTTAGTAAATGCTTAATGAACATTTTATTGAATGGTGCCATTAGGTAAATGTTTAATGAACATGAATCAAAATTTTCATTAGGAAAGGACATAGCAATTCAATTCAAGTTAGTAAATGTTTATTGAAAACCTATTGCTTAAAGATCATTATGCTTGGTATGTGTGTGTGTGTGTGGGGGGGGGGAAGGTGAAGAGAGGCAAGTTGGAAACATGAAGTTTATTTATTTATTTTTCTCAGTAATATTCTATTTTCCAATTACATGTTTTCAACATTCATTTTTGTAAGATTTTGAGTTCCAATTTTTTCTCCCTCTCTCTCTTATCTTCCCCCTCCCCAAAAGAGCAAGCAATCTGATATATTTATACACGTACAATAATTTTAAACAGGAAATATAATGTTTAGTTAAGACATAGTCCCTGTGCTCATGAAACTTAGTCTAGTAAAGGGAGGTTGGCATGTATACAAATAACTATGGTAGAAAATAATACATGAAGTGCATATGAAAGAAGTGGAAATAAAATGTGATTGAAGTAAAAGGAGGGAAGGCCATTGCAAACTGGGAGAATGATGGAAAACTTTCTGGAAGAGGTAGCATTGAATTAGGCTTTAAAGAATTGATAGGAATTCAATGAAAGGTAAGGGAATATCAAGCATGGAAACAACATGGACAATAGCACAAAAGTAATGTAAGAAACAAAATATCTTACCAAGAATTCCACTGACTTACTTATGAATGTAGGAAAGATTTATATTACATTCTTGCAAGAATGTGTGCCTAGGTTAGTAGAAACACCTTTGTGTAGAAGGAGAAACTTTATGTAGAAGAAGAAGTAGTGTGGAGTAGAAATTCCAGATAGTATTTTATTTCCAATACTGAAGTACAAGTTTCTCGCCTGGTTCTCCATTAATTGGATATTACAGTAGTTACAGGTCATAAATCTTTACCCCTTGTTAGACATCCCCAAGAAGCTTACAGTAACCCTGGAAAACTAGGGACAAAGAACAAAAGATTCTTTTCAAATCTCAGCCCATCACTCCCAATTACCAAACTCAGTCTCTGCCTTACATTATTTTGAGGGAGATAACCTCCATCCTTGATTGTTCTTTGATATGCTTGTGGGTTTCAATTTTCTACTTTAAGTTTTATTTCTCCAGTTGAATTTTCAATACTGTGGAAACCAACTAAATGCCCATCCATTTGTCACAGTAGGAAAGTGAAGGAATGGAAAGATTACAGTGAATAGACTAGTTTGGAGTGAAGACTACATGGAGAGGTAGGTACCCTAAGATGAAATCAGAAGCTTAAAATGGCAGCAGAGGAACTTTACTGTGAAGCAAAGAAGTTTGATTTTTAGTTGATAGGCAACAGGTAACCACTGTAGGATTGTCATCAAAGGAATAAGAGATGAAGTGTGAAGAGATTACTTCATACAAGATCACAAAGCAAGTTGCCAGGATTAAAAGTAAGGTTTCTGATTCTGACTTTCCATTTCACCACTTTCAAAAGTAAAATTGGGACAAATAATATTTTTCTTTCTATCTATGTATCTATGTATCTGTTTCTATGTATCTACCTATGTATTTATGTATCTATGTATCTATATATCTTTCTATGTATCTATTTATCAGCTTTCCATGTGTAAGATGGTGAATGGTATGGTTAGACAACAAGTATATCAAAAAAAATTTGAAGTATATTAGCAGATTGTAAGCTTAATATATCAGCAGTGTGATGAAGCAGCCTACAGACCTAATGTGACCTTTGGAGGACAGGAATAGAAAACATTATCCTACTGTTCTCTCCTTGTCAGACTTCATATGGAGTGTCAGTTTTGGGTGTCATAGTTTTAAGAAGATCGACGAGCAAGACAATGTCCAGAGAAGAGGAACTAGGATGATAATGTGACTTGAGAATATGCTGTAGCAGGAGTCACTAAAGAAACTATAAATGTTTAATTAGGAGAACAGAAGTCTTAAGGGATATGTGATACTAGTCTTCAAGTATTTGAAGCTCTCCTATGTGAAGGAGGAATTAGATTTTTTTCTGTTCGGTTCAAGAGGGCAGAATCAAGAACAACATATAGAATTTACAAAGAGGCAATTTAGCCCACATGTGAGGAAATCCTTTCTAACTCTCCAATGTTAAATAGGCTGCATTGAGAGATGTTGCATTCTACCTCTTAGAGGTCTTCAAGCAGAAATTAGATGGCTATTTATTGGGTATTTTGTAGTAGGGATTCTTTTCATGGTTGGAATAGACTAGATGTCTGCTGAACTCTCAAATTCTGTGACTCTGGGAAAGTAATAATTCAGACTTACTTCACTTCAGATGATCATCTAGCCAACTATTTAAATTAGTGAGACTAATGTACAAAAATAACAAATGAGTCGTGAGCACCATGATATTGTGCAACTAAGCTAAATTTGCATATCTAGTGATGTCTTGCAATGTGAAAGAATATTTATAAAACTTATTTTGTTCTTTAATTGAGACTGAACACTGAATCTAAAGCCAGGAATAGAAAGGGATAGACATGATCTAGCAGAAAAAAAACCCCAAAACACTGGCCTGGGTCAAGAATACTTGATGTGCTACTAACAATGAATCATCATGGTGCCTTATGCCTGTCATCGCTGCTCTTGGGGAGACTAAGACTGTTAGATGGCTTGAAATCTGCTGCTACAGTGGTCTATTTCCTCCATCACTTTCCTAAGTGTGGACAATCAACAAAACAATAAATCAAACCCTGGTTTGTAATGTTTGCCAAACTCAGAGGCATAAATACTCACACTGAAAATTTAACAATCAGCTTCTTATAAACCAGTGTGAATTGGTTCTAGTACATTTCTGCATATGTATGTGTGTATATGCATGTGATTATATACATACACACATAATACATACTTGTATGCTTCTTTTAGTAGATCAGAAGTAATGTTAATTTGTTTCTGAGTTGGTTGATCCAGTGTTAACCATCTATTTAATGGCAATAGAGATATGAGGCAGTATGATCCTAAGGAGTTAATAGGTATTTATGCATACACATGCATAATCTACAATGTGTATATATTGTTATTTATGTTCATATACTACATGTGCACATACACATACAAGCACAGCTTCCATATATGATATACATACATGGATGCATATATGTATATAAATAACACATGCATGTGTGTACATGTATATGTACACACCTACATATACATAATATTTACAGAGAATCTTTTGGGTAGCTCAAGATCAGGAATGAGTTTTTTTCACATTTCTTAAATGTTTGAATCAAAACTGATTTTGCTACAATCTGGTTAGTTTCATTTATTTCACTCAATTAAAAGTTATATTAACATGTTGGCCTCCTTCTTAATGACAGTAGAGATGGAAGGCAGCATGACCTGAGCTGTTACTATTTAATCTAATCATGCAAATTCCATGTGCTTAGTGTAGTAAACATTTAGTTGTAGTTCAATAAGGCCTCATAAATACTGATTCCCACAATTTCTCTACCTAGGGGTACATTAGTAAATGTTAAAACCAGTTCTTCCAAAACAAAATGTATACATGATACATTTTTAAGTTTAATCTGCATTAACGTTTTCTCTATTTCTTTGTTGTCTAGATAAACTATAAATAAATATATTATAAAATTATAAATCAAGTCCTGATTTGTAGTATTCTCTGAATTGAACAATTGGTGGGGAGAATCAGAGGAGAAGTATGTTTATATCCATTTTATAGAGGAAGAAACTCCTATAAAGAGAGGTCAACAGAACAATAAAATAACAGATTTCTATTAGTGAGCATCTAATTCAATCCTCTCCTTTTACAGATGAGAGAACTGAGGCTCAGAGAGTGAAATGACTTGAACAGCTAGAAAATGCCAGAGCTTTTTTGAAAGTCTTTTAATCCCAGAGTGTTTTCAATCTACTCCACACTGTCTCAGTTGAGGAGAAGGAAGTATGTGATGGCAAACAGGTGCTGTCTTAGATCCTACAATGCACATAGCTAAGGGATCTGGGGATGGCTCCATGTGCTCTTAAAGTTTGGACAGATGCTCCCTTCAGGAGCTATGACCAATTTAGTTAAGCACTATCACTACTCATTCAGGAGTGACCTCAGCCAGAGTTACTTATAAGGAGTTAGGAAGGAGCTTGGAGCCTCACTGATTTTCTTGGCCTTCTCAGCAATAGTTAGTGCTAAAGAAAGACCAGATATATACAATCAACAAGCTGGAGTAAACATCCTAGTTGTATGACCCCTTTTTTCTGTTGTTTTTTTTTAACTATGAATTTCCTTCCAATTGCATATTGGCCTTTTATAACTTTTCCTCTCTTTTCCTTTTCAAGGCTGAAAGTTCTTTTAAACCAGATTTTAAATATACAAAAGTGTTGGGAGCAAGGAAGTATACTCAAATGTGATTAGTCTCAGTCACATATGTCCCTCTTTTCCACCCTATTTCTTGACTCCCATCAGGACTAGAACCCTGAAGTAGAAGAACTAAAAGGAATCTTGAAGGTCAGTTTTAAAAAATAGAGGCTGCTAGGAATTAAAGCACTTGGCCTTAACTAATTAAATGTCAGAATCAGGATTTAACCACAGGTTTCTCTTGGATCCAATTCTAGTACTCTTCGCATACTATCCTATGCTACCCTCTAGCTTTATTCTTTAAAATTCATACTATGTTTTAGAAATGACATGACTGTATTACTCCTTAAAACCCAAGACTAACCCTTTAATTTCTCCTGATCTCATAGAATTATATAATTTTAAGTTGGAAAGGACCTAAGAGGCTATTTACTCCATCCCCATTATAAACATTTAATCAAAACATTTATTAGGCTCTTACTGTTTTATAGGAATTGTGCTTAACACTGAAAATATAAAGAAAAAGCAAAACACATGACATCTCTAACAACTGGCTATCTAACTTACATATGAAAATTTCTAGAGATGGAGAACTCATTTTTGATTAATCGTTAGGAAATTCTTCCTTATATTGAGCTAAAATTTATCTCCTAGTACTTTCTTTACCCTTTGGTTCTAGTTTTTCTCTACTCTCTGGTCAGACAGACTGAGTCTAATCCTTCTTCCATGTGACAATCCCTTAAATACATGAAACAATTTTTCAAGATTCCCAAGCCTTCTCTTTTCTTAGCTAAATATCCTCATTTCCTTTCATGGTTCTAGTTAATATAATATGCTTCCAAGCTGGTCCCTTTTTTTGGACCACTTCCAGCTTATTAATGTCCCTACTAAAATGTGACCCCAGAGCTAGATCTCAGCAAAGAGCAGGTGTTTAGCAAATGCTTATTGACGGATAGATCTAGTGTTAAGATGAAGAAGTTTTCATTTACCCTCATGAATTTGTGTTCAGTGCCAGCTCTGCCAAAAGAGACTTGTGAATTAACAATTCTATAAATAGTCACGATCGCCCAGCACCAGTCACTCAGTGTTCCAGGCTGCAGAACGGATGACGTTATATCAGCTGTCAGTCTCTCTCTGGGCTTTCTCCAGCTAATGAAAAAATGTTCACTTTATTTTATTTTTATTTTTATTTTTTTTACAGAAGAAGAATGCGTCATTCAAACCTATCACACAAACATCTGTTATGTTTTCAACTCAGGAAAGGGAATTTTGTTAAATAGAAAAGGTACTTGCTTCTGCCAGCTGGTTTAGAGGATACCAGACCTTGAAGATATCTTTATGTTAAGAGAAGCCTTGTGCTAATTTCAAAGAGGTGAAATTGGTGGCTTAAATTAGAAACTTCAAAAAAAATGTTGCACTATTTGTAAATCTAATAAAAACTTCCTAGGAAGTGAGGTTTTAAAATATATACATATATACATGTTTATAATCTGAACATATCCTATCTCTTAGTCATGTTAAAATTCTTAATTTATATTCACACATACTTTATTTATTTTTTACTTGTGCAATTATGTGAAACATTTCTGTATTAGTCATTTTGTGCAAGAAGATAAGTAAAAAAATGAAAAAAACATGAAAAATAATCTGTTTCAGTCTGTATTCAATCATTATCAGTTTTTCCTCCAAAAATAGATACTATGCCTCATCATTAGTTCTTTGGGATTGTCTTGGATTATTGTATTGTTGAGAATGGTTAAGTCAATCATAATTCTTTATTAAATAATATTGCTGTTATTGTGTACAATGTTCTCCTGCTTCTGTTTATTTCACTATGCATCAGTTCATGCAAGTCTTTTCAGATTTTTCTGAAATCATTCGGCTTGTCAGTTCCTATAGCACAATAATATTCATTATAGTCATATACTACAGATAGAGATTGTTTAGCCATTCCCCAATTGATGGATATCTCTTTGATATCCAATTCTTAGCCATTACAAAAAAGAGCTGCTATAAATATTTTTGTATGAACATGTCCTTTTTGGATGCCTTTAGAATACAGACCTAGCTGTGGTATTGTTGTATCAAAGCATAGGTAGAGTTTTATAGCCCTTTGGGCACAGTTCTAAATTGCTCTCTAGAATGGTTGGATCAGTTTTCACAACTCCACCAACAATGCATATTAGTGTCCCGGTTTTCCCACATCCCTTTCAACATCCAACGTTTTCCATTTTTGTCACATTAATTACTCTGATAGGTATAAGGTGGTATCTCAGAATTGTTTTAATGTGTATTTCTCTGATTAATAGGGGCAGCTAGATGCCTCTGGACAAATCACTTTGGGGGAAAAAGGTACATGCATCTCTGATCAATACTGATTTATATCATTTTTTCATATGACTAGGATAACTTTGATTTCTTTGTCTGAAAATTGCTTGTTCATATCCTTTGATCATTTGTCAATTGGGAACGATTTGTATTTTTTTAAATATAAATTTGATTCAATTCTCTATATATTTGAGAAATGAGGCCTTTATCAGAGATACTTATTGGAAAATTTTGCTCTGCCCTCAAGTTTTCTATTTTCTTTATAATGTTGGTTGCATTGGTTTTGTTTGTGCAAAAAATTTTAGATTTTATATAATCACAATTATCTATTTTACATTTTGTAATGCTCTTTATGTCTTCTTTGGGCCTGATCCCTTATATATAAATTTGACAGATAAATTGTTCTGTGCTCTTTTAATTTGCTTTTGGTATTACTCTTTATACTGGAATCACATCCCCATTTTGACCTTATCTTGGTATAAAGTGTGAGATACTGGTCTATATAGTTTTCCAGTTTTCCCAGAAGTTTTTGTCAAATAATAAGTTTTTGTTCTAAAAGTTTGGATCTTTGAGTTTATGTACTAGATTACTTTGGTCATTTATTATAATGGAATTTGTATCTAATCTATCCCACTGATCCACCTATCTTATTTCTTAGCTGTTATCAGATTGTTTTGTTAACTATTGCTTTATATACAGTTTGAGATCTGGTATGACTAGAACACCTTCATTCACATTTTTTTTTTTATTGACTTCCTTTATATTCTTGAACTTTTTTTCTTCCAGATGAATTTAGTTATTTTTTTCCTAGCTCTGTAAAATATTTTTCTACAGTTTTATTGGTATAAATGAATAACTTGATTTAGGTAGTATTAGTATTTTTATTATACTTATATATATTTATATATGATGTCATATTTATTATATTTCCTGACCCAATCATGAGCAATTAATATTTTTTCAATTGTTTAGATCTAACTTTTTTTGTGTGAAAAGTCTTTTACAATTGTGTTCCTATATTTTCTGAGTTTATCTTGACAGACTCCCAAGTATTTTATATTTTCTACACTTATTTTAAATGGAATCTCCCTTTTCATTTTTTGCTGCTGGACTTTGTTGGCAATGACTTATGTGGGTTTATTTTGTATCCTGCAAATTTTCTAAAATTGTTAAGTATTTCAAGTAGTTTTTTAGTTGATTTTTTATAATTTTTTAAGTATAACATCATATCAACAAAAAGTGATAGCTTTATTTTGTCATTGCTTATTCCAATTCCTTTCATTTCCTTTTCTTCTTTTATTGCTATAGCTAACATTTCTAATACAATTTTAAATAATAAAGGTGATAATGGGCATACTTACTTCACTTCTGATTGTACCAGGAAAGTTTCTAGATTGTCCCCATTGCAGATAATGCTTACTGATAGTTTTAGATAAATATTACTTATCTTTTTATTCAATAAAATTGAATATAATCTTTTAGGGGGAAATGGATATTTAATGAAATAGGGGATTTTCAAGCATTTGTAATGAAAAGGCCAGAGCTGAATAAAAAGTTTGATCTGCATAAAAAAGTAAAAAAAGAAACAAGAAAGAAAAAAACATAAATTCAATAACTTGAAACCATTTTATTACTATAAAAGCAATTAGAGGGAGTATTTGTAGAAAGAAGTTGTAGATATAAGGTGACTGATGGAATGATACTAAAAAAAAAACAAAATTAAAAAATAAAAAAAGAAAATTGTACTGGAAGAAGAAGAAAGGAGATTGAATGAATTAAGTTATCCTACATAAAAGAGGCATAAAGGAGTTGTTATAATGGAACAGAAGATGGAGATTAGAGATGGCAAAACTTATACCTGAGGCTCATCAAAATTGGTTCAAAGAGGAAATAATATGCATACTCAGTTGAATATAGAAAACTATCCCTTTATGGAAGTAAAAAGGGACGGGGATAATAGAAGGGAGGGGAAAGATTGATAAAAGAAAAGATATATTGGGAAGATGGTAATCAGAAGTGAAACCCTTGTGAAGAGGGAAAGAGTGAGGAGGGGGAAAAGAAAGAGGGTGATAAACAAATGAAGAGTAGCATAAAGAGAAATATGCAGTTATCATAAGTATAAATGTGAATGGAATGACCTCTCCCAGAAAACAGAAACAGATAACAAGATGGATTAAAAATTGTGCAATGTGTTATTTACAAGGAGTACATTTGAAGCAGAGAGATACATCCAGAGTAAAGATAAGAGGCTGGAGCAGAATCTATTATACTTCAGCTGAAGCAAAGAAAACAGGGGAAGTGATCATGATCTCAGACAAAGCAAAAACAGATTGTGGGTCTTAAAAGGCCTTTCTTCCAATTTATACTTTTCCTCTCTTTCACTGTAAATATAATATTATATCTCTTTACTTTAGCTTAATCTATTTTAATTTTGTTTTATTCCCAATGATTCTCTTCTTTTCACTCCCAATTTCCTCCATCCCATTTGGAGCTTTGCTTATTAGTTCCCTTTTCTGTTTTTATCTAGTTATTTAATTCTATCCCTCTATTCCTCTCTAAGTACAGTAGATTTTCTTTTCCTTTCATGCCCTTGAACTACTGCTATTCATTAATTTTAAAAATTTAATTATTATCCCTCTTTCCAGAGAGGATTTCTCGTGCTTTTCTTTTTCTCTCTCTGCCCATTTATTATTTATTTTTAACATTTAAAAAAAATTTTAGTTCCAAATTTTCTCTCTCTCCCTTATTTTGCTTGGCCTATTCAGGAGTAATTTGTTATTCTCTAAATTGTCTTTATTTGTGAAAAAAATTGTTTTATAGTTGAGTTCATATAAGTCCTGAGTTTATCTTGTCCATTATATTCCAAGGATTTTATGTTGTCTGCAATTATTTTAAGTGGAATTTCTCTTTTTATTTATTGCTATTGGACTTTGTTGGTAAAATAAATTAATGCTAATGATTTATGTGAATTTATAGCTTGTAAGTTTGCTGAAATCGTTGTTTCAACTAGTTTTTAGAATTCTTTACATTTTTCTAAATATACCATTATATTGTCTACAAAAAATGACAGTTTTGTTGCCTTATTGTCTCTTCTAATTTTTTCAATTTCTTGTTCTTGTCTTATTGCTATAATTAGATTTCTAGTATAAAATTGAATAGTACTGATGATTATAGACTTCCTTGTTTCACCCCTGATCTTATGGGAAAGTTTCTAGCTTATTCCCATTACAGATAGTACTTGCTGATAGCTTTAGATAGATACTAATCATTTTAAAGAAATCTTCAATTATTCCTATGCTTTCTAGTTGTTGTTGTTTGTACTTTGTTTTCCAAGAGGACTATGACATCAGGGAGGTGATGCCATGACATGCAAGTGAATTGGACTGAAGTAAAGGAGAGCTGTGCAAAATCACCAGCCTCACTTTCTCTTCCAGAACCATCTGGGTACATTGACAAGATGCAGATTAGGAATCATCCCAAAGATGGCCCTGGATGCAGTGGGAGATCAAACTGAGGTCTCTTTTCTAGTATTTTTTAATAGGAATTATTGTTGTATTTTGTCAAAAGCTTTTTTTCTGCATCTAATGAAATAGACCTGAGATATTTGTTGTTTTTGTTATTAATAGAATCAATTATCCTGACAGTTTTTTAATAAATCCCACCTGGTCATAGTGTAGGGTCTTTGTGATATATTGCTATCATCTTTTTATTTATTTAAATTTATTAAATTAAATTTATTTAAAATTTTTCATCAATATTCAGTAGGGAAATTAATTTATAGTTTTCTTTTAGCTCTTCCTGGTTTAGAGTATCAAAATCATATTTGTGTCATAAAAAGAATTTGGTAGGATTCCTTTTTTGTTTATTTTTTCAATCAGCTTATGTAATATTTGCAAGAATTCATTTGTGAATCCATCTGTTTATGGGATTTTTCCATGGAGCTCATTGATGGCTTGTTCTATTTGATTTTCTAAGCTAGGACTATTTAGATATTCCATTTCTGTTTCTGTTAATCTGGATAATTTCTATTTTTGTAAACACATCCCTTTTACTTAAATTATCAGATTAATTGGCATATAATTGATCAGTATAATTTCTAATTGTTTTAATTTGTTTCATCTTTGTTGGTGGCACATTCACCTTTTTTCATTTAGAATAATCTGGTTTTCTTTTTTAAAAAATTAAATTAACAAATGGTTTATCTATTTCATTTTTCCCATAAAACCAACTCAGTTTTAGTTATTAGGTCAATGTTTTTCTTACTTTCAGTTTTATTAATCTTTCCTTTGATTTTTAGAATTTGCAATTTGGTGTTCAATTGGGGATTTAAAAATGTTTTCTTTTTCTATTTTTTAAATTGCATTGATTTGCTCTTTCTCTAGTTTATTGATATAGCATTTAATTACAAAAATTTTTGCCTATGAAATGCTTTGGCTGCATTCCATAAATTTTCATATGATATTTTATTATTATCATTCTCTCTGATGAAATAATTGAAAAGAAAATAATAAATTTCTATGATTTGTTCCTTGATGATCTCATTCTTTAGGAATAGATCATTTACTTTCTGATTAATTTTTAATTGATCTTTCCACAACCCTTTATTGAGTATAATTTTTTGCATATAATCTAAAATATATTTAATATTTCTGCATTTGCTTATGAAGTTTTTAATGCTCATCTTAATATATGGTTAATTATTGTGAAGTGTCATATACACTTGAAATGTATAGTTGAGACATTCCTTTCTATTCCCACTCATTTTTTCCTCCAGAGACCTATCATATATGTTTTCTAAAATTCTATCTACCTCCTTAATTTATTTTTCATTTATTTTATAGTTATATTTATCTAGTTCTGAGAAGGAAAAATTGAGTTCTCTTATTAGTATAGTTGTACTGTCTGTACTGTTATTCTTGTAACATTTAACTTTTTCTTTAAGAATTTAGATGCTATGCCACTTGGTGCACCTATATTTAATATTGACATTGCTTTACTGTTTATAGCAAATTAAAGCAAAATGTAGTTTACGTGCTTATCTTTTTTTAATTAAGTCAATTTTTGCTTTTGCTTTGTCTGAGATCATGATTCCTACTACTGCTTTTTAAAAAAACCTCAGCTGAAACAAAATAAAACCTGTTCTAGTCCCTGATTTTTACATTTTGTTTGTCCCTCTGTTTCAATATTTTTCTTGTAAACAACATGTTACTGAATTCTGGTTTCTGATTTATTTTATTATCGTCTTCCATTTTATGGGTAAGTTTATCCCATTCACATTCACAGTTATGATTACTATCTATGTATTTCCCTTCAGCCTATTTTTCTCTCCTTTTTTACCCCATTCCTTCTCAAAAGTCTGTTTTACTTCTGATTACTACCTCCCTTAATCACTCTCTACTACCCTCATCTTTCTCCTTTCTCTTGTCTCCTTTCTATATTCAACTGAATGTGTATGTTATTCACTCTTTGAGCTCTTCTGATGAGAATAATCAAGTCTTGCCCATCTCCCCACTCCTCTGCCCCATTTTTATCTATTGTAAAGGCTCTTTTTTCATGACTTTTTAATGAGATAATTTTATTCATTCTTCTTCCCCATTCTTCTTTCTCCCAGAATATTCCTGTATATTCCTGCAATACTAAAGTTCAATTTAAGGCATCATTTTAAAGTTGTTTGGAGGACAATAATGGAAAAGCTTAACTGAGTTTTTGCCTTTACTCTGCCATTTTGGTTTCCCCCTCAATCTTTTTCATTTTCTAGTCTCAATTTCTGATTACTCTAGACTCTCATTCCCTTGTTCATGGTCCTTATATTTATTTGGTTCTTCTTTATTCTCTATGTTCTTCATGAAGTCAAAACTTCCAAAATATCCCTTCTGGCAGTTTCTGCCACTGTTTTGTAGAGCTTGTTCATTGGACCTTCTTTTATATTATGTCTCTTTTCTAGAAAAAATGCAAATTCCATGTGGTCCACCACTGACTTATGCCCTCCCTGGTTAATATTCTTCTCCATTTGCCTCAAAATCTTTCCCCTCTCTTTATTTTCTCTTATTCCCTCGGAGTTCCAATTTCTCCTCTCCTAAGGCAAGATGAATGGTCTCTTCAAGTACCAATCTTCTTTCATAGAACACTTCTCTTTCCCCACAGGAACTTTAATCAATGAAACTCCCTCCCATTAAAAAATAAGGTCTTTCTCTCCACCCCCTTTTTCATCTCCCCCCTCATCTCACTTATTTTACTGAATTTTTTTCTTTTTCCAAGACACTATATCAGTCACCTTTCCTTATTGTTAGTCTTAATTGACCAGGGCACATTATAAACTTTCTTCTATCATTTTCCTCTCCTCCCTCTTCCATATGAAACTTAGTCCCAGAAAAACACTGATTCATCTGTAAGTGGAGTGCTGTGAAATTTAGTTCATGATGCTCCAGCCCATGTCTCCATTATCTCCACCTAACTTCTACTTTCAACCTATCTCCTTATGTACATTTAGAAAGAAATCTCATGCTGCCTTTCCTATTATTCTGCTGTTGCTGTATTTGCCTGCTGTATTCATTAACTCTTTCTGTATTTCTTTTGTCCTGCACATTTAAAATGTAAACAATTTCTTTCTAAGAATGTTTTAACGTTGCAGAAGCAACCTGCTAGTGGCTGCTAGGGATCTAATTCTGATCAGTAGAATAGATCCCTTCATGTGAGAGGATTATACCAAAACAAGAAGACTGAGAGATAGTTGCATTGTCTGACCTTGATCCTCTTCCCTCTTGCCTCCTATTTATTTCATTCCCAATTCATAAGCAAGACTGATTTGCAATTCCTTCAAGTGTGTTATGATTCACAACTGTGGGGGCTTTTGAAGAACCCACCTGCTCCTTAATGGCACACTTCCTTTAACCCTTTACAGGTTTTCTGGGTTTTGTACTTAGGTGTGGTCCTTAACATTTTAAGTGCCTCTTTAATATTTAACATCTATCATTTCTCCTTTGTTGTTAAGTTCATATTTGCAGAGTAAGCCATCTTGTGCTACAACATGAGTTACATTGCTCTTTCTATTTTTCTCTTGCACTTTCTATTGGGCACAGATGAATCTTGTATTATTAATATTTCCTCTTATTTGAACTTGAAGCCTGGTACCTTAAAAAAATTATCATTGCTTAATTGAATTGTTTAATTTAATCACTATGATTCTGGTATTTTGCAGTCTTGGTTTTTTTTTTTTTTTGTTTGTTTGTTTTTTCTGGAAATGATTTGTAGATTCTTTCAATTGGCACTTTGTTTTATATGTTTAGATCGGGGCAATTTTCTTGTATTATTGCTTGTATCATGTGCTTATTTTTTACTAGTTCTTTTGTAACACCTGTGCATCCTGTCTTGGAGATCAATGTACTTTGCTTTATAGAGAGAATGTTTTCTTTAATGATATTACTTTTAGATTCTCTTCTTCTAGATTGTCCTTCATTTCATAGCATTGCAGATCATTTGTCCACTGTCTTCTCTCTTTGGTGAGACTTATCATCACAAATTTAAGTTTTTCTGTTCTACAAGTTATTTTATCTTTGTGGGTCATAAATTCTGCTTTCACAATTCTCATTTCTCTTCTAAACCACTCAGGAAGAATATGTTATGGTTCCATGCCATCCTCAAAATCTATAGACTCATCTGCCTCTTTAGGTGTTAAAATTTTTTTCCTTTGTTTTGCAATATTTATTCATAAATATCTAAACTTGTTTATTAGATAAAGAGATCTTTTGTATTTCCTTTTACTATTAATCAATCAACCCACAAACACTTATTATGTCTTCTATATACTAGGCACTGTGTTAAGCACTATTAATATTTTGATTGTTGTTATGATCAAGGTCTTTGAGTTTTCTTTCTTCTGAGAGCTTTAGTAATTTCATTTTTTCTTTATTTTCTTCTTTTGCTCATTTTCTAACTCTGTCCTTTCTGCTGTTGATTTCCAAAGGAACTGGATCCTCTGCCCTGAAATGATTTTTTTTTTTTTTATTTTAGGGGAGGAAGAAGAACAGAATTGTCCCCAGCTGGATACTAAATTAAAGTTAGAGGAATGTCATAAAGTCTTTTCCTTACCCTTCACCATGTTGTCCTGCCCCATTTCCTCTGTTCTACAGAGCTCTGTTGCAGCTCAGAATGCTGTGGTGACATTGGATATCACATACTCAGAAAATTTCTGCAGTTTGGACCTTGGATCTCCAGACATTGAAAAGAGGTTTAAATTTTATTGCAAGTTTGCGAGTTGGGTGACTAGTACAGTTTTGCTCCTGGAAAGTGGGGAAAGGGGTGCTGAGTGAATATGAATTAGGTATCACTTCACAGAATTGTGATCTTTAGGGTTCTTGGTGTCCTATAGAGGCAGTTTTTTTTTAATTTAATTTTTATTTAATAATTACTTTATATTGACACTCGTTTCTGTTCCGATTTTTTTTCCCTCCCTCCCTCCCTCCGCCCCCTCCCCTAGATGGCAAGCAGTCCTATATATGTTGGATATGTTGCAGTATATCCTAGATATAATATATGTTTGCAGAACCGAACAGTTCTCCTGTTGCACAGGGAGAATTGGATTCAGAAGGTAAAAATAACCCGGGAAGAAAAACAAAAATGCAAATAGTTCACATTTGTTTCCCAGTGTTCTTTCTTTGGGTGTAGCTGCTTTTGTCCGTCATTTATCAATTGAAACTCAGGTCTCTTTGTCAAAGAAATCCACTTCCATCAAAATATGTCCTCATACAATATCATTGTCGAAGTGTATAATGATCTCCTGGTTCTGCTCATTTCACTTAGCATCAGTTCATGTAAGTCTCGCCAGTCCTCTCTGTATTCATCCTGCTGGTCATTTCTTACAGAACAATAATATTCCATAACATTCATATACCACAATTTACCCAGCCATTCTCCAATTGATGGGCATCCATTCATTTTCCAGTTTCTAGCCACTACAAACAGGGCTGCTACAAACATTTTGGCAGATACAGGTCCCTTTCCCTTCTTTAGTATTTCTTTGGGGTATAAGCCCAATAGAAACACTGCTGGATCAAAGGGTATGCACAATTTGATAATTTTTTGGGCATAATTCCAGATTGCTCTCCAGAATGGTTGGATTCGTTCACAACTCCACCAACAATGCATTAGTGTCCCAGTTTTCCTGCAACCCCTCCAACACTCATCATTATTTTTTCCTGTCATCTTAGCCAATCTGACAGGTGTGTAGTGGTATCTCAGAGTTGTCTTAATTTGCATTTCTCTGATCAATAATGATTTGGAACACTCTTTCATACGAGTGGTAATAGTTTCAATTTCATCCTCTGAAAATTGTCTGTTCATATCCTTTGACCATTTATCAATTGGAGAATGGCTTGATTTCTTATAAATTTGAGTCAGTTCTCTATATATTTTGGAAATGAGGCCTTTATCAGAACCTTTAACTGTGAAAATGTTTTCCCAGTTTGTTGCTTCCCTTCTAATCTTGTTTGCATTAGTTTTATTTGTACAAAGGCTTTTTAATTTGATGTAATCAAAATTTTCTATGTAATGGTCTCTAGTTCATCTTTGGTCACAAATTTCTTTCTCCTCCACAAGTCTGAGAGATAAACTATTCTATGTTCCTCTAATTTATTTATAATCTCGTTCTTTATGCCTAGGTCATAGACCCATTTTGATCTTATCTTGGTATATGGTGTTAAGTGTGGGTCCATGCCTAATTTCTGCCATACTAATTTCCAATTATCCCAGCAGTTTTTATCAAATAATGAATTCTTTTCCCAGAAGTTAGGGGCTTTGGGTTTGTCAAACACTAGATTGCTATAGTTGACTATTCTGTCTTGTGAACCTAGCCTTTTCCACTGATCCACTAATCTATTTCTTAGCCAATACCAAATGGTTTTGGTGACTGCTGCTTTATAATATAATTTTAGATCAGGTACAGCTAGGCCACCTTCATTTGATTTTTTTTTTTTTCATTAATTCCCTTGAGATTCTCGGCTTTTTATTGTTCCATATGAATTTTGTTGTTATTTTTTCTAGATCAATAAAATATTTTCTTGGAAGTCTGATTGGTATAGCACTAAATAAATAGATTAGTTTAGGGAGTATTGTCATCTTTATTATGTTCGCTCGGCCGATCCAAGAGCACTTAATATTTTTCCAATTATTTAAGTCTGACTTTATTTGTGTGGAGACTTTTTTATAATTTTGCTCATATAATTCCTGACTTTCCTTTGGTAGATAGATTCCCAAATATTTTATGGTATCAACAGTTATTCTGAATGGAATTTCTCTTTGTATCTCTTGCTGTTGGGTTTTGTTGGTGATGTATAAAAATGCTGAGGATTTAGGGGATTTATTTTGTAGCCAGCTACTTTGCTAAAATTATGAATTATTTCCAATAGCTTTTTAGTAGAATCTCTGGGGTTCTCTAGGTATACCATCATATCATCTGCAAAGAGTGATAGTTTGGTTTCCTCATTGCCTACTCTAATTCCTTTAATATCTTTCTCGACTCTTATTGCCGAGGCTAGTGTTTCTAATACGATATTAAATAATAATGGTGATAGTGGGCAACCTTGCTTCACTCCAGATCTTACTGGGAAAGGTTCCAGTTTTTCCCCATTGCATATGATGCTTACTGATGGTTTTAAATATATGCTCCTGACTATTTTAAGGAAAAGTCCATTTATTCCTATGCTCTCAAGTGTTTTTATTAGGAATGGATGTTGGATTTTATCAAATGCTTTTTCTGCATCTATTGAGATGATCATATGGTTTTTGTTTGTTTGGTTATTGATATAGTTAATTATGCTAATAGTTTTCCTAATATTGAACCAGCCCTGCATTCCTGGTATAAATCCTACTTGGTCATAGTGTATTATCCTGGTGATGATTTTCTGTAATCTTTTTGCTAATATTTTATTTAAGATTTTAGCATCAATATTCATTAGGGAGATTGGTCTATAATTTTCTTTCTCTGTTTTCAGCCTACCTGGTTTAGGTATCAGTACCATGTCTGTGTCATAAAAGGAGTTTGGTAGGACTCCTTCAATCCCTATTTTTTCAAATAGTTTATATAACATTGGAATTAATTGTTCTTTAAATGTTTGGTAGAATTCACATGTAAATCCATCTGGTCCTGGGGATTTTTTCTTAGGGAGTTGATTGATAGTTTGTTCTATTTCTTTTTCTGAGATGGGACTGTTTAGGATATTTACTTCTTCCTCTGTTAGTTTGGGCAAGCTATATTTTTGGAGGTATTTTTCTATTTCATTTAAGTTGTTGAATTTATTGGCATAAAGTTGGGCAGAGTAACTCCTAATTATTGCTCTAATTTCCTCTTCGTTAGTGGTGAGTTCTCCCTTTTCATTTTTAAGACTAACAATTTGATTTTCCTCTCTCCTTTTTTTAATCAGATTTACTAAGGGTTTGTCTATTTTGTTGGTTTTTTCATAGAACCAACTCTTAGTTTTATTAATCAATTCAATAGTTTTTTTACTTTCAATTTTATTGATCTCACCTTTTATTTTTAGAATTTCAAGTTTAGTGTTTGACTGGGGGTTTTTAATTTGTTCCTTTTCTAGCATTTTTAGTTGCAAACCCAATTCATTGACCTTCTCTTTCTCTATTTTATACAAATAGGCCTCTAGAGATATGAAATTTCCCCTTATTACCGCTTTGGCTGCATCCCATACATTTTGGTATGATGTCTCATTATTATCGTTTTCTTGGGTGAAGTTATTAATTATGTCTATGATTTGCTGTTTCACCCAATCATTCTTTAGTATGAGATTATTTAGTTTCCAATTATTTTTTGGTCTACTTCCCCCTGGTTTTTTGTTGAATGTAATTTTCATTGCATTGTGGTCTGAAAAGGATGCATTTACTATTTCTGCCTTACTGCATTTGAGTTTGAGGTTTTTATGTCCTAATATATGGTCAATTTTTGTATAGGTTCCATGAACTGCTGAAAAGAAAGTGTATTCCTTTCTGTCTCCATTACATTTTCTCCAGAGATCTATCATATCTAACTTTTCTAGTATTCTATTTACCTCTTTGACTTCTTTCTTATTTATTTTGTGGTTTGATTTATCTAATTCTGAGAGTGCAAGGTTAAGATCTCCCACTATTATAGTTTTACTGTCTATTTCTTCTTGCAGCTCTCTTAGTTTCTCTTTTAAGAATTTAGATGCTACCCCACTTGGTGCATATATGTTTAATATAGATAGTGCTTCATTATCCATGCTACCCTTTAGCAAGATATAGTGCCCTTCCTTATCTCTTTTAATTAGATCAATTTTTGCTTTAGCTTGATCTGAGATCAGGATGGCTACCCCTGCTTTTTTGACTTCACCTGAAGCATAGTAGATTTTGCTCCAACCTTTTACCTTTAACCTGCATGTATCTCCCCGCTTCAGGTGTGTTTCCTGTAAACAACATATTGTAGGATTCTGGCTTTTAATCCATTCTGCTAACCGCTTCCTCTTTATGGGGGAGTTTACCCCGTTCACGTTTAGGTTAGAATGACCAATTCTGTATTACTTGCCATCTTGTTAACCCCGGTTTATGCTTTTCTCCCTTCTTTCCCCTTTCCCCCCCTTCCCAGTATTAAGCTTGTGAGCACCACTTGCTTCTCACAGCCCTCCCTTTTTAGTATCCCTCCCCCCGCCTTAGAGTTCCTCCCCCTATCTTACCCCTTTCCCTCCCAGTTCCCGTATTCCCTTCCGCTTAGCTTATTCCTTCCCTTTTCACTTTTCTCTTCTCATTTTTCAATGAGGTGGGAGAAGTTTCACCATAGATTGAATATGACTTAAGATTTTTCACTTAAAGCCAATTCTGAAGGCAGTAAGATACCCACTATATTCATCCCCCTCCATTCTTTCTCTCAGATATAATAGGTTTCCTATGCCTCTTCATGAGATGTACTACCCCCACTTTACCCTTTTTCTGATACAATGTCCTTTCCACATCAATTTCTAGAACAAGGTATACATGTATTCTTTATACATCTATATAGTCAAAATATAGTTCCCAAGATTAATCTTTACCTTTTTAGATTTCTCTTGAGTTCTATATTTGTAGATCAAACTTTTTGTTAAGTTCTGGTTTTTTCATCAGAAATAGATGAAATTCGCTTACTTTGTTGAATGTCCATCTTCTTCCCTGGAAAAAGATGCTCATTCTTGCTGGGTAAGTTATTTTTGGTTGCATACCAAGTTCCTTAGCCTTTTGGAATA
This sequence comes from Antechinus flavipes, assembly GCF_016432865.1. Taxonomy (NCBI): domain Eukaryota; kingdom Metazoa; phylum Chordata; class Mammalia; order Dasyuromorphia; family Dasyuridae; genus Antechinus; species Antechinus flavipes. Next base: position 372,476,475 of record NC_067401.1, read on the forward strand.
TCATATTCCAGGCCCTTCGATCTTTTAATGTGGATGCTGCCAGATCCTGGGTGATCCTTATTGTGGCTCCTTGATACTTGAATTGGGTTTTTCTAGCCGCTTGCAATATTTTTTCCTTCATCTGAGGGTTCTGGCATTTGGCCACTATATTCCTTGGTGTTTTGATTTTAGGATCCCTTTCAGTGGGTGATCGATGAATCCTTTCAATGTTTATTTTTTCCTCTGTTCCTATGACTTCTGGGCAGTTCTCTTTGATAATTTCCTGGAAAATAGTGTCCAGGCTCTTTTTTTCATCATGTTTTTCTGGAAGTCCAATGATTCTCAGATTGCCTCTCCTGGATCTGTTTTCCAGGTCTGTTGTCTTCCCCAGAAGGTATTTCACATTTTTCTCCATTGTTTGATTTTTTTTGGATTTGCTTGACTGATTCTTTTTGTCTCCTTGAGTCATTCAATTCCACTTGTTCAATTCTGATTTTCAGTGAAGTATTTTCTTCACTCACTTTTTAAAAATCTTTTTCTAATTGTCCAATTGAGTTCTTTTGTTCTGTGGAATTTTTTTCCATTTCGCCAATTTTGTTTTTTAGAGAGCTGTTTTCTGTTTCCAGTTCACTAATCCTATTTTTCAAGGATTTTACTTCTTTATCCACTCTCTCTTTAACTGACTTCTCCAGGCTCTTTTGCCAGGCCTCACTCTGCTTTTCCCATTTTTCTTCTAGCTCCCTTGTAAGAGCCTTTTTAATTACTTCTATGAGATTCATCTGTGCTGAGGAACAGATGATCTCCTCCTTTGGGGATTCACCTGGGGACTGTCTGTTTTTAGTCTCCTCAGGATTTAGAGTCTGCTCTCTATCTGTATAGAAGCTGTCAAGGGTTAAAGTCCTCTTCAGCTTCTTGCTCATTCTGTCTAATAATCAGAGACAAACTACCAAAGAAAAACAGAAAAAACTGGAGTCTTTCTTTGGGGGAGGGGCTGGGTATGTTATCGAGCTTCCTCTACAGACTGCAGGAGGCAGCAGTGAGGCACTAGCAGGACTGTGCTGCGCCTGCACTCTGAGATCCCAAAGCGTGCTGAGTCACTGTGGGGGGGAAAAGGGGGGGGCGGCCAGGTCCCGAGAGACTCCAGCTGTTTGGGGTTGTATTCTTCAGCCCCGGTGTTTTTAGCTTCTCTGCTGGGCTGCTGACTTGCTGCCGAAGCAAAGTATCCAAACCTGTAGCGAAGCTCTCCCCGCAGAGACGGTTGCGATCACTCCCCACCCCCTCTCCAGTCTGCTCCCGTGCTCTCACTGCCGCTGCCCTCAGCCTGCGCCGATCTAAAACCGTCCCAGCCCTCCAGTAAAGACAGACCTTTCTTGGCGGATCTCAAGGATGGCTTCTCTTGGTAACTATTTGTGGGTTTTTTTTCAGTCAAGCATTAATTCAGAGGCTTGTAATGGAATGGATAGTGAGAGAAAGCGTGGAGCTTATGCAGCTGTGAGCCTCCTCTCCGCCATCTTAACCGGAAGCTACCTAGAGGCAGTTTTTAGAGAGATTTGAGAGGTCAAGAACATCATAGAAAATATTTGGTTTTTTTATTGTTGGTCACATGAACTAGAAGTTTAATTCTCTCTTCACAATACAGATCCACTCTCTCTTCTTTATTCTCACTACTATCATTCTAATTTACCATAGTGTCTGACAACATAAGAATAATAATAGTTAGCAACTAACTAGCACTTTAAGTTTTGCAATGGCATTTGCAAAAAGCATTTTAAGGTTTGCAAAAATTTGAGTTAACTGATTTGATCTTCACAACAACCTTGTGGGATAGATGCTATTATTATCCTCATTTTACAGATGAGGGAACTGAAGTTGAGAGAACTTAAAATGATTTGCCACATAGCTGCTATGTGTGTGAGAATGAATTTGAATTCAAGCCTTCCTGATGCTGGGTCTTATGCTTTATTCACTGTAACTTCTAATAAATGCCTTATCTATCTAATATGTCTTCATCATCAAATATTTGTACTAATATAACAGCCCTCTCATGGATCTTTCTCTTTCTATTTCCCCCCTCATCCAGATTATCTTTCAAACTATTCTCAGGCAGATAATCTAGAGATTTGCTAAAATATTTTCAGTGGCTCTTTTGTTTTCCAGACAAAATTCAAATCCTTTTACTCAATATTCAAGATCCTCTATAATCTTATTTGACCATTGCTTTCTTATACAATTCTGTTCTGTGTTCTTTGTATCCAGCCAAACTGTACTGTCCCCTGTCCCCTGAACATGTCCCTACACTCTCTGTCACTGTGCTTTTTTTTTTTTTTTTTTAACATGCTGTTTCCCATGCCTGGGATCTTCTCCCCTGTTGGATTCTTCCCCATCTTTTAAACTCCAACTGTAATACCATCCCCTTCTTGAAGTCTTCTCTAATCTCTCTAATCTGTAGTGACCTTTTACTTCTTATACTTCATCATATTTTGTTTTGTGCTTCTCTCATTCACTTATGTAGTTGTGTCTGTGTTTCCACACATCTCTATTAGATCATAAACTTCATGAGAAATTCAATTACATTTTAGAGGCAAGATAGTAAAGTAAAAATGAACACTGAATTTGAAGTCAAAGGTCCTGAGTTTAAAAAAAAAATAATTTTTGCTACCTAATACCTATGTGATCTTGAACAAATAACATAACATATCTGGACCTCAGTTTCCTCACTTGTAAAATGAGATAGTTGAACTGGAAGCTTTCCAGATCTATGTCTCTAATATACTATGTCCCATTGGTGCCATAGTAATAGTTTACTTTGCATTAATACAAATTAATATCTTGACCTTTCCAATATTATTTTTATGTTAATAGTTTACTTTTGATCACTACAAAGATTCCAAGGAATGGATCTCTAAGGCTAAAATTTCAAGCTTTATCAGGTCAATAGGTAAAATATATTGTAAACAGTAAAACATTCTTGAGGTATTCAATGACATTTTGTAGATGGTCATTGCTTCACTTTCAGTAAAGTTCTATTGAATGTAAGCTCCTTGAGGAAAAATGCTGTTTCATATTTTATTTTTGTGTTTTGAGAGCCAAGCAAAGTATCTAGTTCATGGAAAGCACTTAACAAATATATGATTGACTTAATAATTTATTATATGTGTATTTATTCTTTTTAAAAATTATGTATTATAAACTTTGTAAAGGTAATGACCTTGTCTTATTCTTATTCTTATTTTTTAAAAAAACTATTTCGTTTAAATCTTTGTTCCTTGTGATAGCCAATAAATTCTGATGGGCTGATAGGTTCTGGTCCTCTTGATCCAAGCCCTTTTGTGCTTAAAATCTGGCCTGAATCACAGATATATGTTAGGGAATGAAGGAAGATAACAAAAATTCTTTCAGGGATATGCTGTCATTCTTTCCTTATGTGTTTAATGGAAAGGATTGGTGATGGTTCTAGGCAAAATTTGCAAAACACAGAAATCCCCTCTTTACTTAACTACTAGAGAGAATTGGGAACTATGGAGAATCAAAGACAGTAGAGGAAAGAAGTATATTATGTTACACACAAATGATTTCCCTGGAATGCTCCCAGGGAAGTGGCAGATGGACCCCTGTATTACGTAGTGAGAGTGAGTGAAGGAAATTCTGAGGAGACACTAGTTACAATTGAGATGAGTTGTTCATCTTTCATTCTTAGAGAGGATGTAATACAGCTGGGCACCTGTAAAGACCTGGTTTAGGTTTCCTCCCATTGTGTCATTGTTGTGAGATGTTCATGGTGATCTAAGGTCACTGTTTATGCTGCTATAGAACCCACCCATAGTGTATGCTGGAAATGAGCAACTAAGTCATAGTGAAAGACACGATCTCATCTTTTCTAATCTACCAATTGAAATTTTCTATCCCTAGAGAAGACTAGGCTAGTGGTCAACATCATATAGTGAGCAACCAATTTCTTCCCTCTTAAAGCCTCCTTCCTTTTTTGGTCTCAGCTGTTTGTTAGGGCATTTTCTCCACTATCTCCACTTCCCTGGCATTTCCAGTATTATTTTTATTTCAATAGTTCATTTTTGATCTCTACAAAGATTCAAAGGAATGGATTTCTGAGGGTGAAATTTCAGGCTTTATCAAGCCAATAGGTAAAATACATTGTAAATAGTAAAAGCATTCTTGGGTTATTCAATGACATCTTGTAGGTGGTCATTATTATTTCATTTTCAGTAAAGTTGGTTGCTGAACTTATTACTATTAGATCCTACCTATTCAGTCAATAAGCATTTATTAAGGGCCTACTATGTGTCAGATGCTATAATAAAGGCTCTAGGGGTACAAAAAAATCTAGAACAGCCCCTGCTCTGGAGGAGTTTACAAACTGATGGGGGCAGAAAATATAAAAATAGCTATGTGCAATTACAATATAAATAGGCGAAAATGGAAACAAGCAACAAAAGGAAGATATTAGCATTAAGGGGAACCAGAAAAGACTTCTTGTGGAAGGTGGGAGTTTATCTGGAACCTGAAGGAAGCCAGGAGAGCCAGCAGACAGAGGGAGAGAGTTCAGGCATGGAGGATAACCAGTGAAAATGTGTGGGCTGGAGATAGAGTGTCTTGTTTGAGGAATACCAAGTGTAACTGGATCAAAGAACAGCACAGTAAGTAGGAGTAAGGTGTAATAGCATTAGAAAGGGAAGAAAGAATCAGATTATGAAGACCTTTGAATGCCAGGTTCTGGCAGTGGTCCTGGAGATGATCTCATTAAAACCAGAATTATCTGGACAAAGTTGACAGACAACCTGGAGAAGAGGCAACAGTTAAATTAGAATTGTTGATATTTTTTTTTTATCAACAATTGGGGGTATTGGGGAATAGCCTAGACATCTAGCCTGCCTTCAGAATATTCAGAGTATTTAGATGTAAATTCGCTAACAAAAATATGAGCTATTAGGATTTTTTCCCCTCTCAGAATTAGAGCTTTAAAAGGAATGATGCACCAAGATAGAGCAAATCAACTGGGAGAAGCTGTTCAGGAAGAAAAGTAAGTAAGCAAACAGCTGAAAGCTTCCCATTAGTATTAATTTAGGCATCAAAAGGAAGCCTGATAGTATGATGAAAGTAGCAGTCAAAGACCTCCGTTGTAGCAACAGAAGATAATAAGGCAGAATTAAAGAACTGTAAAATACACAGTATTTGGTGCCTCCTGAGAGCACTGTTGCAGCTCTTCTTGTCAGACTTCAGCAAACATCTCACTAACCAGGAGGGTAAAAAGCTATGAAGTATTGGAAGGTAGTGACAGCTGATATTTCTAGGCCAGACAGCTGTAACTAGCAGGTTTTGTGCTCTAGGTTGTACAAACTGTACCCCATTTAAGCAGTATGAAATGTATCATCCCTACCTCAGAGAACTTTTGGGGGATTTGGGGGAAGGATTAGAGGTGGGCTAGAGTGGAGATTTTATCTGATGGCTTTTGATTTTAACAACTCTTTTTTTTCCCGTTCTTTTCTCCTTCCTTCCTTTCCTTCCTTCCTTTTCTTCTTTCCTTCTTTCCTTCCTTCCTTCCTTCCTTCCTTCCTTCCTTCCTTCCTTCCTTCCTTCCTTCCTTCCTTCCTTCCTTCCTTCCTTCCTTCCCTACCTCCTTCTCTGTCTTTGTCTCTTTCTCTCTTTCATCTGTAAAACGAGATTAGGTGAGTTGACCATCAAAGGGTCCTTCCAGCTTTAAATTTTATGACCCTGTTAAATACAAAAATCAGGAAGAAGAGTCTTAAGCTGTTTGTGTGTAGTAGGTAAATACTGTCCAGATTGCTTGAAGCATTTTGACTTTTTCTTTCTTTTCAGATATAAATCTGAAACTCTTGGAGCTTGAGACAATGATAAGTAAACTCAACAGAGAGTGAACTATCAAAGGTTTTCATGACATGGAATAATGAAACCCTCAAATGGATTTTTAATTTCATCAGTATGGATGTTCTCTCCAATAGTGCATATTGCAGCACATCTATATTTTTCCATTTTCATGTCATAACTTAAACTCTCCCAAAAAGCTTACCCAACAATATGAGAGCCATCGTCCCTACTCTTGTCATCATGAGGGTAATTGTGATGACTGCATTAACACCCAGGGTATTTTAAAATCAGCCAGAGTCCGGATAAGTGAAAGTCTTTGATTTTTATTCTTTGTGGAGGTGAACGGGAATGGTAATACGAAGTGAGAGCAATCGGGACATGAATACAGCCAGCAGTGCATCTGGCTCTCTCACCCCACCTCCTAAATCCTCTACCCAATCTCTTAAACAACAGATCAAACTTGCACAGAGAGTGGGCGGGACCATTCTTTCTCCAAGCATATACTAATAAAGTATTATCCAATTGGTAATTAGCCTTAAATGCTGGGACCTAAGTGCATCTGCTCAGCTTCAGTCCATTACAGGTAATAGTAGAACACTTGTGCTGTTGACCTATTATCTCTTGCTTTCTTTGTAGATATGCAATCTTCTTTTTCAAGTCTCCATTTTTATGTCATTCTTTATTTTGGTGATTCTTTATATATATATTCTTTTTTTTTTTTTTTTTTTACAATTTAATCATCAAAAAGGATGTGGAAAACCAACCAAAAAATTTCAGCCAGACTATATGTAAAAACATGATATTCACACGCTGTTTACATTCACTCTCACTTTTTCCACTCTTCCATCTTCCCTAACCTTTATCAGATAGATAAGTGACAAAATATAACCTTAAAAATTCAGCCAGCATCTTGAAGGTAAACCTTTGAGAGAAACTAGCTAAAATCACTGCTGCATTTCTGGGGGTGGAGCCGGGATGAGATGAAGAGAAAAGGAAGAGCAAGGCAAAGCAAGCTTTCCCCTCTTCATAGGGTTAATGGAATCATTCCAATATTTCTGGGAAATCAAAAGTGAAACTTGAACAAAAATCTTCAGTCTTGATGTCAAGAAGATGAAATGATTCTATCATCTACATTTTGAAGCTGGGATCAGAGAATAACCATCTATATTCATTGAATTAAGAGTTAAATTCACTAGCTGCATGACAATGATTCAGAATTGAATACTCTCCTAGGCTAGGCTCACACAAGAATTTTCCCAAAGTTTTAGAGCTGGAAAAGATCTCAGCCACTCTGACCATCACCTAACCCATCCATGTGGTCTGCTTCCCCCTTTTTTCCCCCTTCTCATCTTCCACTTCTTGCTCTGGTAACAGTAACCATAATTAATAGTACCATTGATTCTAGGAAGAATATGCCAGTGGTGTTCCTATAACTTCACTCACCATCCCTGAAGCTTCTCAAAACGAAACACTTTCTCTGGCCATCATTTTCTTATAGTTGTTTTTTCTTCCTATGTTAGTGTAAACTCCTTGAAGACAAGTGCTAGCTTACTTTTGTATTTTTTATCCCCAGCCTAGTGTGTGACACAATAATAATTTCATAAATGCTTTTCTTTTTATTCATTCATTTTCCTTGCTTACCTAGATACTACCATAATACATGTCTTTTCTCACCTAGACTATTGCAATAGCTTGTTAACTAGTCTTCCTGCTTTCATGCTACTGCTAAAAATTAGGAACAGGTCTAACATGCCACTTTCTTGCCTATAAATCTTTAATAGTTTAACTCTCTCTTGCCTGAAAGATAAGCTATAAGTTCTATAGCCAAGTATTAAAGACTTTTCATAATATGCTTCTATTTACATTTTCTGATTTATTTTATATAATCCCTTCTCATGTATTTCATATTCCAGCCAAACTTGACTCCTAGCATGGAACAGAGCCAAAGTATCATCTTCTACTTCAATGTATTTGTGTAGATTATTCCTATACCTAGAATGAACTCCCATCTTATCTTTTCTTTTCTGAAGCATTCTCTTCTTTCAAAACATTACAGAACTAAACGCATTTTTTTCTCTTCTTAAATTTAGGCCACTTTTTTTTTCTAGGTCTCTCTCCTTTGATTTGCCACCCTCCAGCCTTGTATTTTACTTAGTACAATTTATTTAGAACTGGAAGAAATCTTAAGAGATCCTTTGGTCCAACCAAATGTTTTATATATAATTACTACTAGTGAACTAATAGAGTAGATTTTAAAAGTCTCTAAATTGGTGGTTCTTCTGTCCTTGGAAAGGCAATTACAAAACATAACTAGTTTGTTGTTATTCCCCCAGTTAGAAAACAAAAAAACTCTCTAAGAGTTTCCTAGCCCAGAAAGATCACTCTCCTCTGTCGTCTCCAGAGCTGACTTTTACACTCATTGATGCCTACAAAATGACACAGGGAAACTCAAGAGATGAGGTAGCAGGGAAAGAGGGGTCAACCACAGGTGTTTATGAAAAAAAGACCAGCTGGGTCAGATTCTGTTTTTAACAGAACAATTAAAAAAAAAAAAAACATGCTTAGGAATGGATGCCAGATATCCCCAGCTGAAATAAGGGCAGAGGAAGGATTGCCACTTTTTCCATGACTTCATTTCTTCATATCGCCATATTTTTTCTTTTTCTTTCTTCTTCTTTTAGCTTTAGCTTTCACCTCTTATGATTCTTTTATAGGTTTGGGTTTGAAAAAAGAAACAACAGAAGTTGTTTCAAGGTAATGACATCCACTTATTTCATCTCTGATTGTTTTTTCCCCTCTTCCTTGTCAGAAAAATTTAAAACTTAAAATGCAGAGAAATAGGTTTCAGTTTCTTCTTCTTTTTTTTACCCTTAGGATAAATATAACTCCCAAAGTTTTTACTGAATTTGGCCTCCTTTCAAGGACAAAGAGAGTCATATTCAAGCTTTGCCTGAACATTAATAAAGAAATGGAGTCCTCACTAATACATTGTTGGTGGAGTTGTGAATGGAGCCATCCATTCTGGAGAGCAATTTGGAACTTTGTTCAAAAAGTTATTAAACTCTTCATACTCTTTGATCCAGCAGTGTTTCTACTGGGCTTAAAGTGATCTTAAAGGAGGAAAAGGGACCCACATGCGCAAAAATGTTTGTGGCATCCCTTTTTGTAGTGACAAGAAACTGGAAACTGAATGGATGCCCATCAATTGGAGAATGGCTGAAAAGTTATGTTATATGAATGTTGTGAAATATTATTGTTCTATAAGAAATGATTAGGAGGATGATTGTAGAGAGGCTTGGAAAGATACAAGAACTGATGCTGAGTGAAATGACTAGAATCAGGAGATCATTGTTCATGACAACAGTAATATTATACAACAATCAATTTTGATGAATGTGAGTCTTTCCCACAATGAGATGATTGAGGCCAATTCCAATGATCTTGTGATGAAGAGAGACATTTACACTCAGAGAGAGGATTGTAGGAACTGAATGTGGATCATAACATAACATTCTCCCTCTTTTTATTGTTGTTTGCTTGCATTTCATTTTCTTACTCATTTATTTTCTTTTTTTTTTTTGATCTGATGTCTTTTGTGCAGCAAGAGAATTATATAAATATGTTTATATATATTGGATTAACATATTTTAATATGTTTAACATATATTGAATTTCTTGCCATCTAGGGGAGGGGGTTGGGGGAAGGAGGAGACAATCTGAAACACAAGGATATGCAAGGATCAATGCAGTCAAATTATGCGTGCGTATGTTTTGAAAATAAAAAGCTTTATTAAAAAAAAAATAAATGGAGTTCTGGAGACTTTACATGATATTGTGATGATCATAGGGCTGTGAGTGGTAGAACCAAAAGTATGGCTTATGTTCTCTGATTTCAGAATCTAAGGAATTAAGAAAGGGGAGAAACTCAAATAAACCCAAATCCATTGAATCCACTGACCATAACAAAGTAGAGATCCAAAACTTTCCTTTTTTTTTTTTTTTTTTGCCTGTGGGGAATTTAAATATCAATAAGCTTCCATTTTCCTTCCAGGAATTATCACTAGTTCCTGAATTTTGACCTCCAGGCCAGGTCTAAGCTCCTTTCCCCTCCTCAATACCTGGTCCTGCTTGACCTAGATAAGAATCTTATAAAAAACAAAACAAAACAAAAACAAAACACTGAGTTTTATGACTTTTAGAGCCCTCTTCCTCCAGGCATAAGAGAAAGACCTGATCATGTTCTATTCCTTCTATCTCCCCACCCCCAGCTTGTATTATGAATAATTTCCCTTAATAAAGTTGATTTACTTTACTTTTTCTGTGCTAACTTCCATTCTGTCTTGTGGTGTTTTTCTTGCACCCTGTAATGTACTCTGGAATCTCAGACTTCATTCAAACTACATTAAGACCCAGCCACAGTACATTTTCCACTGCAGAATCCTGTTCTAACTGTAGAAGTAATAATAACTATTTTAAACAATGTGCTAAGATTTACAAAGAAGTTTCTTAGTGAATTATCAACTACAAATACAGTAGGTATCCTACTCTCAATTGTATATAGTATATGATAGACCTATAGAAATAATAAGCCAGTGACTCCCTTGCCATGGAGAGCCCCAGGAGACTATTTCAGAATCAAGGCATTTTTGTAAGTCAGACTATTACATTCTAGACTTTAATCGGGGATTACTAATCAATCATTGCCTTTATTACACCCCCTCCCCCTGGCAATTCCCTCTGGTAGAGCTGGGTTATTAAAATACACAAAGACATCAAGTACATAGTGAACTAAACAGTTTAATTAGATTAGTTAAATCAGGGTAAAATGAAGAAGCATCAGAAAGATGTATTATAGAATGCAATATTCTGATCACTTCCCAGCTGCAAACCCCAAGGCAAAACCTTCTTTTCATTCTAAAGCTCATGTTCACTCTTTTAAGTCACTCTAACTGTGGGAGAGCCAAACTGGAAGTTCAGGATCTTTTCATAAATCTCTTGTCTCCCATCCAAATGGGAGCAGGGTACAGGCAGTTTAACTCACAACAGTTTACCACACAGGAGCATTTCTATGATTTTCTTGGTCACAGCTGCTTGAACAATCAGTAAAGCAGGATCACTGGCTTTAGGGTCCCCAAAACTCTGCTGTGCATTAATCTGGCTTATGCACCTGTCTATTTTGGAAACCTGAGCACTGAAGAGGGAACTGCTTAAATAAGCCAAAGGCTAATAATTCTGGAGGTTCCACCTGACTTAGAAATCTAATGCTGATAAGCAGCAGAGGACATATACTTAATTGTATTGTATTTTAGGCCACCATTTCTTTCTTTTCCTTTTACTTCAAATTTTGTGTACTATTGTTGTCTTGTGTCACATCTGCAAGTCAAAGCAATCTTTGCCAGCACCAGAGCCAACCAGAAAATGTCCCATTACTGGAAGTTCCTGTGGACAGTAGTTCCAAATTTACAAAACTGTATCCAAAGTATTATCCTCTCCTTTTCATAGATAAGGAAATTGAATTTTATAGAGATTAAGTGGCTTTTCCATAGGCACAGTTGTTTAAATGGGAGGGAAGGAGTGTCAGATTTCTTCTGACTTTTAGTCCATATCTCTTTACTTTTAAAAAATGCTCCTTTGTGTAAATATTATGAGAAGAATATGACCTCCTGAGGGCAGGGTCTTCAGCATTTATCTATCTCTATCTCCTTATATTGCCCAATACAATGCCTTATACATAGTAGGCATTTAAATGAATATTAATGAATTAAATAATAAATGAATATACATATAGTGCTTGGCACAGTGCCTTGTAAAATAGTAGATATTTAAATAAATATTAATGAATTGAATGATAAATGAATACATATACTTATAGTGCGCTGTACAATGTCTTGTATATAGTAGTATTTTAATGAATATTAATGAATTAAATTAACTAAATGATAAATGAATATTTGTTGAAATGAAATGAACCCCTCACTTTATAAGTGAGTAAACCAAGGGTCTACACAGTTGTGACTTGCCCAGTTTCATAGTGTAGTTAAGTAAGAGAGAGGTGAGATTAAAATCTAGGTCTTCTGATTTCAAATTATATCATGTTTCCTTTAGATTCTTTGAAATAGGTGCATATCATTAATGAATCCTAGGAATTGAGCATTTCTTCTTTTTCTTACACTCTATTGACAAGACTGTTTACTCACCTAAATATTTTCATGAGATTGTAGGATAATTCTTTTTTTTTTTTTTTTTTAATAATTATACCTTTTTATTGACAAAACCCATACCAGAGTAATTTTTTACAACATTATCCCTTGCACTCACTTCTGTTCCGACTTTTCCCCTTCCTTCCTCCATCCCCTCCTCCAGAAGGCAAGCAGTCCTTTACATGTTAAATAGGTTACAGTATAGGATGATTCTTTGTATAAGAGACTAATATAAAGACAGACTCAGTTTGGTACTTGTCTCATAACATCTGTTTATAGTAAAAATTATTGTACGATTTATATAGGTAACTATCTAACATCATGGTATTCTACAATAACAAACTATTTGGACCATTCCTCTGCCTTCAGGCAAGCAAACTCTAAACTAAGACATTGTAGCAATAATAACTACAATTTGTCAAATTTTAAATTTTGTTTGTCAAATTCTTTTCTTTTTTTTTTTTTTTAATTTTTTATTTAATAATTACATTATATTGACACTCATTTCTGTTCCGATTTTTTTTTCCCCTCCCTCCCTCCACCCCCTCCCCTAGATGGCAAGCAGTCCTTTATATGTTGGATATGTTGCAGTATATCCTAGATACAATATATGTTTGCAGAACCGAACAGTTCTCTTGTTGCGTAGGGAGAATTGGATTCAGAAGGTATAAATAATCCGGGAAGAAAAACAAAAATGCAGATAGATCACATTCGTTTCCCAGTGTTCTTTCTTTGGGTGTAGCTGCTTTTGTCCGTCATTTATCAATTGAAACTCAGGTCTCTTTGTCAAAGAAATCCACTTCCATCAAAATATGTCCTCATACAATATCATTGTCGAAGTGTATAATGATCTCCTGGTTCTGCTCATTTCACTTAGCATCAGTTCATGTAGGTCTCTCCAAGCCTCTCTGTATTCATCCTGCTGGTCATTTCTTACAGAACAATAATATTCCATAACATTCATATACCACAATTTACCCAGCCATTCTCCAATTGATGGGCATCCATTCATTTTCCAGTTTCTAGCCACTACAAACAGGGCTGCTACAAACATTTTGGCACATACAGGTCCCTTTCCCTTCTTTAGTATTTCTTTGGGATATAAGCCCAATAGAAACACTGCTGGGTCAAAGGATATGCACATTTTGATAATTTTTTGGGCATAATTCCAGATTGCTCTCCAGAATGGTTGGATTCGTTCACAACTCCACCAACAATGCATTAGTGTCCCAGTTTTCCCGCATCCCCTCCAACATTCATCATTATTTTTTCCTGTCATCTTAGCCAATCTGACAGGTGTGTAGTGGTATCTCAGAGTTGTCTTAATTTGCATTTCTCTGATCAATAATGATTTGGAACACTCTTTCATATGAGTGGTAATAGTTTCAATCTCATCCTCTGAAAATTGTCTGTTCATATCCTTTGACCATTTATCAATTGGAGAATGGCTTGATTTCTTATAAATTTGAGTCAGTTCTCTATATATTTTGGAAATGAGGCCTTTATCAGAACCTTTAACTGTGAAAATGTTTTCCCAGTTTGTTGCTTCCCTTCTAATCTTGTTTGCATTAGTTTTATTTGTACAAAGGCTTTTTAATTTGATGTAATCGAAATTTTCTATTCTGTGATCAGTAATGGTCTCTAGTTCATCTTTGGTCACAAATTTCTTTCTCTTCCACAAGTCTGAGAGATAAATTATTCTATGTTCCTCTAATTTATTTATAATCTCGTTCTTTATGCCTAGGTCATAGACCCATTTTGATCTTATCTTGGTATATGGTGTTAAGTGTGGGTCCATGCCTAATTTCTGCCATACTAATTTCCAATTATCCCAGCAGTTTTTATCAAATAATGAATTCTTTTCCCAGAAGTTAGGGGCTTTGGGTTTGTCAAACACTAGATTGCTATAATTGACTATTCTGTCTTGTGAGCCTAGCCTTTTCCACTGATCCACTAATCTATTTCTTAGCCAATACCAAATGGTTTTGGTGACTGCTGCTTTATAATATAATTTTAGATCAGGTACAGCTAGGCCACCTTCATTTGATTTTTTTTTCATTAATTCCCTTGAGATTCTCGACTTTTTATTGTTCCATATGAATTTTGTTGTTATTTTTTCTAGATCAGTAAAATATTTTCTTGGAAGTCTGATTGGTATAGCACTAAATAAATAGATTAGTTTAGGGAGTATTGTCATCTTTATTATGTTCGCTCGGCCGATCCAAGAGCACTTAATATTTTTCCAATTATTTAAGTCTGACTTTATTTGTGTGGAGACTTTTTTATAATTTTGCTCATATAATTCCTGACTTTCCTTTGGTAGATAGATTCCCAAATATTTTATGGTATCAACAGTTATTCTGAATGGAATTTCTCTTTGTATCTCTTGCTGTTGGGTTTTGTTGGTGATGTATAAAAATGCTGAGGATTTATGGGGATTTATTTTGTAGCCAGCTACTTTGCTAAAATTATGAATTATTTCCAATAGCTTTTTGGTAGAATCTCTGGGGTTCTCTAGGTATACCATCATATCATCTGCAAAGAGTGATAGTTTGGTTTCCTCATTGCCTACTCTAATTCCTTTTATATCTTTCTCGACTCTTATTGCCGAGGCTAGTGTTTCTAATACGATATTAAATAATAATGGTGATAGTGGGCAACCTTGCTTCACTCCAGATCTTACTGGGAAAGGTTCCAGTTTTTCCCCATTGCATATGATGCTTACTGATGGTTTTAAATATATGCTCCTGACTATTTTAAGGAAAAGTCCATTTATTCCTATGCTCTCAAGTGTTTTTATTAGGAATGGATGTTGGATTTTATCAAATGCTTTTTCTGCATCTATTGAGATGATCATGTGGTTTTTGTTTGTTTGGTTATTGATATAGTCAATTATGCTAATAGTTTTCCTAATATTGAACCAGCCCTGCATTCCTGGTATAAATCCTACTTGGTCATAGTGTATTATCCTGGTGACAATTTTCTGTAATCTTTTTGCTAATATTTTATTTAAGATTTTAGCATCAATATTCATTAGGGAGATTGGTCTATAATTTTCTTTCTCTGTTTTCAGCCTACCTGGTTTAGGTATCAGTACCATATCTGTGTCATAAAAGGAGTTTGGTAGGACTCCTTCAATCCCTATTTTTTCAAATAGTTTATATAACATTGGAGTTAATTGTTCTTTAAATGTTTGGTAGAATTCACATGTAAATCCATCTGGTCCTGGGGATTTTTTCTTAGGGAGTTGATTGATAGTTTGTTCTATTTCTTTTTCTGAAATGGGACTGTTTAGGATATTTACTTCTTCCTCTGTTAGTTTGGGCAAGCTGTATTTTTGGAGGTATTTTTCTATTTCATTTAAGTTGTCGAATTTATTGGCATAAAGTTGGGCAAAGTAACTCCTAATTATTGCTCTAATTTCCTCTTCGTTAGTGGTGAGTTCTCCCTTTTCATTTTTAAGACTAACAATTTGATTTTCCTCTTTCCTTTTTTTAATCAGATTTACTAAGGGTTTGTCTATTTTGTTGGTTTTTTCATAGAACCAACTCTTAGTTTTATTAATCAATTCAATAGTTTTTTTACTTTCAATTTTATTGATCTCACCTTTTA
This sequence comes from Antechinus flavipes, assembly GCF_016432865.1. Classification (NCBI taxonomy): domain Eukaryota; kingdom Metazoa; phylum Chordata; class Mammalia; order Dasyuromorphia; family Dasyuridae; genus Antechinus; species Antechinus flavipes. The sequence goes on from NC_067401.1 coordinate 372,492,107, forward strand.
CTTTTAGAATTTCAAGTTTAGTGTTTGACTGGGGGTTTTTAATTTGTTCCTTTTCTAGCATTTTTAATTGCAAACCCAATTCATTGACCTTCTCTTTCTCTATTTTATACAAATAGGCCTCTAGAGATATGAAATTTCCCCTTATTACCGCTTTGGCTGCATCCCATACATTTTGGTATGATGTCTCATTATTATCGTTTTCTTGGGTGAAGTTATTAATTATGTCTATGATTTGCTGTTTTACCCAATCATTCTTTAGTATGAGATTATTTAGTTTCCAATTATTTTTTGGTCTACTTCCCCTGGTTTTTTGTTGAATGTAATTTTCATTGCATCGTGGTCTGAAAAGGATGCATTTACTATTTCTGCCTTACTACATTTGAGTTTGAGGTTTTTATGTCCTAATATATGGTCAATTTTTGTATAGGTTCCATGAACTGCTGAAAAGAAAGTGTATTCCTTTCTGTCTCCATTACATTTTCTCCAGAGATCTATCATATCTAGCTTTTCTAGTATTCTGTTTACCTCTTTGACTTCTTTCTTATTTATTTTCTGGTTTGATTTATCTAATTCTGAGAGTGCAAGGTTAAGATCTCCCACTATTATAGTTTTACTGTCTATTTCTTCTTGCAGCTCTCTTAGTTTCTCTTTTAAGAATTTAGATGCTACTCCACTTGGTGCATATATGTTTAATATAGATAGTGCTTCATTATCCATGCTACCCTTTAGCAAGATATAGTGTCCTTCCTTATCTCTTTTAATTAGGTCAATTTTTGCTTTAGCTTGATCTGAGATCAGGATGGCTACCCCTGCTTTTTTGACTTCACCTGAAGCATAGTAGATTTTGCTCCAACCTTTTACCTTTAACCTGCATGTATCTCCCCGCTTCAGGTGTGTTTCCTGTAAACAACATATTGTAGGATTCTGGCTTTTAATCCATTCTGCTAACCGCTTCCTCTTTATGGGGGAGTTTACCCCGTTCACGTTTATGGTTAGAATGACCAATTCTGTATTGCTTGCCATCTTGTTAACCCCGGTTTATGCTTTTCTCCCTTCTTTCCCCTTTCCCCCCCCTTCCAAGTATTAAGCTTGTGAGCACCCCTTGCTTCTCACAGCCCTCCCTTTTTAGTGTCCCTCCCCCCGCCTTAGAGTTCCTCCCCCTATCTTACCCCTTTCCCTCCCAGTTCCCGTATTCCCTTCCGCTTAGCTTATTCCTTCCCTTTCCACTTTTCCCTTCTCACTTTTCAATGAGATGGGAGAAGTTTCACCATAGATTGAATATGTCTTAAGATTTTTCACTTAAAGCCAATTCTGAAGGCAGTAAGATACCCACTATATTCATCCCCCTCCATTCTTTCTCTCAGATATAATAGGTTTCCTATGCCTCTTCATGAGATGTACTACCCCCACTTTACCCTTTTTCTGGTACAATGTCCTTTCCACATCAATTTCTAGAACAAGGTATACATGTATTCTTTATACATCTATATAGTCAAAATATAGTTCCCAAGATTAATCTTTACCTTTTTAGATTTCTCTTGAGTTCTATATTTGTAGATCAAACTTTTTGTTAAGTTCTGGTTTTTTCATCAGAAATAGATGAAATTCGCTTACTTCGTTGAATGTCCATCTTCTTCCCTGGAAAAAGATGCTCATTCTCGCTGGGTAAGTTATTTTTGGTTGCATACCAAGTTCCTTAGCCTTTCGGAATATCATATTCCAGGCCCTTCGATCTTTTAATGTGGATGCTGCCAGATCCTGGGTGATCCTTATTGTGGCTCCTTGATACTTGAATTGGGTTTTTCTAGCCGCTTGCAATATTTTTTCTTTCATCTGAGGGTTCTGGCATTTGGCCACTATATTCCTTGGTGTTTTGATTTTAGGATCCCTTTCAGTGGGTGATCGATGAATCCTTTCAATGTTTATTTTTTCCTCTGTTCCTATGACTTCTGGGCAGTTCTCTTTGATTATTTCCTGGAAGACAGTGTCCAGGCTCTTTTTTTCATCATGTTTTTCTGGGAGTCCAATGATTCTCAGATTGTCTCTCCTGGATCTGTTTTCCAGGTCTGTTGTCTTCCCCAGAAGGTATTTCACATTTTTCTCCATTGTTTGATTTTTTTGGATTTGCTTGACTTATTCTTCTTGTCTCCTCGAGTCATTCAATTCCACTTGTTCAATTCTGATTTTCAGTGAAGTATTCTCTTCACTCACTTTTTTAAAATCTTTCTCTAATTGTCCAATTGAGTTCTTTTGTTCTGTGGAATTTTTTTCCATTTCGCCAATTTTGTTTTTTAGAGAGCTGTTTTCTGTTTCCAGTTCACTAATCCTATTTTTCAAGGATTTTACTTCTTTATCCACTCTCTCTTTAACTTTCTCCAGGCTCTTTTCCCATTTTTCTTCTAGCTCCCTTGTGAGAGCCTTTTTAATCACTTCTATGAGGTTCATCTGTGCTGAGGAACAGACAATCTCCTCCTTTGGGGAATCACCTGGGGACTGCCTGTTTTTAGTCTCCTCAGGATTTAGAGTCTGCTCTCTATCTGTATAGAAGCTGTCAAGGTTAAAGTCCTCTTCAGCTTCTTGCTCATTCTGTCTATTAATCAGAGACAAACTACCAAAGAAAAACAGAAAAAACTGGAGTCTTTCTTTGGGGGGGGGGGGGGCTGGGTGTGTTATCGAGCTTCCTCTACAGACTGCAGGGGCAGCAGTGAGGCACTAGCAGGACTGTGCTGCGCCTGCGCTCTGAGATCCCAAAGCGTGCTGAGTCACTGAGGGGGGGGGAAGGGGGGGGCGGCCAGGTCCTGAGAGACTCCAGCTGTTTGCGGTTGTATTCTTCAGCCCTGGTGTTTTTAGCTTCTCTGCTGGGTTGTTGACTGGCTGCAGGTTCCAAACCTGTAGCGAAGCTCTCCCCGCAGAGACGGCTGCGATCACTCTCCACCCCCTCTCCAGTCTGCTCCCGTGCTCTCACTGCCGCTGCCCGCCGTCTGCGCCCGATCTAAAACCGCCCCAGCCCTCCAGTAAAGACAGACCTTTCTTGGCGGATCTCAAGGATGGCTTCTCTTGGTAACTATTTGTGGGTTTTTTTCAGTCAAGCATTGATTCAGAGGCTTGTAATGAAGTGGATAGTGAGAGAAAGCGCGGAGCTTATGCAACTGTGAGCCTCCTCTCCGCCATCTTAACCGGAAGAGTGTCAAATTCTTTTCATACATTATCTCAGATGAGCCTCAAAACATTCTGAGATAAAGTACAGAGGACTTGAACAGAGTCTAAGCCCCAAGTTCAGGTCAGAGCTTACAGTTCTCCTATTCCCGTGAGAAGCACGTTCTCCATGAGAGACTCTCCCATGATGCTCAAGACCACTAAGGAAGTGAGGTAGAAAGGTACTGACTTGGCTCCCACAGGACAGAGTCCAGGTGTTTCTTATCTAATGCTTTCTATAAATCTGAGTTAGCCATGGAATAAATGGACTTGTTTTCCATCTCCTGCCTGACCCGTGTTTTAGTCAGCTGGTTCTCCAGCCTGTCCAGGCTAAACTTTTCACTTACAATATGGTTGGTCCACCTGTAATAGCAGAGAAGAGAAAACTGAGTTTCAATGATGTTAGTTGTCTTGCCCAGGGTTCACACAATGTTGATCAAATCCTGGATTTGGACCTAAGTCTTTTTGACTCCAAGACTGGCAGTGTCTACACTGTCTATAGCCTTCTTTCTAAGCCCATTTCAATGCACAGAAATAAAACTAATTAAAGAACCAAGGGATCAGAGAATGTTTCTTCCAATCCACTTTGAACGATGACAAAAGCCACCTGAATGGCACCTGTGTATACAAAAAAAAATTACAATGTAGCATCTGTGGGTGAAAAGTTCCCAGAGGTTTCCTTTTACATTCCCCAAGGTAGAATTTAATAAATTACTGTCCTTGTCACAATTTGGCTTGGTAGTCCTGGTACACCCTGCCAAATCTAGGACTTAGTTAGTAGTGGAATCAGGTCAATTTGGGGATTGCTGGGGATTAGAAATATGCTAGACCTACAGATAGGACATCTAAATGATCAGGGAAGTCCACATAAGCAGGAATGTAGGCAAATTGGAATTCTGGAGGTGTGTCAGCAGAAAGCAACACAGTTTAGGAAATGAGATTAAGGAACACATATTTAGTCCTTGTGTGATTTGGGGGTAAGAGAGGATTTTCATCTCAGAGGAAGTAGGGTCTCATGCAAGAAATCTAGCAAGTTAGCCAGGCTTCAGGGCACAAAACAGGCACTTCGTTATTGAAACTGAGATCCTTATGTAATCCTAAGTGGAGATGGCATCTAATTCCATAATAGTATCCTTCTGTGCATATAGTGAATGTCTAAGCATACCCCAAATGCATAGGGACTTATGAAAATAGAGATTCTTGGGGGGGAGGGGAAGAATATTAGCATGGCTCTTTAGAAAGATGCTCCCTTTACAGAATTTCCAATAGGTCCCCAGAATTTAAATTTATGACTACATCTGCTTCTGATTGTGGTGCTGAGCATTACACAGAGCTTGCAGACTGACATAATGGCATTGTATTCCATTTTTCCTGAGGGTGCAATGGGACTGGGCTGGAGGAGAACTGTTCTGGCAGCATCCCTCCATTCAAACACCTCTGTACCATCAATAGCTTTAACTTGGATCTCCCCCCACAGTGAAATTCATCATTCACTATTTCTTTGTCACAAATGTGCTGGATTTTCCATGGGAGGAATCAAAGAAGGAGGAGGAAGATGATTCCAGCAGTTTCCTGCTGGGCAATGCAAGTCTTTTCCTGCCTGACCCATACTTCAAAAGAAGCTCATATCAAGGCATGTGCTTGGATGGATGGAAGAAATGAAGGCTAAAGGCAGAACCGGAAAAGATGTAAAAAACTGTTGGGAAAGTCCAAAGAAATAAAAGTTGTGCTAGAAGAATAGAATTTGAATGAAAATTATTTTGGGTTCTTTTTAGGGAGAGATATTATTATTCAACCCAAGCATTTAAGGTGAAACATTATTACAAGAACATTCAAATAGCTTTTTACAAAAAAAAAAAAAAAAAAAAAAACAAAAAACCCACACAACCTCCTCCTTCTCTAATCTCATCTTTAATTTTAGGTTTAGTGAAATGTATGGCAGTTGGATGCAACTGAACAGAAGTGTTTATGAAGAATTTTGGGAAGTAGGCAGCATTCATCTGCTACTGAGAACAGCAGGCAAGATTAAAATCCTAACTAAAGTTAATTTGTTTTTTTTTTTTTTAAATTAAAAAGCACATTCCAATGATAGCTAAGGACACATTTCTCTTTCCCTCTTCCATGTGTCATTGTCATTACAAATTTCTAATGATACCCTCAGGGTACAAGGTATTGCATTATGCCAAGTACTATGGGATTTGTAAAGTTAAATCATATAAAATCAGATCATCTTAAAACGAAGGAACACAACCTGAGATTCTGTGAGAACCTGCTAAATTTAAAATGACTGTAGGGAAAATACCTGAGCCTCACAAGGGAGTAGGATCCAAGTTCATAATATAGAGCCCAAGATGATTTGAGCACAGACGTAGAAGCATCTGGGATTTCTAGAGTTCCTTAATTTGCTTCCAGATAGCAGCATATTCCTAAAAAAAGGATATTTATCATCTTTGAGTCAATTTAGTCTAATTCAATTAAATAAATACATATTAGTTAAACACCTTAAGTGTTCTAGTAGAATGTATCTACTTTAGGGGAGAGGTAGTTTTTGTTTTTGGTTTTTTTGCCTTTGTATATCTGGCATTGCATACAGGTGACTTGGTGCTTTGTAGAACTACAACTCTATGGGCTTTGTACATAGTAGATGTTTAAAAATATTTGTGGGATGATAGTGTCTAGTATTGTGTTACAATATTGAGAATGTGAATGGTTAGAGAATGAAGGAAGGGAGGTAAAAGAAATGTATGATACTATAATTGTTTTCTAGAATTGGGGAAGGGAGAAAGACAACACTTATTATTCACATGAAGCAGGCACAACAAAATTAGACAGAATTGTTTAACTGTGGCAAAAATACTATAGGAACTCAGAAAAGAGAAGGATTGCCAGGGGTTAGAATTATCTGGGAAGGCTTTCTAAAAAGAAGTAAGATTTAATATTATATAGCTCTTTGAAGAAAAAGAATCTTCAGTTTCCTCAATAACCTGGTTTACTGTTGTTTAAGAACCCTTGCTGATAGCTCACTAGTCAGATTGATAAACCTACTTCTTTTATTTTGGTGCAGCATTTGCCTAGATACAACAGCACCCATTTGATAAGCTTCTAATTAGTTTTTTTTTTTTTTAAGTTCACTGAAAGTAATGATTTTGTGAAATTGGGATATATATGCCAGCTTACCAGAGTCTAGGATCACAGATCACAAATTCAGAGGTCTTACAATCTTTATTGTATTTTTATTTAATGTTACATTATAACCATATGGCTAGCAGAGCACACAGACATGTGTTTAGTCCCTACTAAAACACTTCCACCGTGACTTGGGGATCTGGGAACTACTAAGGGAGAGATCTAAGGAAGTCGTAGTAACAGAACACTTTCCTATATGTGGTATATTTTAATTATAAATATGTTTATAAAGAATGATTATGGAAATATAAGTTTACAAACTATTATATTTACTATTTTCATTAATTTTCTTTCTTCACATTTTCTCCTTTCCCCTCCAATTTTAAGGAAATGATAGAAGCTATTTGCATATTTCTTCCCTAGTAGCTGAAGAAAAGATCTGAAATGACTTTGTTTCTTTCTCTTTCCCTGAGACCAGATAGAAAAATGTGTAGCCAAGTTTGGGGTTTCTCTGTGCTCAAATGACTAAAATAAACTTCATCTTCATTTTTCTGTAAAAATGAAAGTTCTTTCTACTATAATTTATCTGAGATAAACTGGTTTTACATACTGGTTTTCTTCTGAATTGTGAGGGCTCAGAGTAAGTTGTATATTGTCATGGCCCTCTGAAATGTTGATTAACTATCAAACAGATTAGCTTTGGACTTCCGGTTAAGATGGCGGAGAGGAGGCTCACAGTTGCATAAGCTCCGCGCTTTCTCTCACTATCCACTTCATTACAAGCCTCTGAATCAATGCTTGACTGAAAAAAACCCACAAATAGTTACCAAGAGAAGCCATCCTTGAGATCCGCCAAGAAAGGTCTGTCTTTACTGGAGGGCTGGGGCGGTTTTAGATCGGGCGCAGGCTGAGGGCAGCGGCAGTGAGAGCACGGGAGCAGAGCTGAGAGGGGTGGGGAGTGATCGTAGCCGTCTCTGCGGGGAGAGCTTCGCTACAGGTTTGGAACCTGCAGCAAGTCAACAGCCCAGCAGAGAAGCTAAAAACACCAGGGGCTGAAGAATACAACCGCAAACAGCTGGACTCTCTCAGGACCTGGCCCCCCCCCTTCCCCCCCCTCAGTGACTCAGCACGCTTTGGGATCTCAGAGCGCAGGCGCAGCACAGTCCTGCTAGTGCCTCACTGCTGCCACCTGCAGTCTGTAGAGGAAGCTCGATAACACACCCAGCCCCCCCCCCCAAAGAAAGACTCCAGTTTTTTCTGTTTTTCTTTGGTAGTTTATCTCTGATTAATAGACAGAATGAGCAAGAAGCTGAAGAGGACTTTAACCCTTGACAGCTTCTATACAGATAGAGAGCAGACTCTAAATCCTGAGGAGACTAAAAACAGGCAGTCCCCAGGTGATTCCCCAAAGGAGGAAATCATCTGTTCCTCAGCACAGATGAACCTCATAGAAGTGATTAAAAAGGCTCTCACAAGGGAGCTAGAAGAAAAATGGGAAAAGAGCCTGGAGAAGTCAGTTAAAGAGAGAGTGGATAAAGAAGTAAAATCCTTGAAAAATAGGATTAGTGAACTGGAAACAGAAAACAGCTCTCTAAAAAACAAAATTGGCGAAATGGAAAAAAATTCCACAGAACAAAAGAACTCAATTGGACAATTAGAGAAAGATTTTAAAAAAGTGAGTGAAGAGAATACTTCACTGAAAATCAGAATTGAACAAGTGGAATTGAATGACTCGAGGAGACAAGAAGAATCAGTCAAGCAAATCCAAAAAAATCAAACAATGGAGAAAAATGTGAAATACCTTCTGGGGAAGACAACAGACCTGGAAAACAGATCCAGGAGAGACAATCTGAGAATCATTGGACTCCCAGAAAAACATGATGAAAAAAAGAGCCTGGACACTGTCTTCCAGGAAATCATCAAAGAGAACTGCCCAGAAGTCATAGGAACAGAGGAAAAAATAAACATTGAAAGGATTCATCGATCACCCACTGAAAGGGATCCTAAAATCAAAACACCAAGGAATATAGTGGCCAAATGCCAGAACCCTCAGGTGAAAGAAAAAATATTGCAAGCGGCTAGAAAAACCCAATTCAAGTATCAAGGAGCCACAATAAGGATCACCCAGGATCTGGCAGCATCCACATTAAAAGATCGAAGGGCCTGGAATATGATATTCCGAAAGGCTAAGGAACTTGGTATGCAACCAAAAATAACTTACCCAGCAAGAATGAGCATCTTTTTCCAGGGAAGAAGATGGACATTCAACGAAGTAAGCGAATTTCATCTATTTTTGATGAAAAAACCAGAACTTAACAAAAAGTTTGATCTACAAATATAGAACTCAAGAGAAATCTAAAAAGGTAAAGATTAATCTTGGGAACTATATTTTGACTATATAGATGTATAAAGAATACATGTATACCTTGTTCTAGAAATTGATGTGGAAAGGACATTGTACCAGAAAAAGGGTAAAGTGGGGGTAGTACATCTCATGAAGAGGCATAGGAAACCTATTATATCTGAGAGAAAGAATGGAGGGGGATGAATATAGTGGGTATCTTACTGCCTTCAGAATTGGCTTTAAGTGAAAAATCTTAAGACATATTCAATCTATGGTGAAACTTCTCCCATCTCATTGAAAAGTGAGAAGGGAAAAGTGGAAAGGGAAGGAATAAGCTAAGCGGAAGGGAATACGGGAACTGGGAGGGAAAGGGGTAAGAGAGGGGGAGGAACTCTAAGGCGGGGGGAGGGACACTAAAAAGGGAGGGCTGTGAGAAGCAAGGGTGCTCACAAGCTTATTACTTGGAAGGGGGGAAAGGGAAAGAAGGGAGGAAAGCATAAACCGGGGTTAACAAGATGGCAAGCAATACAGAATTGGTCATTCTAACCATAAACGTGAACGGGGTAAACTCCCCCCATAAAGAGGAAGCGGTTAGCAGAATGGATTAAAAGCCAGAATCCTACAATATGTTGTTTACAGGAAACACACCTGAAGCGGGGAGATACATGCAGGTTAAAGGTAAAAGGTTGGAGCAAAATCTACTATGCTTCAGGTGAAGTCAAAAAAGCAGGGGTAGCCATCCTGATCTCAGATCAAGCTAAAGCAAAAATTGACCTAATTAAAAGAGATAAGGAAGGACACTATATCTTGCTAAAGGGTAGCATGGATAATGAAGCACTATCTATATTAAACATATATGCACCAAGTGGGGTAGCATCTAAATTCTTAAAAGAGAAACTAAGAGAGCTGCAAGAAGAAATAGACAGTAAAACTATAATAGTGGGAGATCTTAACCTTGCACTCTCAGAATTAGATAAATCAAACCAGAAAATAAATAAGAAAGAAGTCAAAGAGGTAAACAGAATACTAGAAAAGCTAGATATGATAGATCTCTGGAGAAAATGTAATGGAGACAGAAGGGAATACACTTTCTTTTCAGCAGTTCATGGAACCTATACAAAAATTGACCATATATTAGGACATAAAAACCTCAAACTCAAATGTAGTAAGGCAGAAATAGTAAATGCATCCTTTTCAGACCACGATGCAATGAAAATTACATTCAACAAAAAAGCAGGGGAAGTAGACCAAAAAATAATTGGAAACTAAATAATCTCATACTAAAGAATGATTGGGTAAAACAGCAAATCATAGACATAATTAATAACTTCACCCAAGAAAACGATAATAATGAGACATCATACCAAAATGTATGGGATGCAGCCAAAGCGGTAATAAGGGGAAATTTCATATCTCTAGAGGCCTATTTGTATAAAATAGAGAAAGAGAAGGTCAATGAATTGGGTTTGCAATTAAAAATGCTAGAAAAGGAACAAATTAAAAACCCCCAGTCAAACACTAAACTTGAAATTCTAAAAGTAAAAGGTGAGATCAATAAAATTGAAAGTAAAAAAACTATTGAATTGATTAATAAAACTAAGAGTTGGTTCTATGAAAAAACCAACAAAATAGACAAACCCTTAGTAAATCTGATTAAAAAAAGGAAAGAGGAAAATCAATTGTTAGTCTTAAAAATGAAAAGGGAGAACTCACCACTAACGAAGAGGAAATTAGAGCAATAATTAGGAGTTACTTTGCCCAACTTTATGCCAATAAATTCGACAACTTAAATGAAATAGAAAAATACCTCCAAAAATACAGCTTGCCCAAACTAACAGAGGAAGAAGTAAATATCCTAAACAGTCCCATCTCAGAAAAAGAAATAGAACAAACTATCAATCAACTCCCTAAGAAAAAATCCCCAGGACCAGATGGATTTACATGTGAATTCTACCAAACATTTAAAGAACAATTAACTCCAATGTTATATAAACTATTTGAAAAAATAGGGATTGAAGGAGTCCTACCAAACTCCTTTTATGACACAGATATGGTACTGATACCTAAACCAGGCAGGCTGAAAACAGAGAAAGAAAATTATAGACCAATCTCCCTAATGAATATGGATGCTAAAATCTTAAATAAAATATTAGCAAAAAGATTACAGAAAATTGTCACCAGGATAATACACTATGACCAAGTAGGATTTATACCAGGAATGCAGGGCTGGTTCAATATTAGGAAAACTATTAACATAATTGACTATATCAATAACCAAACAAACAAAAACCACATGATCATCTCAATAGATGCAGAAAAAGCATTTGATAAAATCCAACATCCATTCCTAATAAAAACACTTGAGAGCATAGGAATAAATGGACTTTTCCTTAAAATAGTCAGGAGCATATATTTAAAACCATCAGTAAGCATCATATGCAATGGGGAAAAACTGGAACCTTTCCCAGTAAGATCTGGAGTGAAGCAAGGTTGCCCACTATCACCATTATTATTTAATATCGTATTAGAAACACTAGCCTCGGCAATAAGAGTCGAGAAAGATATAAAAGGAATTAGAGTAGGCAATGAGGAAACCAAACTATCACTCTTTGCAGATGATATGATGGTATACCTAGAGAACCCCAGAGATTCTACCAAAAAGCTATTGGAAATAATTCATAATTTTAGCAAAGTAGCTGGCTACAAAATAAATCCCCATAAATCCTCAGCATTTTTATACATCACCAACAAAACCCAACAGCAAGAGATACAAAGAGAAATTCCATTCAGAATAACTGTTGATACCATAAAATATTTGGGAATCTATCTACCAAAGGAAAGTCAGGAATTATATGAGCAAAATTATAAAAAAGTCTCCACACAAATAAAGTCAGACTTAAATAATTGGAAAAATATTAAGTGCTCTTGGATCGGCCGAGCGAACATAATAAAGATGACAATACTCCCTAAACTAATCTATTTATTTAGTGCTATACCAATCAGACTTCCAAGAAAATATTTTATTGATCTAGAAAAAATAACAACAAAATTCATATGGAACAATAAAAAGTCGAGAATCTCAAGGGAATTAATGAAAAAAAAATCAAATGAAGGTGGCCTAGCTGTACCTGATCTAAAATTATATTATAAAGCAGCAGTCACCAAAACCATTTGGTATTGGCTAAGAAATAGATTAGTGGATCAGTGGAAAAGGCTAGGCTCACAAGACAGAATAGTCAACTATAGCAATCTAGTGTTTGACAAACCCAAAGCCCCTAACTTCTGGGAAAAGAATTCAATATTTGATAAAAACTGCTGGGATAATTGGAAATTAGTATGGCAGAAATTAGGCATGGACCCACACTTAACACCATATACCAAGATAAGATCAAAATGGGTCTATGACCTAGGCATAAAGAACGAGACTATAAATAAATTAGAGGAACATAGAATAGTTTATCTCTCAGACTTGTGGAGGAGAAAGAAATTTGTGACCAAAGATGAACTAGAGACCATTACTGATCACAGAATAGAAAATTTCGATTACATCAAATTAAAAAGCCTTTGTACAAATAAAACTAATGCAAACAAGATTAGAAGGGAAGCAACAAACTGGGAAAACATTTTCACAGTTAAAGGTTCTGATAAAGGCCTCATTTCCAAAATAGATAGAGAACTGACTCAAATTTATAAGAAATCAAGCCATTCTCCAATTGATAAATGGTCAAAGGATATGAACAGACAATTTTCAGAGGATGAGATTGAAACTATTACCACTCATATGAAAGAGTGTTCCAAATCATTATTGATCAGAGAAATGCAAATTAAGACAACTCTGAGATACCACTACACACCTGTCAGATTGGCTAAGATGACAGGAAAAAATAATGATGAATGTTGGAGGGGATGCGGGAAAACTGGGACACTAATGCATTGTTGGTGGAGTTGTGAACGAATCCAACCATTCTGGAGAGCAATCTGGAATTATGCCCAAAAAATTATCAAAATGTGCATATCCTTTGATCCAGCAGTGTTTCTATTGGGCTTATATCCCAAAGAAATACTAAAGAAGGGAAAGGGACCTGTATGTGCCAAAATGTTTGTAGCAGCCCTGTTTGTAGTGGCTAGAAACTGGAAAATGAATGGATGCCCATCAATTGGAGAATGGCTGGGTAAATTGTGGTATATGAATGTTATGGAATATTATTGTTCTGTAAGAAATGACCAGCAGGATGAATACAGAGAGGCTTGGAGAGACCTACATGAACTGATGCTAAGTGAAATGAGCAGAACCAGGAGATCATTATACACTTCGACAATGATATTGTATGAGGACATATTTTGATGGAAGTGGATTTCTTTGACAAAGAGACCTGAGTTTCAATTGATAAATGACGGACAAAAGCAGCTACACCCAAAGAAAGAACACTGGGAAACGAATGTGAACTATCTGCATTTTTGTTTCTCTTCCCGGATTATTTATACCTTCTGAATCCAATTCTCCCTACGCAACAAGAGAACTGTTCGGTTCTGCAAACATATATTGTATCTAGGATATACTGCAACATATCCAACATATAAAGGACTGCTTGCCATCTAGGGGAGGGGGTGGAGGGAGGGAGGGGAAAAAAAAAATCGGAACAGAAATGAGTGTAAATATAATGTAATTATTAAATAAAAAAATTTATAAAAAAAAAAAAAAAAAAAAAGAAACAAACAGATTAGCTTTATAGAAATTCTCTTTTCTATACAATTTCAGAATAAATAGAAAGCCTGCTACTTGACTAACTAAAGGGCTTACTAATCACTGACAAAAGCTTGGACTAAGGGAGCCTAATATGTGTTCTGGACTTCTAACTGAATCTGAGTAGCTAACCGGTCAAGCATAGTTGTTAGGGGTCAGAGGACGCCAGCAGTTGATAGTGATAAACAGGAAATGGCAGAAAGGCCAGTCAGTCCAAGGTAAATAGTTATTAGAGGCATGTAGCATTCCCAAGGATTCTTGATCCCTTAAACTAAACCTTGTCCTAGGATTTTTTTCCCCTATGGTTTCTGCTGCAGAGAAATCAAGCCCAGTGGAGTTGGTCTGTGCTCTGCAGAGAGCAACCTGTGACTGGAGACTCTTGGGGAAGGTGAAAACTGCAGGAGCAGAGTATTAGCACTAGGTCCTGGTGAGATTCTAACTTAACTCCAGCATATCTATTTCTCCCCTCCCCCACCTACCATTTCTCCATTTATTTTTTAAATGAAAGTTTACTATGCAATGGGAATTCTGAGGATTTGCATATGTGTATAAAGAATTGGTTTTAGGAAATTACAATCTGTGTGCATCAATGAATATGACCATTACTTATTTGAAAAAAATCCCTTTGACATTAAAAAGCTATTAGAAAAAATTAATGGTCTTTTTTATTATACCCCCAGCAAACTTTTAAATGCAGATATGCACAGGTGCCTGCCCAGTAGACAATTAACTAATTAGTATACCAGAAGCTAACTGTAAATATTTGGATCCAGCATTTATTTAATTGCTTTGAACATTCCCCTTCTCCTCCCCTTTCCCCCCCATATGAGCTGAGTGATCCTGGCCAAGTGAAGAAGTTCTTCAGGAATAAATTACTCTATCTTTTTTTTCAAAGGTTCTCAAAGTTTATTTATTAGAGGGTTATTGCAACTACTAGTTACATCACTTTCTGGAGATGAGTCTTTAGTCTATGTCCAGAATTGCCAGAGAAATATCCCCAAGTCATTTCCGCCTCAGCCACTATTTTAATGGAAAATAGGGAGAAGTTAACAACTAGATATAGTAGACCAAATCCCCATTTCTGGTTTCTGGCAAATGAGTACCTCCTGTGATTAATCAATCAATCAACCCACAAACTTGCATTGATTGATTGAAGGCCAGTCACACAGCTTGCTAAAGGTTTAGCTCCTTAGGTGACTTGTAGATCCCAAGGGGAAAGTACAAAAGTTAATTAAAAAAAGCAAGCTTGAGTCACAGCAAGGAAACCAGTCTCTGCCAGCTGCCTCCCATTTCTCTCTCCACAGGCATGTTGAAATTTTGATTATTTTATAATTAACTAAAAGTAAGGAAGGCCCTTTGTGAATTTTTTATTTGGGGCTCCAAATTTCAATCTATAAGTCCAATTTTCTTCTTCATATATAGGACTTGTAGAAGAAGTAGTTTGAGTAGCTGTTTGAGGCAGGGGCTAGTTCCTATATCTTTGTGTCCTGAGGCTTAGCACAATTCCTGGCAGATAATAGGCATTTAATAAAAGCTTGTTGAATTTAATGCTGCATCCTAGGTATGATGAACAAGGATGAAATAAATATGTTTGTCATTAAAAACTGCAAAGTGTTTTCCAACTGATTTTTAAATGCCTGAATCAACAAACAACAATTTGTCAAATGGATCTGAACTATGTGTTCTTTATTATTTGCTGATTCCTAGCAAATTGTATCTTATGGGGGACATTTGCGCTATGAGAAAAATAAGGATCTTTACCCTTAGAGGTAGTTGCAGTCTTGTTCTTATGTACCAAATTTGAGAGGCTTTCAAAAATGTATATTGCATCAAGCCCTTGACATCTCTCCTCCTCCTGCTCCCCCAGATAAGAGAGATTTGTAAAGGATTCCCTTTATCTGTAACTGTGGTTGGATAATGGCTGGACCTGAGCCAACCAAAGAGGACAAGAAATGCATTATTAAAACATATTAGAGAACAGTTATTGAGAAGAATTTTCAAGTCCATTTAAAGCCTTATGAAACAAATGAACTGGCAAATAGGTGGGAAATATTTATTGGTAAGTTGGATGAATGATTGAGCAGTACATTCTAAACTAAGGAAAATGGGAGGATAAATACACATGTAGTGATAGATCATAGAAACTCATAAAACATGGGTGAATGTAACAGCCCATGCTTTATGCATTTCTAGTTGAGAGATATGAACACATGAACCAAATTTCCAAGATTTCCTTCCACTGAGCCAAGAATGAATCTAATTGTTGGATATTTTTGAGCATTAGGAGTGAGTGATATTTTATTTTTGGCCTTATAGGATGAATTTACCGGGTCCCTGTGGTACACTAATCTGAAGGGACACTTATCATGCCTTTTTGATTTAATTAACTTTCTGAACTTTACTCCTCTCCATATCCTCTACAATCTAGCAACAACCACTTTCTTAAAACAGGATATAATATCTTATTATGCCATACTATTTCATTAGCTGTCTCCTAATCTTGGAATGCTTTCCTTCTTTACCTCCATCTCCTATCTTCCTCTGATTCCTTCAAGATTCAACTCAATTCTCATATTTTTAGGAGAGCTTTCCTAGCCCTACTCCCAAACCATGCAGTGACTTTGCTCTAAGATGATCTTCCATTTACTATCTATCTATCTATCTTTCTATCTATCAGGAATATAATTTTTATTGATCTATTTATTATCTATCTGTATATTATCTACCTGTCTCTCAATCAATCTAATGTTGTGTAATGTTATTTGTAAATAGCTCTTTGCATGTTTTCTTCTTTGTTATAATGTAAATTCATCAAGGACAGGGAGAATGTTTTTGCCTATCTTTGTATTCTCAGTGGCTGGTACAAACGTTTGTAATTTATCTTCTACTCATCAGACTAGCAAGGGTATAGTGGTTGTCCGGGATGGCGGGGAATCAGCACTCATGGTATAAGGGCTTGTCAAGCCTTTTTAGGGTTTCTTATCCATCTTGGGTGTCGACCTTTACCCAAATCTCACCTGGCTCCAAGAAGCTGTAGCAGGCACTTGGTGGCTACACCTTGGTAAAACAGACAAGCTAAGCGAGGTTGAGGATAACTGATAAGCCTCAAATCCCTCAGTGAATTAGGGAATATTTATCCCAAACATAATGGAATGGATGGATGAGAACAATTTGTTCCAACAGCCAGGAAGGTGGCTAAAGCAGGTCCTGTGGAAAGCTTAGAGCTTAGTCGGGACTAAAATGCCAAAGTCATACACTACATCCTGAGCCATCACCTGCCATCTTTACTTTTGTCCTGCAACTGGACTTCAATAACTCTGGAAGAGAGGCTGACAACTCTACAAGACTTTGCCTCACTTAAATCCAATTCATATTCAATTTAAGACATCATTCCTTGATGTCATTTAGTCCTTTTTGAAAATGAAGAACAACATCAGATTGTCAAAAATGATAAAGAGGAAAATAATAAATGTTGGAGAGGCAGTAGTTAAATAGTAACATGCTTTAAAGCAACATTGATGGACTTGTGAACTAGTCCACTCATTTGAGAAAGTAATTTGGAACTATTTCCCTAACTCACTAAATGGTCTATATATTCTTTGATTTCACACTATAAGCTTATATCCTAAAGTGATCAAAGAAAGAAAAAAAGGACCTATTTGCATAAATATAATTATAGTAGCTCTTTTTGTAGTAGCCCCAAACTTGAAACTAAGGACTGCCATTTAGAATGGCTAAACAAACTGTAGTATATACATGGAATATTATTGAATCACAAAAAATTCCCTCCTAAAAAATGGACAGTTTCAGAGGAAACTGGGAATAGCTATAATCTGGTACCAAGTAAAGTGAACACAACTAGGAGAACAATTTATACAATGACAACAACATTATAGAGAATAACAATTGAAAGACCTTAGACCTTGGATCAATTTGATGATAGACCAATGTTCCAGAAGATTCAAGATGAAACATGGCATCTATTGCCTTCCAGAGAGGTGATATATCTAAAATGTAGAATGAGACTTACATTTTCGGACATAAACAATATGGGAACTTGTTCTGCTTGATGATATATTCTACTATGAGAGCTTTTAAAAAATTGCTCAGTGTGTGTGTGTGTGTGTGTGTGTGTGTGTGTGTAGAAATGGGAGATAATAAATGTTTGTAGAATTTAAAAATGCATAAAAATTCTTAAGAACTAACAAATTTAATTCCTTCTTTTTTTAGAAGATGGGATTTTAGTTTTATAAGGCACCTTTAATTGATAAGCTTGTTTTACATACAATTATTCTTTCAAAAGGGTTCATATTCCTTTCCATAGGAAAACATAAACATGTACATGTAACAACTTCAAAAAATAGTCTCACCACTTTGAGATACAGCCTCACAACTATATAGTAAATCAGTAAGTACCACAGGACATGATATACTTCTGTTTTGGTATTTTAAGAAATCCACAGATGGAAAACAAGTATAACAATGTTCAAACATAAGGTAAATAAATGCACACAGTTAACTCCCATAAGAACACAGACACTGTGTAATCAAATATGCCTATACTGAGATATATATCTCATCCTATATTTAAGCTCCAGTTTATTTTCCAATAACATAATGCAGCAGTATTCCAAGACAGCAAAAATTTTGTGTAGTTCTTTGGAGTTTATTCCAAATGCATTTGACCTAACTTTGTCATTTTAGTAACAATTTGACCTTGGACAAATTACTTAATTTCTCTGGAGTCCAGTTTTCATATATTTAAAAGGAGAGGGTTGAGTTAGATGGTTTCTGAAGTCTCTTCTAATTTTAAGTCTATAATCTTATAACCCAACGTGTTAGGTGAAATATGTATATGAAATTATAATTCAGTACAATGTTTATAATCCACATTTATGTTGTGTTATATAGTTATAAGCTTCTTTGTTTCTATCTCTCATTTGATACTTACAATAATCCTATCCAGCAGGTAGTGCAAAGAATTATTAATCTCATTTTACAGATGAAGAAACAGGTTCAGAGAGGTGAAATTTGTCCAAAGTTAGAAACTTCAAAGTGGCAAAATTAGACCTTGAACTCAGGTCTTCTGAATCCCTGTATAGGAATCTTTTTACATTAGAGTAAGTTGTAAGAAAAGTCAACGAGCATAGGAATAGGTATGATAAAACTAAATTTAAATTTGTTGGACCTGATGAAGAAGATAGAACTTCAATAAAAATTAGAAGTTTGTAAGATTGCATGCATACAGTGAGGGAGTCTGAACATTTGGAACAGTGATCCTAAAGATACAGGACAAAAGAGGATTGAGTTATATTAGTGGTGGTTATATATTATATATCATGATCACGATTATCCTATCTCATGTTTTTCATTGGCATTCAGGTACAAACAGTCTTAAGACAAATCTTTATCTTGCTATTATTTTGTATTTGCCATTTTGTGCACTAGTTCACGGGGAGATCAAATCCTTTATTTTTTTGGTTGCGTAAAGTAGAGAGATTTAACCTTATATTTTTTAAGATCATCAAAAGCATCTTGGAGACAACTCCAGTAGCAGATAAAACAATGGGGATAATGTGTACATCATCTTGGTTCATTTATTCTGGTAGGTTTATGTATTTTAAAAGTTTTTCATACCATGTATTTTAGAGATTGAGTATTTGGTTTGGTGATATTCATTAAGAATATTATTTTTTTTACTGGAAAATGAATGGATGCCTAGCAATTGGAGAATGGTTGGGTAAATTGTGGTATATGAATGTTATAAAATATTATTGTTCTATAAGAAATGACTAGCAGGATGAATACAGAAAGGCTTGGAAACACTTACATGAACTGATGCTGAGTGAAATGTGCAGAACCAGGAGATTATACACTTCAACAACGATACTGTATGAGGATGTATTCTGATGGAAGTGGATATCTTCGACAAAGAGAAGATCTAATTCAGTTCTAATTGGTCAATGATGGACAGAATCGGCTATACTCAGGGAACGAACACTAGGAAATGAATGTGGACCACTTGCATTTTTGTTTTTCTTCCCAGGTTATTTTTTACCTTCTGAATCCAATTCTTCTTGTGCAACAAGAGAACTATACAGATCTGCACACATATCTAGGATATACTATAACATATTTAACATGTATAAGACTTACTGCCATCTAGGGGAGAGGGTGGAGGGAGGGAAAGGAAAAGTCGGAACAGAAGTGAGTGCAATTACCCATGCATATGTTCTGTCAATTAAAAGTTATAATTAAAAAAATAATTCTTATTTTTTAATTTTCATGGATCAATGTTGTATCTGAATGATTGTAGGCCATTGTTTTCTCTGTGACAGTGGTCTAGTTGTAATACATTTTGTTGGTTGAATTTTCAAGGCTTTTTTGAGGATAAGATTTGTAATATGGGGATTTTAGATGTTAATTTATGAAAGGCAGCAAAATTCTAATTCATAATTCTGAACAACAAGGAATGTCTTGCTAGTTATCTCATAGGTGCTTAATAACATTTTAAAGTCTGCAGTGATATTTTGCAAAATTTCTACTATTTTCTTGAATTACTACTACCACTACTATTATTACTACTACTATTATTACCTCTTCCTCTTCTTCTTCCTTCTTCTTTCCCTCCTCCTTCTTCACATTACTACTATTGCTGCTGTTGCTGCTGCTGCTGCTGCTACTACTACTACTACTACTGTGTTTTTGGACCAGTTTGTCTCTTAGCATCCAATAATTGCTAAGTATACAACAATTCAATTCAACAGGGCTCAATTTATATAGTCATAAAATTTCTGACAATTTAGAGTTGAAAGGAAACTTGGAGTAGAGGTAATGCTAGCTGAATCATCTAGATTATATCTATAGTTTTATAGATGTCACCAAGAAAGAATAAGTAATTTTCCTAAAGTTATAGTTAGTAAATAGCAGAGTTAAGAACTGAAAACATCTTAGAGGCCATCTTGTCTATTCTTCTAACAGCATCTCTGGCAGGTCATCTAATCGCTCCACAAATACTTTCAGTATTATTTCATAAGGTACTCCATTCCATTGTTGAGTATCTTATTGTGAGGACATTTTTCTTTATATATATATTTTAAATCTGCCTCCAGTAACATATTCTTCGGTTCCTGTTTTGTTCAGTCCCTACAACAATCCAGATTAGTTTAATTCAATTTCAATTTATTGAGGGCTTATTTTGTGCTCAAAACAATGCAGCAAAAACTGGGGAACAGGAACAGAAGGCTAAGATAGGTTAATATTTTAATTGAATTCAACAAAGCATTTATTAAGTGTTTATTGCATGTCAGTCACTCTGTTGAGTGCCAGACATACAAAGACAAAATGAAGGACTTTATATTCTACTAGAGAATGCAGTATGTGGAAAACATAACAATATGAAGATGATTACTCATGAAGTGCCCAAAGGAATGGCTGAAGAGTGTTTAAAGGAGAAAAGTAATAATGTGGGTTAAAGGGTTCAAGGACAATTTAACCAGTTTAAGACAAGATCTCAAGCTGAACCTTGATGGATGAGAACACTATGGGAAATAGGAAGAACATTCTAGTTGAGATGTTAGCATTTATTAAACATCTATTATCTAGTAGGCACTGGGAATATACAAAACTGAAACAGCTCTACCCTCAAGGATCTTATAATTCTATTAGGGGAGACAATGTGTATGCATTAAGTTAATATAAAATATATGCAGAAGAAATATAAAGTAATTTTTTTTTGGAGGAAGCACAAGTAATTAGTAAGACAAGTAGAAATGTGCATAACAGATGTGTGAACCGGTAAGGAGAAGGACTTAAATGGGGTTGATGTTTTTTTTGTTGGGAATTAATTTAGATAGGGAAGTCAGATTGTATAAGGCTTTGAATGCCAGCCTGTAAGCAGTGCCCAGACAAAGATGCACAGTAAAGTATATCTGTGGATCCCGGGCCACTGGAAGCCATGACACTTTACAGACTAATACAAATTCCAGGTTCCTAACTAGTTTGGTTCTTCCTTAGATTTTCCCTTCAGAAACATGGACTATAGTTGAAAGAGCACTAGCGTTTTCTTTTTCTTTTGGTTCTTTTTTCACAACATGACTAATATGGAAATATGTTTAAAAGAATTGTTCATGTATAAGCTATATTCAATTGCTTGATATCTTGGGAAGGAAAGAGAGAGGGAAGAAAGGAAGGGAGGAAAAAAATTGGAACTAAAAATCTTACAAAAATGAATAATGATATATAGATTACATGCGGTCTAGGGGAGGAGGTGGGAGAAAAGGGGGAGAAAAATTTGGAACACAAGATTTTGAAAGGGTGAATATTGAAAACTATCCTTGCATATATTTTGAAATTAAAAAGCTATTATTTAAAAAAATAAAGTGAAAATTATAAGAAAAAAAAAAGAATGTTGAAAACTATCTTTACATGTAATTGGAAAAAGAAATATTATTAAGTGAGGAAAAAAGAGAGCACTAACCTGGAAGTCAGGATACCTGGGTTATAATCCAGGCTCTGGCACTAACTACCTATGTGACTGAATAAGCTACTTATATTCAGGGGGCTTCTTTTTCTTTTCTTTTTTTTCAAAATGGGATTATTGAACCAGAAAATATGAAATATGTGGTTCCTTTCAACTCTAAAATTACTTGAGGGAAGTGCAATCACTTTTTAGAAGTCCATTTGCAGCTGGCCAAGTTCATTTTCCCTAATGTGAGTCTGAACAAACTATGAAAGTAACTTCATTCCAGCATCAGCTCACCTCCCTATTCTGCTGGACAGCCTAATGGTGCAGTGGCTAGAATTTCTCAACTGCTAAGTTTAGCATTGCAGGATCTATATATTCAATCCCAGGCTCTACCTGTTCATTCCCTTGTGACCTTTGGACAAATCTCAGTTTCCTTTTTTGTGGAATGAAGGGATTGGACTTTGAGGTTCCTTCTGTACTCTAAATAATTTAAAATCCAAAAGATTTCCTATAGAGTGGTAGATACTTGCCTCTCAGTCTTGTGCCTTTTCCCAAAGTTTCTCCTCCCTCCAAAAAAAAAAAAAAAAGGGTGGAAACAATTGGGATTCAAATGCTCACCATTGGCCAGAGCTAAGAGAGCTGTATGGTAGGAACCTTTTATGGTTTCTCATGAGAATCACTTCTTCCTGGGATTGCACTGTGCTACACTGACTGAAATAAGAATAGATTTCAGATAAATAAATTATTGCAGTTATGTCTCAGGGGCTTTCGTTGAGAGTGAGCTATTTCTTTGAATAAACTTTCACAGGCAAAGTTCATTTCTGCAGAAAGACGGGGCTTTAACAAACATACAAGAGCCTTGAAGCATTTTCTTATCCCTTCCTGACATCTACTGGCCATTGTGTGAATTTACTTGCAAAAAAAAAAAAAAAGTGATATGAACAGACTTTAGCAGAATACATTTCCAAGCTTGAAGAGAACTCAAAAGTTACCTAGATCAACTTGTATCTGATTATGAATCTCCCCTACAGTATTTGCATCTAGGTTTTCATCTAGCCATTACTTCAAGACCTCAAGTGAAACAGATCTACCAAGTATATGCGTGTATTTTTTCAATCAGTTTTCCTATGACATAAACTCAAGGTACATCACCATCCTGGTCATTCTCTTCTGGACACTCTTCATCTGATCAAAATACTTTTTAAAATTTGGTAGTTTGCATTGACCAAAATACCTACGTGTGATCTGACTGGGAGGAAAATACAGCTGCAGCAGGACAATCACCTCCAGAAGCATTATCCTTTTCTTAATATAGTTTTCAATAGGTCACGTTAACTTTTTCTTTTAGCTGCTATATCACAATGTTGATTTATATTGAACTTACAATTAACTAAAACCCTACCTTTTTCACAAAAATTAGCCACGTCTCCCTCATCTTGTATTTGAGAAGCTGATTTTTTTCCAACTCAAGCATAAGATTTCATGGAGTCATATGATCTCAGAGTTGGAGGCAGGTTATTAACTGTAAATCTTAATCCATACCTGAGAAAGAATTCCCTGTATGGCTCAACATAGATTCCTACCCATCACATTTTATCCTTTCTTTTAAAAAATGAACTGAAATTATCCAGATAATTTGTTCAGTGTAGATATTTCCCCTTAAAATTAGGGATTTAACAATGATTGAGTTACATGTATAATTTCTTTGTTTATTGGTTTAAGAATCTAAGTAAGTGTTCTTCTAAATATAATGTCTGCATGGAATCATTACTTCTAATACAAATGAGATAATATTTGAAAAGTGCTTTGCAAACTTAAAGTATTATATAAATGCTAACAATTATTATAACACAACTACTACAAATGATAATAGCAACAACTTGTCTTTGTACACTGCTCAGTAATTTTCCAAATGCTTTTGCATGCATGATCTCAGTTGATTCATACAAAACAGTAACAGGAGGGAGGGAATATATTATCATCTCCCCTTACCAGATGAAGAGACTGACTTGAAAATTGGACTATATACACAGGAAGGCAAAAATAATAACATATCAATCTAGGAAAAATGGTTAGTTTTTTTTTTGGTTCACAAAATGAATATTATTGAATTGAATGAAACTTAATACATACCACAACACTAGTAGGAGTTATGATAGAGAGAATTTGAAATCACATTATAGTGGCTGGTGAAGTTAATTCCCTTAATAAAAAGATTGAAATAGCCTAATGATAATTTTCTCTTTAAGGACTGTGTCCTCAGAGAGGGTAATATTTACTTGATATAAAATGGATAGGAAAGGGCAGAGCTGGGATTAGAACTCAAGCCTGACATTGTACCTTGGAGAGATGCTCATCACACAACAACAGCCTAAAGCATGTGAAATATGATATAGATAGAGAATAGATTGGAGTGACGGACTTGTTGCCTATTGCTACCTTTTAGTATTTCTACAGAAGTTATAGAATCAAAGATTTATTGATTGTGATATAGTGTGGAGTAGACTATGTCTACAGTCAAAAAATCTGGGTTTGAATCTCTTCTTTGATCTTTTCTATTTGAGTGATTTTGGGCAAATTATATAGCTGAGTTTTATACCCAGTTCCCCTGGATCTTCCTTTCCTCATCTATAACATGAGTCAATTGGATCACATGACCTCTGAGGTTGATTTTGGTTCCATATCTATATTCCTGTCATTTAGAATTTATATAGTTGGAAGAGATCTCAAAGGCCATTATGTGTGCAAACTGGCAAAATTTCTTAAGAACACATTACTTTTATTGTTGCTGTTTCCATATCATGTTGCTTTTACTCCATTAAAATCCTCAAATCTTAATAGAAAAATAGTTTTAACAGCTTTGTAGCCATGTTTTCTTATTCTGTAGTTGCACAGTTGAATTTTTGAGCCCTAATATAGTTCTTTACAAGTATTACAGTTTAATATCACTTGTTACTTACATTCTATCACTCTTACTTGTCAACATATTTTTAGCATCCTAATTCTGACATTATATTAACTGTCCTTTTCAACTTTGCTCTATTGAACATAAAGAAAAACACAAGTTATGGCTTCATCTAAGTTACTGATAAAAATATTAAGCCATATAAAGCTGAAGACATATCTTGGGTCAATCCCAGTGGAGAACTTCTTCCAGGTTAGCAATGATCTTGAAATATACCTTGAAAAGCACTACTCTAATTAATCAACTAGTTCTGAATTCACCTAACTGTACTATTATCTCAGCCAGAACTGTCAAACATGCAGCACTTAGATCAACTCTACACTCCAAAGTGCTTCCAGAACCATATTAAAGTACAATTTAAATATAAAATTTAAAATATTTCCCATATTTAGCAAAATAAATAAAAATACAATAAACACAGTATTAATTTGTGATTTTCCATGTCAGTATATAACCCATAGGGATTTATATATATATATGTATATATATTTAGTGGTTTCTGTTTCTATTTGAATTTGATATCAAGTGATCTAGGTCATATTTCTCCATCTTGTTTACAAGGAAATCTTGAGAGACTTTGTCAAATAACTTGTTGAAATTCATATGTACTGTGTCTATACCATTCCTTTGAGTAGTCCAGGCATCTTTCTTTTGAGGAGTGCTAATTGTGCTCTTATTATCTCTTTATCTTGAGTTTTAATTTCATTAATTATTTTTGTTGAATATTTACCAAGTTCTAAGATAAAACAGAAAATAGGACCTAATTAGTTCTGTCTTCTTTCTCTTGGTTCTTAACTGCTATTCACTTATTTTTTGCATTTCCCCAATAAGAAAAGTCATGCTTGATAAGCATCCACAGAAGAAAAGAGAAATTATTAGAACTTATATGTGATGGTATATGTGGAGACAAGAAAAGAATAGTCTAATATTTTTGCCTTGTAGAGAATTGAGTTGGGATTTTCCAAATGAAGGAGGTTTAGCTTTACATACATATATTCCTGTTTCAGAGACTTTTCTGATTAGCCCTACATAGGTACTTAAGTATAACTTATATACAAAGTAAATGAAAAGTAATTGGGGAGAGGATTAACAAACTCTGGGGTCACATAATACAGAACATTCTGATTCAATGACTGTGTGAACCAGAGAAATTAAAATAAACAACCTCTTTGTTCCTTATTCAGTTCTCTAAGATAATGTTACATATGAGTTATCTTTGGTCTGTATCAATGGAGAGAGTTTTCACACCTCTGAACCAAATAAAAAAGTGGAAAAAAATAATACAAGAGTTTTGAGGAGGAAGAGATGATTTCTTTCCAAATCTTATTCCATATTTCTTGGTGTTTTAACCTCTACTTGGAACAAAGGGCAAAAAATTAGAGATCTTTCTATGATCTAATCTTACCCATATATCTATAAATGTAGAAACAATTCACATGAGATTAAAAAACACCACCACCACATTGGTCTAGGAAAATGGTTATTCTTTTGGCTCACAAAGTAAATGTTATTAAATTGAATGAAAAACATCTACTAAGTATTTAATATATACCATAACACAGAAGGAGTTATGGTAAAGGGAATTTGGAATAGCATTATGGTGGCTGGTAGAGTTTACCTCCCTTGATAAAAGGACTAAAACAGACCCAAACCAGATTTTTCTATTTTTAAAATTATACCAACCACACAGACCTATAGAATATTGGTCTTAACTTGCTACATCCTTTAATATACGTTTACACATGTCTACAGTTTATGCATTCCAGAGCATTCTGAAATGCAATCTGGGTCACTTCAAAGAATTGATTAAATAAAATATGGATGGCCAGCTGTTCTGAATGGGAACTGTAAACCTGGAAAGGTTGGTGTTGGGGGATAGTAAAATGATATGAAAGTCATCAGGCATTTTATAACACAAAGAAATCTTAATGTCTGAATTTCATTTTTTCCCCACTCATTTACAAACAGTCTTCTATTTGGATAATCCCTTTTAGTGGAGATTTTGTTTATAGGGAGAGTTTGTTTATAGGTGTAATCCTGTGAGGCAGGGGCTAGATTGGATAACCTTTAAACTCTTGGAGCCCTCAGAATTTTTCAGGTTATAGAAGGAGAAATGGAACACAGAGTTGAATTCCCTACTTAGCAACTCATCTTATTCCTAGGTAGAACAGAGTTCACTTTAAAAAAGAAGGGGAAAAAAGCCAACCCCGAACTGACCTATAACAAGGTGTCCTCTTAGGAGAAGGACATCTTTATATGTTTATGTCTCCTTGTGATTTAATAGAAAATACTTATTCTCTATGCTTCCCTTTTTGGGCCTTCTGGCATCTCAAAGGCGACAAGGGCTACCTGGTAAATAAAGATAAGCTATTCTTATTAGGAAAGATTTGCAAGGAAAGAGGCTGTTTGAAAATGGATAAGAAGGTAATTGTGTTTCTCTTGATCCAAAGCAGAGACTCATTTTCTCCCAGCAGGGACAGGGCAACCAATGAAGGGCTGGAAAGGTTCACTCACCACCTCAGTACTCACCTATCATTTCACATACACTAAGCAGCATTCAATTGCAGGTACAGTACTAGGCTTTTGAAGTGGTCAAGATGGCCTGACAATAGATTCCCTCTGTGAAGGATTTATGCTTTGCCAAGTAAGTAAAAAGTTATCGGTCTTCAATCATCTCATGGACTAAAAGAGGCAATCATGAAACAGTCTGCTCCAATGATGGGAAGTGGACCCTTTTAGTCTGGTGTCTCCTCTGGAAATAAGCAACTGCTTTCTTGTCCCTGGGGAGGAGAGACAGAGAGACAGTGAAAGAGAGGGAGAAAAAGAGACAGAGAGAGAGAGAGAGAGAGAGAGAGAGAGACAGACAGACAGACAGACAGACAGATACACAGAGAGAGCCAAAAACAGAGACAGAGAGACAGAGACAGAGAGAGAGAGACAGAGACAGACAGACAGAAACACACAGAGAGAGACAAACAGAGAAACAGAGAGAGACAGACACACAGAGAGAAAGAGACAGACAGACAGACACAGACAAAGACACAGACAGAGACAGATAGAAAGAAAGAGAGAGAGAGAGACAGATGATGCCTGAGCAGAAATGAAATGAAGGTTGATTTTGTGCACTTACCTTTCTAGACTTTTATGAAGTGCTGTCTTCCCTTCCTCCCCCCACCCTCATCAAGCAATGTGGTATGGTGGAAAGTGCAATTGGACTTAGAGAAAATTTGTGTTTCTGACCATCTTTCTAAGCCTTAGTTTTTCTATCTAAAAAAAATGGGAATAACCATTCATTCAATAAAGACTAATTAATACCCATTATGTGAGATTGCTAGGCAGAGGGGGGTGCAAAGAATACAAAGATGAAATAAGAATATTTATTCTTATAATGTTTGCAATAAAGGATCAAGACACAAATAAAGTGAATGTCACATTTGAGGAACACCAAGTAGGCTGATTTGTCTATTACTTAGTGTATGAGGAAGAGTAAAATGAAATCACATCCCTCCTACAATTCTGATTGACAGGACTTGGTAAATGATTGGATGTAAGTGATAAGTAGCAAAAGTAACACAAAGACAGAGCCATAACTAACTGTAGCTATCTATGTCTTGGGCAAATTCAGTGCAGTTTGCTTATTTATGGAGAACAATGCCAGAGGAGATAGCAGGACTTCCGGTAATAAAATTCTTGTTTCCAATGCAACTCCCCACTTGCTCTGCAACTGATTGTACTAAAGAATTGTCTGGGCACTTGAGAAGTTATGTGACTTGCCTAATATTTATTAGAGGAGATTCCTGAACCAGGGTCTTCTTGCATTAGAAGTTGGTGTTCTATTCACTCCATTACTTTGCCTTTGTAGGGTAATAGAATCATAGATTAGGAAATGGAGACCCTTTGGAGGTCATCTGGTCCCTTATTCTATGTGGTAGATATTTGACTCAGAGAACTAATGTGCCAAAAGTATAACCATGGGGCTAAATGGTTCCATGGAAATATGAGGCCCTGTTGGAATAGGATCTGATTCAATTGAATTCAATTCATCTAATACAACTAAGCATTTAGTCCTAATGCTAGTGTATTTTCTATCATGGGAGTCTGGTATGTGCAGAGTGCCTCAGCTAGCGCTTTTCCATGGGTAGGAGGCTTGAGAACTTGCTTCCTGGAGACTCCTGGATGATACAGAATGGAACTGTTTAGGAGAGCCTTTGAAGCATGTTGGACATTCTGTAACTAGTTACAACATAGCAAACATATGTTGAAGAAGAGACTAATTTGCTGAAGAGACCTGTGGGTTTCAATTACTTCCTCATCGCCTTGGTGCTCTAGATAGCACAGTGATACCAGAGCAGTAAATTAAAAGTAGCCTCTGACAATATGAGTTCAAAAAGTCCTCAGAGTATCTTAGTATCTCAGTGTTCCAGAATTGTGTTTATAGCCTTCTCACTCCATGAATATATAGAGAGTGGAACCTCCCTTGTAATTTTAGTATTCCAGAATATGGATTATAAGGCCAGCATATCAATGTACTTCAAGGAGTGAGAAATGATCTTTGGGAGTGACCTTCTGGACCCAGACCTAGTTGACAATGTGAACATTGAATGTACTGAGCTACATTTTGAACCTGTTCATGTAAAAACAAAGATGGCATGGGAAGAATATGCTCCTTGAGGTTTATGTATGTGTCTTTGAGTGTGAAGGGTTGGTGCTTGAACTTGCTATATTTTTCAAGTAAATATCTCTTTATAAAAGTTAGTTAATGTTATGTGGTTAAAGAGGATTGAGGTGCTATTCATTGACACTTAAAAATGGAAGAGAAATATAGCTGTTATAGATTCAAACTGATGACCATGTAGGGAGCGAAATCTTAGACTCTCAGGGTTACCTCCTAGTAGCCTAATAGCCCTTCTTGTATCCTAGTATTCCTAGTACAATTCTCTGCTCAAGGAGAAAGAGAGAGAGCCAACAAGCACTAACTACATATTTTTATTTAAATGTGAGGACTTTGAAGCATTGTGAGATTGTTATTTTTGCAAGGTCATGATTTTAGGAGGTGATAAAGCTGGAATTCTGACTCAAGTGTTTGGAATCCTAGTCTGATCCTCTTTCTACTACACTCTGCTACCTACTTTTACAGGGATATTGTTCATTAAAAAAATAATATCTATAAAACACTTTGTACAGTTCTACATAAATATGGGATATTGTTATTAATAACAATGATAATAACAGTTACATAGTCAATGGAAAAGCAGATAGTGAAAGAGCATGGATCAACATGTTTCCTAATATTTGAGTACAGGGAACATGCAGATATTTGGCATCATTAAGGCAAAACATCCAGATGTCTGACTGATTGTTTTAATTTTATCAGACTGTCATATCCCTTCATGTGAGACAATAAGTTCCATGAGTTATTTAAATATTTTTATCTTACCTAGAGCCTAATACTATGTTCTGCACATAATGGGTACATAACAAATATTTATTGAAATGAATTGAATTAAGTAGTTGATGACTTTGTTTTCCTCTTGACCCATTTTGATTTTAGAAGTAATGAATGCATTTCATTCCAAATAATCACAAAATGCATATAATGTCTGGAATCAAATCTACCAAAGCATATAAGAGACATATAGAATCAATTGTAAAGTGCTCTTTAAAGAAATGAAGAATAACTTAAATAAATGGAAGAATATTCAGTGCACAAAACTGTTTGGGCCAATATCATTAAAATACTACTATCAAAATTTATTTGCAATTTTAACGCTATGCCATTCAAATTATCAAAGTGATAACTTTAAAGAATTTTATAAAATAGTTAAAAATCATTTGGAAAAATAAATGTTCTAGATTATTAAGGGAAATGATGGAATAAGGTATGGATAAAGATGGAATAATGCTTCAATAAGCTTCAAACTAAATAATAAAGCATCAGCCATCAAAATGATCTGATATTGGTTAAAAAACAAAGTCACAGAACAATAGAACATACTAGACAAGATAGAATCAGAAACAATGGAACTCAGTAACCGAGTGTTCAATAAACCAGAATAATTAGGAAAGAACTCCTTATCTCATAAAAATTGCTGGGGAAAACTGGAAAGTAATCTGACCAATGGCTTAGACCAATATCCTATATTCTATTCCATAATAAATGGATATGTGACTTTAATATTAAAGATTATACTATAAGAAGATTAGAAGAGAAGCAGATCTTATACCTTCTACAGCTATGGATAAGAGATATATTTTTAACCAAAAGCAAGAGATAGAAGCAATTACAAAAGATAAAATTTTAGAATCAGACAGCTTGTAAGCACTTGAAACTGGATTTGAACTGAGGTCTTCCTGGTTCTAGTTCAGTACTGGCATTTACCTTCTACTGGGAAGTTATAAGACATTCACAGAGTTTTTTTTTTTTTTTTTTTTTTAAAGCTACAATAAGAAGTACACACCCCACTCCAATTAATATAATCTCAAAAGGTCCAGGCATTTTGATTCAAACAATTAATAAAACTAGGTGTGAATATTTCCTTAACTAACCAATATGTCCAAACCAGTTTGAAAAGATCATTGGATCAAACAGATGATACCAAACAGGAAATATCTTGTGATAGGCTGAAAGAATCAGATGAACCTTTGGGTCTATGTAAAACCAGATAAGCCTGTTTGAAGAAATGCTTTCTAGGAGCAGGCCAGTCAGATAGTGGTTGAATGCAAAGGAATCCTGAGAGAGAATTGTCTTTGAGATGAGAGAAGAATTTTCCTTTTAAAAAAATTCTACTTCTTCCTCCCTTCTTCTCTCCCATCCTTTTAATTGACCAGGTAATGAATAATCTTCTGTACTTTGTAAAATCCCATCAGTATCCTTAGTAAGCATTGGGAATTAACTAGACATTCAGAAGGAAAGACAACTTTGGCTTTCTAGAAGGACTTAACAGAGAGCCACACTGAAGGAGAATTGATTCCTTTAAGGGAGAAAAGGACTTAGGCAACCAGAGGTTGTCAGTTTAATCTTTGGCTGCCTTTGCTCATTAAACATGAACCCACTCTCCCCGAGGACCTTGTGTGTCTATTGAAATATGGGCACTTAGTCTCAAATTTTCTCATCCTAACCTAACATTTTCCCCTTTTGTTTCTATATTTTTTCTTCATGCTCCAGTTGCATAACCAAATAATTCTCCAATAGTTTTATATCTGCTATGGTCATAAAAGTATAACCTTGATATTTTAAGCTATGGCTAATTATTTCCTGAATGCCATTATTAATATAGGGGAATCTCAACACAGGATTTCCTTCTGATATATCTATTAAAAAAGGCGAAGAAATACCACTAATCTGGTATTATTTCAGAGGAATAGTGCAGTAGCTAACTGCTTTTACCTAACATTTTTACCTAAATATTGGATACTGCCCCTTGCTTAATCTTCAACTTGTCTTAAAATAGTTGTATGAGAAAAGAATTACAGAAAGGTTAAGATCTTTCCTAAAGTTAAACAAGTAGTAGATGTTAAAAGCAGGAGTAAAACCAAGGTTCTCTGATTGCACAACCAGTGCTCTTTCTTCTGTACTATATATCCTAGTCAATATGGCCTTGTTTGGACATAGTCATTTTGAAGTCTGCAAAATTCTCTATTCTCTATTAAAAATTAAAAATAAAAAAGTAGGAATCTTTTCTAGGTTAATTCTGGAACCTGTTTACTCACTTACTTTTTGGGGGATGAACCAAGTACTAATTAGAATGATTAATTTGGGATTATTTATCCTGACATCGAGAAAGTTCCTATGACTCTTCTCATCTATGAAAGGTTTATGGCCTCTATTTTCACAGGAGTTTGAACAAGAAAGCACTGCTTAAACAGCAGGGTCAAAGCATTAAAATTAAGACTGAAGAAGAATTCTATAATAATAAAGTTTGTTTCACACTGGAAGGAAACTGAAGAATTGCCTTACTTTTTAGGAGACTCCTGGAAACAGAATACTTTCTCACTCTGTCTAGGATCCTTCCATTATGTACTCATTCAACAGTCATCATTAGATCTGACACTTGTGAAGAAACTGGAGAGAGTCTGGAGAAACATCAAAAGTAATTAAAGAATAAAACTTGATCCTGTGATTGATTAGCTTGGAGAAGAAAAATCTGAAAGCTAAAATTGTATTCATAGCTATAAAATTTATTTGTACTGGGTATTGGGAGTCAAAGGGCCTAGGATTTTATCCTGGTTTTATCCTTCCTAGCTGTGTGACTCTAAGGAAGTCACCTTATTTGTATCATGTTATCTCTAAAGTTCCTTCTTGCCTCTAAGTTGTATGATTCCATCTACAACAGGAAACCTTCCCCAATTCCTCTTAGTCGTGTGCTTTCCCTTTTTTAATTGTTTCCTAATTATTCTGTATGTAGTTTGTTTGTACATATTTTGTTTGCTTGTTATCTCTCCCTTTAGATTGTGAGCTCATTGAGGGCAGGAATTGTCTTTTTCCTCTTAGTATTTTCTGTGTTTAGCACAGTGCCTGGTCATAGAAAGTACTTAATAAATATTTATTGACTGACAAATTCTGTGTTTGTGCGGAGAATGCAGATCTTTTCCATTTTAGATAGAATAAAAAAATATAGTGTTAAATTATATTGAGACAATTCAGTTAAACATAAGAAAAAAGTCATGGTTATAAGGGTAACCACTATATTGAAGCAGCTTATGAAAGGATGTTATGGAATCACTTTATTCAGGTATTTGTCTTGGAGGGTTTCTGTCTTTATCCTTTTAGAAGCAAGGAATTAGACCAACTAGAGAGGCAATATAATACTGTGCAAAGAGGCCTTGTATGTTTACATATAGACATATATTAGTGCACATGTATATACAGGGCATATATGTATTTATATGTGATTATCTATATACACATATGTATGTATATATGTATATATTAGCAAATACATTATATAATGGATAGAATGCTAAGATTGGAGTCAAGAAGACTTATATTAGCGAGTTCAAATCCTGCCTGAGACATTAACTAGGTCTATGATTGCACAAGTCACTTAATCTCCCA
The DNA here is from genome assembly GCF_016432865.1 of Antechinus flavipes. Taxonomy (NCBI): domain Eukaryota; kingdom Metazoa; phylum Chordata; class Mammalia; order Dasyuromorphia; family Dasyuridae; genus Antechinus; species Antechinus flavipes. The sequence goes on from NC_067401.1 coordinate 372,526,003, forward strand.
GTTTGCCTCAGTTCCTCATGAATTGAAGAAGGAAATGGCAAAAGACTCTAATATCTTTACCAAGAAAAACCTAATAGGGTTACAAAGAATTGGAAATGGCCAAAAAGATTCAATAACAAATACACAATATATATATGCATATAAAATATATATAAACATACATACATATAAAATATTCCTAATAGCACTTTTTGCTGTGGCAGAACTAGAGACAAAATGGGTAGTCATAAATTGGGAAATGGCTGAAGAAATCATGGAATGTGAATGAAATAGGATATTCTTACATTATAATAACTAGAGGGCCACATTCTGAGAAACTTAGGAGGATGTTTATGAAATGATGCAAAGTAAAGGGAATAAGAATCAGAACAATTTATACAATAATGGCAACAGTAACAAAAAGCCACTGAAAAACTGAAGAGCTAAGGTTAACATTGTAAGCAATTGCAAATCCAGAAAATGGATAATGAATCCTATTGCCCACCTCTTGGCAGAAAAGTGATGGACTAGAGATGCAGAATGAGACATGAATTTTCAGATGCAGCCAATGTATACATATGTTTTGCATGACTATGCTTATTTATTACATTTTCCTTGTTCTTTTTTTTCTAAGTGGGAGGTGTTAGGTGAGAGTCAGAACAGTGATAGTAATGCTAACAAAAGAAAAGAAAAGAAAAAAGGAGATGAATCATGAAAAAAACAGACAGGAAAGAGCAGAAAGATGTTCAGGTGATCAGGACACTATCAGAATGACTGTTAAATTTGAATTATATAAAAAAGACGTTCAACTTGAAACTAATGGGAAGAAGACATACATAGAAGTCCACTGATTCATATATATTTTCCTTTCCTCCCTTTGTATGTTGAAATATTTACATGGCTATTTAGTAATTCATTATAAAAATCAATTTTAAACACACACACACACATATACACATACATACATACACACACACAAAGAGAAAGAAAAGAATTCTGACTCTGGGGTCATATTCTGACTCTGCTACTTTCTATCTGAGTGATTTTGGTAAACTTAACTTTTCTGGGTCCTAGTGTCCATATTTGGTTTTTAAAAAGAAAGAAAGAAAGCTGGTGGCATATATAATCTCTACTATTGGTGAGTCTGAAGCTAGTGGGTTGCTTGAATTCTGCAATACGCTGTGATGATCACGTGTCTACACTAAGTTTGGCACTGATATGATGAGTCCCCAGGGAGCCGAACAGGATGGAACTGCCCCAGTTTAGGAGTGGAGCACATCAAACACTGTGAATAGCCCCTCCACTTCTTGCCTGGGAACACAAAGAGCCTCAATATATTTTTTTTAAAGGAGAAAAAATAAAGAGAAGAAAATGATGGGATTAGGTAACCTTATATATAATTGCATATTAAACAAAAACTACTCTAAGATCTCTTTTAGTTCTAAATATATGATCTGACTCAAAAGTATGGGTACCATTCTGTCTGGAAGAATTAGGATGAAAGAAATAACCTCTTCAGATCTTATTCAATACTAGACATTCTTAACCTGGGGCCCATAAAATTTAAACGTGCATATGCATGTATTTTGATAAATGTATTTCAACATAATTAATTTAACTTATAATCTAATATAATTTATTTATGCATTTAGAAATATCATTCTGAAAAGGGGCACATACGCTTCACATGACATCCCAAAATTTAAAAACCTTTGTTCTATAAAATTATGGAGTAGAATGCTAGAATTAAATTTTAGAGATCATTGAATCCAACTTCCTTTCTTTAGATATGGAGAGATTAAGCAAAGTTGAATGAGCTGCCCAGAGTCATATGACTAATATATGATAGTGGTAAAAATAATAGTAAATGATCTTTACATAGCACTTTAAAGTTTGAGAAGCACTTTCCTTGTAGAAATAGAATTCAAATGTAAGCCTTTAGGTCCAGGTCTTTTGTTTATTATACTGACTCAATGGATTCATATACCATCTATTAAAAATCCACTATATATGTGTGTGTATGTATAGTCATGCACACCCCCACGCAGTGCATTCACATGTGTTTAATTTACATCCCACTGAAATGGAAAGAAGATATGATTACGGCCTATTATTCTCCAAATGGGAGGCTAGCGGGTCTGTGGCATTACATCTGTAATAGCATCATTTTCACAGCTTGTAGGCTGTTTTGCAAATAGCGTCAGAGTACTTTGCCTAGTGATCAGCAAGTTCTGAGAGAAAGGGAAAGATTCTTTTCAACGATCTGGAAAAGAGCAAGTTGGAGCAGCCGCCGACTTCAGAATGACTCATTGTTCTGGGCCTAACAGGTGCAGGTTTTCGGCTTTAAGGATCTGATCCCATTACCGCTGGAGCTGCATGGATCACTGATCTCGAAAGGGGCCTGCATGCACATCAGTGTGGGATCGGTCCTTCAGGAACAACGTCTGCTTGTCTGAATGGCTCTTTGGAGCCATGTGGGGCATTTAACAGGCGTCCTTCCATTCTGCAGAACTCATTGTTGAAGCTTCTCAGTCCTTCTCCTCCTGCTAATTAGACTCACTAAATACTGTCCAGGCAGGCAAGGAGATGGTCAGCTTAAGTCAGAGAAGCAAGCACTTCATCCTCAAGAAAAGGCTCTCTTTTTTTTTCTTGGCCAGTGAAAAATAAAAGAGATGAAGGGCATCTCTGCCTGGATCTATAATGTAGTAATTTCTCCTGGAGAAGAAAAATGAGTGAGTCATCTCAGCTTGCTTTGGAGTAACCAAATCCACCATTTGGTGTTCAAAAGTGAGGGCATTTTACCGAATCAAATAGTTTGATAAATTGCCTGTTAAGATTGATGAGGCAATTCATCTGGTTTTGTTTTCATGCATGCATCTAATTGGGCCACTTTACTGACATTTATGGCTTAGAAAAATGCTTTTCACATGTCTCATTTGGTCCTAGCTGCGGCCTATGAGATCTCTCCTAGGACCAGAGGATTATATAGATCTGGAAGGGACCTTAGAGGCACTTTAATTCAGTCCCCTGATTTCTGGGTTAGGCCCACATTGGTTAAGTGACTTGCCCAAAAACATACTGGGAGGGAATAGCAGGATCAGGATTTGAATACAGGTCCTTTGATTCTGCTAATATGGGTATTGTTATTTTTTTATTTTATAGATTTAGATATTGAGGTCTAAAGAGGTTAAATGATTTGTTTGAGATCACACAGCTAGTAAGAATTAGAGCTAAGATTGCCATCTTGTTTTCTGACCCTAAGTCTTGGGCTATTTTCATTAAACTGCTGCTATTTAACCTTACTTGCTTTTTTGTTTTGTTTCTTTCAATCAGAAGGGTCTTCTTTGGCTTTTCTTTGTTTTTGCCTCTGGAAGGAGTTCACTTATTAGTGTGTCTCATTTCTTGAAGCCAAAATTTTAGAAATAAGGCTACTGATTATTCAGGGTTTGGCTTGGCATTAGTGCATAGATAGGGAATAATGATCAGGGGTTTTCACTTACTGGCAGACCTACTGAGGGATGGCTGGCTGCTAAAATCATAGTGCTGTGGCCAGTGAATACAGGGCATGCCAGGATATTGAGAGCTAAAAAAGCCAGTGAAATGCAGGGGATGCCAGGATAGTGAGAATGATTAAGGCCAGTGAAATGCTGGGAATTTTGCTGGTCAGGATTGACAATTGCCCCCTTCAACTGGCTAGAAGTTTCTCTTCTTGAAGACACTGGGTGTGAGAGTAGAAAGCTGACTTTACTGGGACTCAGTTTGGGGGGAATTGGCCTTCTCCCACCTTCTGTGTCCGCATGAGCTTGTTCTGCTTGTAGCGAATCTAATTCTGGTTAGATCCTTTCAGGAGGATGAGCTTTTCTTATGGCAGCTGATTTATCTGAGTCTCTTTTGTGGGTTGAGAATCAAAAAGCAGATTTATGTCAATCAGAATCTAGAGAGGGAGGGTCCTGTTTCTGAAGCTTCATCAGCATTTGGCCCTTGGGAAAGACACAGAAGGTGTCTCAATAGGGCCACTGTTTCTTGGAGCCAATTGGCTTGTTTGCCACCAGGTGTTAAACTACCATCTGGAATGAAAGCTGTGGTTATGCTCCCACTCTCATGTATTGTGCCCACTTGGAGAACTTTTGACTGACTGCAGATGGTGATATCATGTAGAAATAACTTGTATCTGCACAGCCACAAATTCAGTAGATTCCTTAGGTCTCAACTATCCAGTCTAACTCTATAGATTTCTAAGCAATTGCCAAATCTTCACATATGAGATGTAGATGCAGCCCATGGGTGTCAATACTGTTAGTATGATTCATATTCAGCTCAGAATTCAAATCGTACCTCTGACTCTGTCTATTTTTATGACTCTGGGCAATTCACTCATTCTCCTCGGAGTTCATTGCAGTTTTCTCATTTGCAAAACAGGAAATTGGATTCTATGACCTGAAGTTTCTTTAAACTCTAGATCTTAGAAGGAAGGAGACAAGCATATGTTAAATACCTACTGTGTAGGAAACCTTACAAATGTTAATCTATTTGATTCTCAGAAAATCCTGTGAGATAGGTGTACACATTTTTCAAGCATGGAGAATGATAAATACAGGGGTTAAGTATCTTGTTCAGAGTTATAATACTAATATGTGACTGAGGACAGATTTAAATTTAGGTCTTTCTAACTTCAGATACAATGCTCTAATCATTGTGCCTAATTGGACCTACAATCCTACTACATAAAATTCTAGTTTATGCTCATTTATCAGTACTTTAAAAAAAACAATAATTTTCACAGGTACATTAATATATTATTAGTTGAGCAGTGAGATCTTTTAAAGGATATAAATAGTTCAGTCTCTCTCTTGCTTGTTTTTTTTTTTTTTCAAAGTATAACTCTAAGGAGTTTGGGTGTCTTCCTCAACGGGGAAAACAATTCAAGCTATTTCATCTCTCTATTTGACATTTGAGTCATTTCTCATTGTGATAGCAACCCTCAATAGATGTTAATTCAATCATAGAGTAGCATGAGCAGGCAGCTAGGTGGCACCAATAGTGTGTAGAGCATCGTCTGAAGTCAGGACTCATCTTCTTGAGTTCAAATCTGATCTCAGACACTTACTGTGTAACCCTGGACAAGTTACTTAACCCTATATGCCTCAGTTTCCTCATCTATAAAATGAGTTGAAGAGAAAGTAAATGGCAAACCACTCCAAGAAAACCCCAAATGGGATCACAACTGGAAATGATTGACTAATAACAATAGATATTGAATCACTCATAGGGTAACGTGGCTATTTTATAAAATATGAATCCAATTCTTTCTTCTTCCATTTTCCCAAGTTTTGAAGAATCATCTTACTTTGTTGATCCTTAGATTCTTTTTGTCTTTTAATGATCCTTATTTATATTTTCTTCTATCATAAATGAGAGAAGATTAAAGGAGAAGGAAGGTAAGTGAAGAAGAAAATGAAGGGAGAAAGTCAAGGATTATAGATCTAACTAGTACTTACAGGGAAGTCTGAGAACAATTCAGAATAGTCTTTTATTTTACAGGCTAGAGAGGCTCTGATGTGCTCAGGTTCACATCACAAAGTAGGTAATAGTAGCAATATTTGAATCCAGACTCCAGAAACAGTGCTTTTTCCACTATATCATATTGCAGGATTTATTCAGTCAGTCAAGACGCATATATTAAGTACTTCCTATGTGCTACTCACTATGTTGAGCTTTAGGGATGAAAAAAAGGTAAAAAAATCATTCCTATGCCCAATGTACTTCAAATAAAAGGAAAAAGAAAAGATAGTTGTCAAGACAAGATAAAGAAAAGGCTTTCAGTGTCTCAATAAGGGCTTAACAGTTCAGGTGTGAATATTCAGAAATATTTAAAACAAAATAAGTGTTTGAATCTCAGTCAACACAGTAAAGGAAGGCTTTTTCAGTGCATTGTCTTAAGTGTACATTGCTTGTATTTCTACCATAGCCAAGTAACTAATATCTCCACTCTTACTGTAGATTTCTTTCCAGCCTAAAAGAGAAGGTGAAGGAACTCATAACTTTCCACACTCCAGGTGATCAGGGAAAATGATGTGTTCTTTTAAAAGAAATGGAAGCAGAGCTTCAATGGGGTGAAAGGATCTGAAATGGCAGAGGGAAAACTTGACCCTTGTCAGGAGTTTGGAGAGTGAAGTTCCACCAGGCAGAGGAGGAAAGGAAGGAAAAGGTCACTAGTACACTTTGAACTAAAAAAAAATACATATAAGAATCAACCTGAAGAAGAGGGGAGTTAGGTCCTCTGAGGAAAGAGCAGATGTTTTATGTCAAAGAAATGATACCATGACTAGAGCAACAGAAATGACCAGGTGAGAGGTCATTTAGTATGGATCAGAGGAAGAAGAGAAGAATGGGGGTGGTTGGTAACTCCCTGCTTAGGGTCATCAAGCCAGTCTTCTTGATAAAAACATTATAGAGGTCTATTGTCTTCCTGGGATATGTAGCTAAAACATAATAGAGAACCTCCCAAGACTTTTCAAGATGGATAATGGATCATCCACTTCTGGTAATTCTTGTCAGTGCAAATAATGCTTAAAGAAACCTACAAAGTCTTGTCAAAGATTACTGAATTGTGTTTTCTTTATTGCTACCCACTGAAAGCAAAGAAGGAAGAACAGGAAAATTGATTTGGAAAGTAAATAGTTGTAGACAGTGTAGACACTAAGTGACAGTAGACCCTAAGGAAGTGGTATCTGAGAATGGGATTTGTAGTCCTGTATCATACTTAAATATAATGATGTCAGATTTCTGGCCAGGTGTGGAGTTCATTTAAATTTTTTTGGTAAGAGCATATTTCTTTGGTTATTTGCAAATCTAATAAAAAAGGACTTAGACTAAAGTAAATTGGAGAAAAAAAGAGAAAAAACTGTTTTTGTACATCAAGCCACCTTAGAGAAGTGCATAATACAGAATGAAGAACACTTGAGATATCTAGAAGTTCATAGGAGACAAAAATCTATGAATAGAATGACAAAATTAAAACTTATGGCTTCAAAAGCTTTTATATAAGTGCCCAATGGTTAGGCAACAAAAAAAGGAACTTAAACTCCTAAAGTTGCAAATTTAACCTCATAGGTATCACTAAGACATAGTGGAATGAAATCTAAGACTAGAATATGGTAATGGATAGGAGTATACCTTATTCAAAAGAAATAAAAGAGATAAGATAGTGTTATGTACTGAGGTATACACAGATGAGGAAATTTAGAAATTGGAAGGAAAATTCTAGTGAAAAACGTTGGGTGAAGATCAAAGGAAAGAAAAACAGAATTGATTTTATCATGGAATTGTACTACAGACCATCTGGCCAGAAAGAGGAAATACATAGGGAGTTCAAGAAAAAGATCACAATACTGGGCCAGAGGTCTAACATATTAGTGATGGGAGATATCAGTTTTCCACAAGTCTGCTGGACCTCTCCCTTAGTGAAAAAGCAGAGAAAGTAATTACTTCTTGATTTGCCTTAATGATGTTTTTGTCAATAAAAAGGTAGAGAAACCAATAAGGAAATATTTGACTCTGATACTCACTAAAAGGGAGGATCTGGTTGCTGTGATGTAAATGAAGGAAAGATGGGAACAAGTGACCACTAACTACTAGAGTTTATGATAAAGAAGAAGATAAAGACTTAGACACAGCCTGATGTACAACTTAGGCTTTGGAAAATTGCATTTCAAAGGATTCTGATAAAAAATGGTAGAATCCTGTGAATTAAAATTATACTGGGGTAGTCAGGTTAGAAAGAATGGAATATACTCAAAGAAGAAATTGTAAAGACAAAAAGGAAAACGAATAATCAGGAGATTCAATAATAATTCAATCATGAATTCAGTAATCATGAAAAATGGGAATTGTCATAAGGAATTGATATAGTAAGCATAGGAACTTTTGAACCAGCTTAGGTTTCTAAAATATTTGTACTAAAGATAGAAATAGGCAACATAGGATAGGAGAGAGGGAGGGAAGGGACAAACATTAATTTTGTAGATGTTCAGTTGTTTCAGTTGTAGCTGTTGTATCTTTGTGATCCCATTTGGAATTTTCTTGGCAATGATATGGAATAATTTGCCATTTCCTTCTCTAGATCTATTTACAGATGAAGAAATTAGGATAAATTGGGTGAATTTGTCCAGGGACACACTGCTATTAAGTGTCTAACACTAGATTTGAACTTCAGGCCTTTGCTCTATCCACTGTGCTACCTACCTGTCCAAACATTCCTTTGGTGTTTACTATGTTTCAGGTACTATGCATGCTGTTATTATCCCCGTTTTACAGTTGAGGAAATTGAGGCAAAGAGACATTAAATGACTTGCTCAAAATCACATAGCTAGTAAGCATCTGAGATGGATTTAAACTTGGATCTTCCTGATTCCAGGTCCAGTATTGTATCTACTTTTATCTGTTAGCTCAATATTTAGTCCTCTAAAAACTGTCAGGTGTGCTAAAGATCAATATTAGCTCAGGCTGGTGAAGGAAATTAAGGAAAATACAAATGGTGGATTTTTGAAATTTTATTGGGAGAAATAAAAATGTTACAGACAGGTTATGACTGCTAGTTGAAGGCTGATAATGTAAAATGAAGATCAGAATAGCAGCTACGAAGATTAAATAAAATATTTGTAAAGTACTTAGCATTGTACCTAGTACTTAGTAGGCACTTAATAAATGCTTCTTCTTTTTTCCTTTCCCCAAATTCATCCTCTTTCTTTTTATTTCAATTAGTTTCCTTTCAGCCATGACAGAAAAAAGAACAATCTATTCATGGATGACTCCTAATGGAATAGCAATTAAATTGACATGTCAAAATTGTATAGCCTTTCTTAAAATTACAATAACAGTAACTAGGCAGCTATGAAAGAGGTTATCAAAGTTTGTGTTGCATTTGTAAAAAAAATGGGAATAAATTAAATATATTTAGAATTACCATGGTACTATGGAAAGAACACTGGCTTTGAAATGAGAGGAACTGGGTTCAATTTTTTTTTTTTTTGTCAATACAATCTAGGGGTCATAATGATAAGTAAGTCATGTATTTTTTTTATGGTCTCAGTTTTCCTGTCAAATGAAGACTAACTAACTAGTCTCAAAGATTCATTCTCACTTTAAATGTTTGGTCCCCAATGGTCTACTATTGAAGTGAAAATCTCCTAGTAATACATGTCAGGTATTCAGAATTATCCCATTCAAAACTAATGGTGATGCAAAATGAGTCCCTACTTTAAGAAATGTTTAACTCATTTGTGCATAATTATCCCAGTCCTTGATATGATAACTGGCTTTACTTTGATGTCCCTCAGTCTCCATATTTGTTTCATTTCCTCTTCCAGAGCCACATATTTATTTTATTTGTGTATATTTTTTGGATGTATCTGCTTAGAAGAGGAACAATATCAGTGAACCTTTTTGGATTTTATTACACTTGTATTATTATTAACATTTTTATTGCCCAGATTGACCTGGAGTCCTTGAAAGAAAGAAAGCCAAAAATTTCCTCTGGAGAGGGCCCGGAGGAAAGGTGATTAGAGGTGTAGAGCAGAGAGAATTCAGAATAGAGTTCTGGGAAGTGGATGAGTAAATTGTAGGAGAATGTTTTTTTGGTAGACAGAGAAGTACAGATGTGGGGAGAGACTAAGCATTTTTGAAAAATTGATAAAGAAAAGATGGTTGAGAATCAAAAATAAGAATTGTGAGAAAAGTTAGGGAATAAGAATTGTTTTGCTTACAGAGAAGACTTTGTTGTTTAATCGTTTCAGTGATGTATGACTCTTTTTGGTCCTTGTAGAATTTTCTTGGCAAAAATACAAGAGTACTGTGCTATTTTCTTCTCCAGCTCATTTTGCAGATGAGAAAACTGAGGCAGAGTTAAGTGACATGCTCAGAATCACACAGCTAGTGAGTGTCTGAGACTGGATTTCAATTCTGGTCTGTCTGTTGTACTATCTACCTCCCCAGAAAAGACTAAGAGAGTAATTTGATCCCTGTTATTCTACTGTAATAAGATTTGATCAGTGAAATTTAAAGGAACTTTTTTGGGGTTATTTTATTTTATTATTATCTATTTTCTAGCTTTCCCACCTAATACTTCATCAAAATACAGAGGTGATCCTGGATTCTCGAAATCTGTGTTGAATAAAGCCCAAACTGGTGAATGTTAGATTAACTAGCTCTCAGTCTTTGATGAGCCAAAACACAGTAAGGCTGTGCTCTACATTGATTGAGAGATATGCAGTGAAACAATGAATATTTTTTAAAGAGAGAAATATTCTCTATTCTTTCATAATCTTTCTCTGATTGTTTCTCAGAATCTGCTACCTCTGTACTATGGTGACTGGAAAATAATGAACTAATGATGCTAGAATGGGAATGAAAAGGCTTGAATTTTAATTCTGGCTCTGATACTAACATCTCTCTCTCTCTCTCTCTCTCTCTCTCTCTCTCTCTCTCTCTCTCTCTCTCTCTCTCTCTATATATATATATATATATATAAATATCAGACCCACTACATATATATATATATGTGTGTGTGTGTGTGTGTGTGTGTGTGTGTGTGTGTGTGTGTGTAAATACACTATAGATATTATAGGTAGCTAGAGCACTGGCTTGTAGTCAACAAATCCTGAGTTCAAATCTGAACCCATTGAGTCTGGGCACATCACTTCACCCTGTTTACCTCAATTTTCTCATTTATAAAATGAGCTGGAGAAGGAAATGACAAATTACTCCAGTTTCTTTGCCAAAGAAAATCCCAAATGGGATCATAAAGAGTTGGACATAATTAAAGCCATTAAAGAACAATAATGTAACCTTTGCAATACCTTTTTCTCAGCGACTCATTTTCCTTATTACTAAAATAAAGGAGTAGAACCTAGATAGTCTCCAAATTCCTTTTCAACTTTGAAATTGACTATATTATTATAAGCTGCTATAGGAGTCTATTCTAATCCTTAATTATCTATATTATATGATTTAGCATTTTTTTCTCCCTATCTTACATATTTATTAGGACAAAAATATTTTGTGAATTGCATAATGCTACATGAATATGACATGAAATTATATTACAGAGGCAATGTGCCAACTATAGTGGATAGAGGTCTAGCTTCTGATCCAGGAAGAATTGGGTTCATATCTTGCTCTGACACATGGTCACTCTATGACTCTGGGCAAAACACTCAATTTCTTAGTGCTTTAGGCAATTTTAAGACAATTATAAATTTTAGAAAAAGCATAGGTCTACATTAGTAGAGTTTCTTCACTCTAGAGTTCTCTGTACTGATGAAATCACAAGTCTAATTCCAATCCCTCTTACACTTATTACATAGCATTGATTTATGTAACCACATATATAGGTATGTATTCTTTGTAAGTACTTTTAGGATCCATAATTTCATCAGTTTCCTCCATTGATCCAGACTGTAACTCTTAGAAATGAGAAAGAACCATAGGTTTACAGCTAAAAGGGAGTTTAGAGACTCTTTTAGAAACATTTAGAAGACCTTAAATGACCAACTTCCTCTTTTTGCAAGTGAATAATGTGAAGAAAAAATTTTTGAGAGTTGTTGTTTAGAAAAAAAAAATTATCCCTCTTTAACCTGTCTGGTGATGAGACTCCCTGACTTCAGTTCAAATAGTCAGGATAGTTAAGTAAGAATTAGATATATATGTATATGTATATATACTTCATGCAATACCTGGTATATAGTTGGTGCTTAATAAATGTTAGCTATTGTATATGTGGATATATTACAGATATATAATACTATATACACATTATATTAGAATATGGTATTGGCTATTGCATGTATGGATATATAATACTATATATTATATTAGAATGTTGTTGGCTATTGATATGTGAATATATTATAGATACATAATACTATATATTACATTAGAATATGCTGTTAGCTATTGTATATGTGGATATATAATAGATATATAATACTATATATATTAAAATATGCTATTAGCTATTATACATGTGGAAAATACTATATACATATTATATTCAAATATGCTAATATTAATATTAACATATTTAATAACTAACATTTATTAAGTGCTTACTATGTGCCAGACACTGTACTAAATGTTTTACAATTGTCTCATTTCTTACTAACATCATGAGAAGTAGGTGCTATCATCTCCATTTTGTAGATAAAGAAACTGTGACAAAAAAAAGTTAAGTAACTTGGATTACATAGCTAGGAAGTGTCTGAAGATGGATTTGAACTCAGGTCTTCCTCACTCTTGGACTGGCACTCTTGCTCTAAACACATGCTACGTAGCTGATCTAGGGAGATCTTTTTGCCTTTGTCTCTGTCTCTCTGTTCTTGTGTCTCCCTCCGTCTCTTTCTGTCTCTCTGTCTCTCTCTCTCTTTTTCTCTGTCTCTGTCTTTCTCTGTGTCTCTCTTTAGTGTCTCTTTCTGTCTCTCTGTCTCTCTCTGTCCTTCCCTCTCCCTCTCTCTGTCTCTCCAACATATGTACTGTGTATCCAAAGTGAGTTCTGAACATTTTTTACTCAGTAGAAAATTGCCCTTCCATTCACTACAGAGAAGTTGAGAAGAGGGGTTCCCAGGTTTCACTACTGATCCATCCTTCAGCAGAGAACAAACTCAGAACCACTTCAAATTGCTGCTGCCTCTTAGCTCATCAGTAAGAAGGAAAGAAAACAAAGGTCAAGAAAAATCACTCCAAAGTATTTGGTGACTGACATGCTCACCCCATCTAGGCAAACAGAGTTGTGTATTCTTAGCCTCTTTTCTTCTTGGGGGTGTAGGGTGTGGGGTCAGGGAGTACTCAACAAATGTCATGAAACTTTCTATTTACAAGCTTGTTCAGGAGTCATTTATGAATAAAAGGGATCTGGACCCATTAAAAAATAAGGCTATCCTCTCAATCTAAACCATATAATTTGTTAAGAGTGAAGATTTGGGCTCAGGAGGGTCCTGATAGGAAGTTACCCCCTCAATCTATATCCTTCAGGAGCATTTCTGCCTTGGCTAGTGCTGGATACCGCTGGGATGTTTTCTTCTACTATCCCCTCCTTCACACAATTAGATAATATCAATGGTAGAGATATATTACCAATGATAGAGTGGGAGACACTCTAAAATAAGGGGATTGGCCTCAGAGTGCTTAACAAAACATTTTAAGACTCTTTAGGAATGAGGAGGAGAAAAGACCTTGGCTGTATTCAGTGATCAGCAAAATGAATCCCAATTACTTTTCAAATATTTTGGGATGAGTGGGACCCAAAATGCATTTTACTAAGTACTCTTCTCTTTCAACTTGAACCCCCCCTTTTATTTCAAGAGATATTCAATCTGTCATTCTCAGATTCCCTTACACTTGCCTCATCAGAATCAGGTTTTATAAGAGCTACCTGATAGCGAGGAACCCCCTAGAGTCTTTATTCTTGAACCAGGAGGTCATAGTTTTTAAACAGCACTTACTGCAACTTGAACCAAGAGCATTTCAAGTTCAGTTTCAAAGTTAGAGCCTACAACCTTGAATGGGGTCTAAACCTGGCAAAATTTACCTCACCTCTCCTTTGTGCTAACTTGCTGAGAAACAGCATTGGTGGGGCAGTTATTATCTCAGAGAAGCTGAGAACAAAAGCTATAAGTAAGTAAAGGTAAAGAAAATTATTGTACAGCACCCAGACAAAATTGCTTTTATTGGTGGGTTCTAAGAGCCTTATTTGACATAATGGGAAATACAAAACCAAATCAAACAAATGATCAGTTCCAAAGTTACCATCAGACTGGTTCTGTACTGTACACTAAAGAAAAGTACTTGTTATTTTGCAAGACGCGTTAAACTTTTTATACTCACGATCCCTTTTGTCCAGAGAAATTTTTATATAACCCCAGATATATAAGTATTTAAAATAGGTGCACAAATGAAATATTTACTGAAAATAAATCATAGATTCATGATCTCTGCATTCAGTTATGCGACCTCATATGGGGTCGGGATCCACAGCATAGGATAGGATCATAGATTCAGAACTGGAGGAGATCTCAAAATTCATCTACTTCTACCATTTACTTTATAAAGCCCAGAGAAATTAAGTTATTTTCTCAATAGGAACAAGCAGAAGAAGGTTGTGAACTCAGTTCCTTAACACTAAGTCTAATGTACTATCTATTGCACTGAACAGGTGTGCTGTTTACTTTGAATGAACCTAATGGTAGAGTGGCCTGCAATTTTATTCGTTTTTTCTGTATTTGAACTTCTTGTATAACTTTCCCCTAATGGCCTAGCAGTGTCTCTAAATGTGCCACATTTCAATGTCAAGTAGAAAGTGATTGTATGTGTCCTGATATTACCCTAGTTCCTGGTTTTAACAAGTAAGTACATGTCAATAAGAATCATGTCAGGATGTCTCACCTTCTTATACTGTGATCTGACTTCCTTGCTTTTAACTCTTTCAGGACTCTACCTCCACTATTTCTTTTCATCTTCTACTCAAACCAACCAGTTTTTCTTTTACTCAATTCTAACCAATTCCTTCTACTCAAAACTAGCACAGTTCCTTAAGCAAATATTCTATAGTGGATATTTTTGCTACAAAAATCTAGTCACTCTAAATTGTGATCCAATGGCATGACAACAGGTTAATATCCTTGTAATCATTCCACTATTACCCAAAGTGCAATGAGTACTCAAAAGATGTGATCTCTAGGTTCACTTTAGCTTCTTTTTTTTCAAGTTCTGCTACTATTATATTATATGATATGGGACATATTTCTTTCTTTTAAATTGTTTTTATTTATTTCATTAACTATTTCCCAATCACATGTAAAATTTCTAAACAATTTTTTGAGTTCCAAATTCTTTTTTTCCCTCCTGATCCTCTCTCCTCCTTGAGAAGAAAAGCAATTTGATATTGATCATACATATGAAGTCATACAAAACATATTTGAAATGTTTTTTCTGCATTTAAAATTCTTTTCTATAAGGAATTTACATAAAAATCTCTTTTAATTTAGTATGACAACGTCCCATGATAAACAACTTAAAGAGCAGTCTACATCAAGAATGGGATGAAATAACCGACCTGGAAAATAGATCTAGGAGAGATAACCTGAGGATCACTGGATTACCCGAAAATTATGATGAAAGAGCCTAGATACTATTTTACAGGAAATCATCAAAGAGAATTGCCCAGAAGTAATAGAACCAGAAGGTAAAATAGGCATTGAAAGAATTCATTGAACACCTTCTGAAAAAGACCCTAAAATAAAGAATGGGATGAAATAGACAATCAGAAAAACATCACTGCTGATTTAAAAAAAATGAATACATTCACCAATTATGTTTTTTTTAAACAAAACCAAAACATCTGCAAGGGGTATTTTCTTAGTTTTGATTTGTAGTAGGGTTTCCTGTCTTTATACAAATGCTGGAGCTGTATTCTGTCAAATGTCTTTCATAAACACTAGAGAATGGGAGGACAGCTTCACATGATTCGTAGTTCTTGAATCAAAGATTCTAAAGTCTTGAAATCCCAAATTATCATTGCTCCATCAGTGCCAGTCATGCAAAATTTGTGGCAGTCTTGATTGTCTACAGCATGAATAGACACTTGGGTGATGCTGTTTTGGTATAGTATGCTCTATGTAGTGTTGAGATACTCAATCGTGGCTCTCTTGTCCATATTGCGGAAGCATTTCCTGGCAGAGATGTTGTGCTCGATACTCTGTTTTGGAATGTCTAATTTGGAGATGAAGGTCAAGGAGCCACAATCATCATACTTAAATTCCACTGGGCAGCAGTCATGGCCAGCAGCCACCACATCATTTTCAGAGATGGACAACACATTTAGGAGTGAAAGGAACTGTTTTTATCTGTGAAACTATCATGTTTCTACAGACAATTGATACAGTACTATTATGGCTGACCCAAGTGAGGTGGTTCTTACTGGCAGAGAAATTAATCCCTTGGACCTACCCACCTCTTCCGGTAGCACCAGACTCTGACATCAGTTGACCAAATGAAGTACTCCATGAAAAATTGGCTGTCTTTCCATCAATTTTTTTTAATGTAGGCAGAAAAAACTCTGTATTTGAAGTCATAAGATCCAGAAGCTAGCCAAACATTGTTGGAGTGCCAGTCCAAACTAAGGACAGTAGAATGAATTGGCTTTCTTTATGTGTTGGCTTATCCACCAGTCATTTTCAGATTGGTTGCACAATCAATCCTCAGAGTCACCAAGGTTGGTTTCCAAATGTCATCTTTCTGGCTCCAGACATGGGTATTATGGTTTGCATCACAAGTTACAATTTGATCACTCTTGGAAATCTAGTCATTACCTGTGATGTGTCCATTGTGCTCCTTCAGTCCCATTTGTTTTCACCCATTGGTTCCCATGCTTCTTATAAATGTGGACTTCAGGATTATTAGGGCTAAAGGCAATCTTAGTATGGTGTCTGATCCAAATATGGCAGGTGATTGACTCTAATAAAAACTGATACTTGGTGTTTTCAAAAAGGAAAAAGCTGGAATGGAGAAGTTGCAGATAGAACCTGGAGTGGAGGATTCCTGAACTTTGATCAATTAATGTGAATAATTAGAATGTATTTTTTAATCTCTTAGTTCTCAATCCAATTAGAACTCCAGTTAGTCAATAATACTTGCCATGTGCCAGACAGCTGCTAAAGTGATTTTCCTTAAATGTAGGCTTAACCGTATCATTCTCCTAATCAATAAATTCCAGTCACTTTCTATTGTATATAGATACAAATATAAATTTTTAAGACTTCTAAAGCCTATCAGAGCCTGGTTCTAATCTACCTTTCAAGCTTTGCTATATTGAAAAAGTATGGTATAAGGGGAAAAGTCCTGGATTTAGAGGGAAGAACATTTATGTGGCACAGTAGATAAATTGTTGGTCCTGGAGTCAGAAGTTCAAATCTGGTTCCCAGGCACTTATTAGTTGTGTGACTGTGGGCAAGTCACTTTACTCTGTTTTCCTAAGTTTCCTCATCTGTAAAATGAGATGCAGAAGGAAATAGTAAACCATTTCAGTGTCTTTGCCAAGAAGACCCCAAATAGAATCATAAAGAGTTGGATTCAACTGAAATGACTGAATAACAATAACAGTAGAGAAAAGAAAGAAGGAAACAAACACTAATGTGCTTGTTATTGCCAGGCATGGTAGATACAGATATAAGCAAAAAGAAAGAATGCTTGCCCTCAATGAGCTTGCAGTCTAATGAAGAGTGATAATACTTAAAAAGGAGTGAAAAAAGCTGGGGGTGGAGAGGAAAATGGAGGGAATAAAGATACATGAAAGGGGTCATAATTTTGAAGTCTAGAAGCTATGAGGGGAATGAAGGGGAGGGGAATGAAAAAGTTAGCTCCCTCTACCCCTCAAATGAAGGCTACAGAAGAAACTCACTAATTGGAGAAAGAAGCCAGCCTTAGAGGGATATTCCTATTTGAGAAGGTCACAATGGTGATTGAATGTTTCAGTTTGAAGAGTCCAAATGCTCAGAGAAATTCCAAGAAGAGAGATAGCATGATTGGCAAGACTAAAAGCCATGAGTGGGGACTGGGTAGAGTCTGATGTTTGGGGGTTCAAATTTTAGCTCTACTACTTATTAGGTCATTTGTGTGATCTTGAGCAAATCACTTGAACCCAAAGAGCCTCCATTTCTGCACTTGTATTATGACAGGATTGATTTCAATGACCTCTAAGGTCCCTTTCACAGCTCCCAATCTATGAACCTATTACTCCTCTTTCTACACACTACAATCTAGCCAAACTTGCCTTCCTCTTGTTCCTTATGCACAACACTCCATCTCCCATCTTTGTGCCTTAGCATTTAAAGTGCTCCATGCCTAGAATGCACTTCCTCTTCCACTCTGCCTTATGGGGTACCTAACTTCAAACTTCATCTTAAGTTACAGCTTCTAAATGAAGCCCTTCCCAGCAGCTAGTGTCTTTTCTCTTAAACTATTTTGTATTACTCTACTGGTAACCTGGGGGTCAAGACAAAAGATTTACACTGACAAGTTTATTCTTACTCTTGGAGAGAATGATGCCTCATGTTCCCAGTCTGTGCGAGGGGCAGAATTAGGGAGATTTTGAGAAAGGAGAGTTTTTCTTCTGGCTTTCAATGTCCAGAGTGGATACATCCAATTCCAGGCTCTTTTTGGGTCCCTCGATGGAGAAAAATATTATGAAGAAGTCTAGAGCATGTGTATTTCTGACTTGTCTCATGAGAGATTTTGGGGAACTTCCTCTTATATGTTACAGGAAACCCTTGGTAGAGCATAATGATCTCTCTGCCAGTTAGAGAATTCATTTCTTCTGTATATTGTTTGCTATATTCTAATGTGTACAACTTCTTTGATTTCTTTTTTATTATTTTCTTCAGTAAATTGATTATTTACTCTGTGGGTTGGCTTTTGTACCACTGGTATTTAATAAGAAGAGAGTCAAGTTTTTGGATATAGCTTGGGATGCTCCTTCTCAATTTAGACACAATGATCAGGAAAAGTGACCTAAACCTAAACATTATATCCTCTATATTTAGGAGGGCTGATAAACATATGCCCTCTCTGAATGAGTGCCCCCCCCCCATCTTTTGCTCTTCTCCTGGAAGAAATCAAAGTCTCTCTTTGAAAAGGGTGGTTAAAGTTCCAGAGATATCTATTTGTATTTCCCTGTGAGCAGAAGTTTGACAAAGCCACACGGACACATGTAACCTAACCTACATGGGCAACATATAACTAGCACAGAGTCTATGATAAGTAAATGCTTAGTAAATGATCATTACATTGATTATTATTCTTTCTCACAACAATTCAAGAAATTGCTAACTTTGATCCAAAGAGAAAAAAAATGATCTAATTATCTTGAAGGAGTTTCCCATCTAATAGGGGAGATGAGAAAGTTGTATAATTAACTCAAGTACAGAACTGAAAGTGCTAAGTTTCTGGGAAGTTCCAGGCACTGAGATTATATCTGAATAGGAAAATCAGGGAAGGCTTCATTGCAGAGGTAACATTTTAGTTTTAACAATGGATCAGATTCAATGAGTTGAGATGAAGGTGGTATTCAAGGAATGCAGAACTGTGTAAGCAAAAAACATGTGGTCAGGAAATCATGGGGAATTTTCATGGCTTTAATATCATAGTCTTCATTCTGCCATTCCAGGCAATAAAAATGAAATCAAATTGTGCAAGTGAAATTTAAATGTCAAGTTAAGGATGTAAATTCAACAGAGAGTGGGAAGTTATTGACATTTTTGCAACAGGAGTAACATGATCAGAGAGCTATCCATTAGGAAAATGAATATAATCATGTAGTAGAAAGAGATTGTAGATGGGGAATCCATTTAGGAAGTCACTACAGTATAGAAGAGAGATAATGAAAGATTGAGCTGGGGGGTGGGGTAGAAGAGGGGATTGGAAAAGTTAAAGATAGGATATATAAAACAGGTGAGAGTATCTGGACTGGATATCCAATGGGATATGTGTGTGACCTTGTATGTGTGTACATGTACAATGAATTGATTGAAGTCAAAGATAACACCAGGAAATTGAGTCTGAGTGTCAAGAACACTACAATTGTCATTAATAGCAATCAAGAAATCAGTTAAAAGTTTTAAGAGGTAAATAATGAGTACAGTTTGGCATATCTAGAGTTTTAGGTATTGGTAGGTAGCACTCACAAGATAATAGATTTAGAGATGTCAGGGACTTTAGAAACTAATTAGTCCAGTTCCCCTCATTTTGCAAATAAGGAAATTGAGGTTATGAGAGGTTGAATGCTTTGGCCAAGATCACACAGATAGTATGAGGTAGATAGGTTATTTGAATACAGGTCCATGCACTCCAGGGACAGCTGGTTGGTGTAGTGGAGAGAGCACCAAGCCTGGAGTCAGGAAAACCTGAATTTAAATCCCACTTCAAATACTAGCTGTGTGATCCTGGATAAGTCACTGAAGCCTATTTGCCTTAGTTTTTTTCATCTGTAAAATGACCTAGAAAAGGAAATGGCAAATCATTATAGTATCTTTGTCCAAATCAGTACCCAAATCAGATGTGAGTGAAAAATGATTGAATAACCACATATTTCAAATCCCTTGGTTTTTTTCCCTAGTGTATCACATTGCCTCCAGAATAATTTACTAGGCAATTGGATCTGAAGCTCCAAAGGCCAGATGGGGCTGAAGAAAAACATGATAGTTGAAACCAGGAAAGTATTTACAATATCCAAGGAAAGAGAGTATGTCTCTTTCCCTAAAGGATTGCCCCATCAATATAACAACATATATAGCCAGCATTGAAATGAATTGTAAATGTAAGCCTAACTTGATATCAGCTCTGATGGGACACAAATCAAGGGAATGGTCTAGGTCCTTGAATAGCTAGATCTCACACTGTTTGTGTCTTTGATTCAGGTCAAGTGGAGAGCCGCTGGACATGCTGCTGAGAGACAGATCTTTTCACTTGGAAAATGATTTATCCATCCGTATTGTAAGAAGATGGCTGTCCTTGTTCCAAAAGGCTGTCTTCTGTGCGAGGAATGATTGTGTGATCAATGCCAGTGGTGAGCTGAAAACTTGTTTCTTCTTTCCCTCTTTAACTAAAAGGTTTATTCAAGTTATTTGTAAATTTAACAATAACTGAGATTCCAAGGCCCATTACTCAGAAAGCCTTGATTTTCTTGCTTATTTTATGCCCCTTATCAATACTCTTTAGAGCTTGGGGCTGAAGCAACATAATGGAAGCAGGGATACATTGTCTGCATTTCAACAAGGACCCTAGCTTTTGGTTACAAAGCTACCAGGTTGCCTCTTCCCCTTCCCCCTTCATTCCCAGACAAAGCTCCTGCTAGCTGAGTGGGGTACGAGACCTGAAAAACAGTGAGGGACAGAGAATTTTAAACATTTCTTATGCTGGTTACCATAGTCTATATGTGATTTATGTCCTTCAGATAATTTCTCATAGTCCAATGTATAACTATCCCCAAATAAATTCCCCAAATGTACTGAAAAGTCCCAATAGAGGTGGATCTTTCTTTTTTCTCTTAGCTTTGAATAAAAAGGCATCCCAGAGGCAAATTACCTCTTTTATTGATTGTCTATCTTGAAATTTTCTTTTTGTTCTGCTGCTGTTTTACCCGACTGAGAA
Source organism: Antechinus flavipes (assembly GCF_016432865.1). Lineage (NCBI taxonomy): Eukaryota > Metazoa > Chordata > Mammalia > Dasyuromorphia > Dasyuridae > Antechinus > Antechinus flavipes. The sequence goes on from NC_067401.1 coordinate 372,547,177, forward strand.
AATCCTGCTCATATGCTCAGTTCTCCAGGGGAAGGCCACAGAACCTATTGGTACAAGTGGGTAATCCATTAGTGGTAGACTTAGCCAGCTTGCCAATGATGATAAATTATTGCATTCATCTTATAATCATCACTTCACTAACTCCCCAAATCTTGCCACATATACCGCTGCCACATTTGGAATTTGGACTTTGCCCCTTGGGTCTTGGCCTCTGAAAGGGGAATTTTTGCCTTATCTTACCTAGAACTAGGACACCATAGGACAAAACATTCTCTTGTTCTCTCTCCACTTCCACTTTATAGATTGTCTTTTCCCATTAGAATGCAAGTTTCTGAAGGATAGGGACTGTCATGCTTTCTTTCTTTTGTATCTACTGTGCTTAGAGCACTGCTTGGCATATAATTTTAATTTCATTAAAAAGTATTAATAAATGTTTTTCCTCCCTCCATTCTTTCCCTCTCTCTTTCTTTCTTCCCTTTTTTCATCCCTTTCTAATCTTGCCTCCCTCTTTTCCTCCCTCCCTGCCTCCTTCCTTCCCTCTTTTCTTCCCTCCCCTTCTCTCCTCCCCTTCTTCCTTTCTTTTTTCCCTCCTTTGATTTTTCTCTCCCTTCCTTCCTTCCTACCCTTCCTTCCATCCTATCTGCCTTTCTTTCTTCTGTTCTTATGGGTAGAATATGCAACTTGGATCAAAGTGAATTTATCACGAACTTTGAAGTTCCACCAATAGTCATAGTACCATTAATGAGAATAATACAAATGGAGCACCATACTTTTGAAAAACTCAGAAACTTACTATATTCTCATAGTCATAAGTAGAAATAGCCAGGCAACTTTCCAGGGTCAGGGTTTAGTCAGCAGCAACCATCTGTTTCTCCTATCTGGAAGTGGGAGAGGTTAGTTAGCTGTAGGGGCAGGAGTTGTATAATGCTTACAGCACTGACCTTATGAGTCAGGAGAACTGGGTTTGAATTTCACCACAATCATTTGCTAGTTCTATGAATCAAGGAAAATCAGTACTTTTCTAATTCTCAGTTTCTTCATTTGTAACAGAGAACCCATTTCATAGAGTTATTGTGAGGACCAAATGTTTCCTTTGTAAACATTCAAGTGCTTCATAAATGTTGGGTCTTGTAGTCAAGAGTGATAGGATGGGACCTACATATGTAAGAATATCACAGATCAAAATATCAATAAAGGCCAAATGATAGATCTCAAACTTAATAAATACAAATATTGCATTTATTCTAATTGAGTATTTGAGAGGTAGTCAGATATAGTGCTTGAAACTCTTATCACCGTCAGGACACATTCTAGATATACAGCCCTGAATGGATGTTCTGGGAAACTCTTTAATACTCTAAATTACTTAGACATTTGTAGACTTTCATTGTTTAAAGAAATTTCTTTACTGAGACTTCCTAATACCAATGAAATGAAATTACCAGTCTAGTTAAAAAAAGCACACACAAAGAAAACAAAATAGGAGTAGAGAATGAAGGCGGCAATAGAGAGGGGGTGGGGTTCATCAAGGAAGCCTCTTAGATGAGATGAACTTAAAACATGAAGGGAATCACCTTGGACAAAACACTTCCCTTCTTTGGGCCTCAGTTCCCTCATCTGTAAAATTAAGGAGTAACTTATTAGTTTCTTCCAGCTTTATGTCCTATACCTTTATGATTAATTTCTCTTATGTCCCACTGCTCCCCATCCTTGGGCACACTAGCCTTGTTGTTTATCCTTGATGCCCCTGAATTTTGTTCCTTCATTCCCTGTATAAGGGAACAAGGAAAGTTCCCTTAAATTTTGGTGAACTGGACTTGATATAGTGAATGAAAACAATGCCCATTTTAGTTCTTCTACTTTTTGTCAGTTCAAAATACATTCTCATTAGGTAGGTTGAAAAGTTACTATAATGTTGTCTCCATGGAATTTAAGCCGTTGGTAGGGAGAAAGAGAACAAGGATACTGAAGGAGGAAGGAAGGAAAACAATACTTTTCCCATTTATTTGTCTGCTGGTTAAAACAGCATCTTCTGATGTGGAGCCTCAGGATATAGGACAAAGTCTAAAAAACACAACTAAAAATGCATTTGACATTTTAATACATCTGTCATTTTAGGCAGATCACAACCCTCCAGCCCCTCTCATTCTCTGTGACTCTTGTCCATGCCTTGCCATAAATCTTCCATAAAGGTCTCACTTACTGTGATAAAGGTTTTCCCTTTGGTCTTTTGCTATTTCTGGGGTGTATTGATGTATCACTTGGCCTGCTCATTCCTGTTTCTTATTTTTGCTACATGACTCCTCCTTTTCTGCTTATGTCTTAAATAATGTCCTTTATGTCAGTTACTAACTATACATCATTGCTATTAAAGAGGGTATTACCAATTTGTCCTCTGTCCTGCATGACAAGAAACCCTAAAATCTCCCTGTTAAAGTAGAAAAAAAAAATGGACCCAGATCATTTATATTTAACTGCATGATCTCTGAATAGACTTGGTATTTCCCTTTTTTACAGAGGAAGAGTATGTGAGTAACCCAATCCATTAGGAAAGGCATGAGGGAAAGGGAAGTCTTAGGAAGATAATGAGGTAGTATAATTTGGAACTTCTTGGAGTAGAATGAGAGAGAGAGTGAGCAGGTTGCAATCTATTGTCTCAACAGACACTCATAATCCAAACTTTCTTTTCCTTGTTCCTCAGCCAGCATCTGACTTCTCACTTCTCCCTACACTAATAAAAGAGTACATCTGTTCAAAATAATTTTTCCCTCTAAGTGTCCCACCATGGGGAAAAGTCCTGGTGGCTCTAAGCTAGTTATGGTTCTAGACATAATTAGACTACTAATGGCACTTTTATTGTTGGATTTGAAGACCTCTAAGATGCCTTATTGTTCCAAATCTAAGCCCTTTTGATCCTATATAAAGAATTACAAGGTTGATTCAAGGGAGAGCTTCATTTCGTTTATCTCAAGGACCTCAATTTCAATTAGTCTATCTATATGTAGAATGAATCTTTTCATTGCCTTTTGGGTTACTTATAATTATTATCCTCCTGAGATCATTGTGTTCATGACATTGGGAAGAGAATATAAATATTGCTATAGACATTAGATAGGGCTTTTGCAATAATGAGAAGTTTGGGATAACTTGAAAGAATTGGGCAGTTTTCTAAATGTCATCCAATCTTCTCTTCTTTTCTTCCTCCATTCTGGACTCTCTCCATCTGCAGCACCTATGTAAAATTTGATGAATAAACTCAATAGGCTGTAGATGGAATTGCATATTATAATATCTAATATGTGTCTTGTAAGGTTTTGTTAGTGCAAAATTCCCTGCATGGTTCACAAAAAACATAGTTTTCCTGTTGAACTCTAATTTCTCCAAGTGCTGTCATTTGAAGATGGCTTTGTTCTGTTTACAGCTAAACAAAACCTCTTCAGTGAGAGCTATAGTAATACATTAATCTAAGAATGCATTTATAAAAAAAATTGAACTCATTTCAGAACTTTTTAGAAATCATTAATAAATGCAAAATAATTTCTTCAAAAAAAGCTATTGCTCATCTATAGAAGTGGATTTGTGCCATATCCTGAAGTTCCACAAAATTAGACATACAAAATCAATATACAGTGGACCTGTGATTTAAGGATAATGACAATCACTCTGTCTCTTTTCATTCTCTGAGACTCTCATCCATATCTTGCCATAATTCTTACATTAAAAAAAAAAACTCATTACCTATGATAAAGATCTTCCTCTTGCTCTTTTGTCATTTCTGAGGTATACTGATATATCTGTTGGCATATCTTTCTTGTTTCTTGGATACATAGTCTATATCCTTAAAGAAATGCATAAATGGATGTTTTCTATCTTTCTGTCTGTCTGTCTCTAAGCCTCTGGCTCTGTCTCATTTAAATTCAATTTTATTTTATTTTCATGTCTGAATTTTCTCCCTCCTACTTTTCTCTTCTCTGAGTAAGGGAGCAAGAAAAACAAATCCTTATACAAAAATGTATGGTACAACAAAACAAATTTTGCACTGGCCATGTCTAAAACTAAAACAGAGACATAAGCCTTGACCTATACTCCTAGATTGTCACCTCTCTATCAGAAGGTGGGTAGAATCTTTCATCTTGAGTCTTCTGGAATTGTGATTAGTCACTGTGTTGAACAGAGTTCCTGAAGGGGAACTTTTTTTTTCAAACTACTTCATAAAATAGCTATAGCGGCTATGGACATACCAAAAGACTAATCTCTTAAAATATTATGACGGATTCCCTATCATTTTGGAAGGGTCAACATGCAGTTGAGATTGGGGGAAGAGAGAAATAGGACCCACCTACTTGTTGTAAAATCTAATTCGAAACAAAAGACTACATCTACTTTCTTAAGGCCAGCCTTGCTAAGTATTGAGAGGTTCATTGCTAGTAGGCAGGCTACTGATGGATTGATTCTTTGATTAAGGCAGCCCATGAAATGAGGAGAAAAAGGGTAAAATGTCACTTGGTTTGTAATGGCCCCATTTTGCTTTTGTAGTGGCAGTGGCAGGATGACACAAAGGGGATGAGGATGTTCAGTTTGTATAAACACAAACTTAACTCTGGTATTCTAAATTTGAGATATTCATTAGATAACAATGAGTGGACCACAATGAGTGGTTTAGCTGACTTGCAGCAATCTTGACATCCTGTTAATAAAATATGAAGAAAGATGGAAGTTGCAGCACAATGGAAGGATGATGCAAAGAATGGAGTGGATAGGTTTGGCTTTAGCATTTTTTGAAAGGCAACAACAAAGTTAATGGAATCTATGGTCATCACAAATTGTAGTGATAATGATAAGTATTTGCAAAACATTAACTATGAAAATGATTGCAGCATAAGTACCAGTTGCTGAAGATGAAATGAAAGACAAACTCCACAAAAGAATCAATCAATAAACATTTAGTAAGTGCCTACCATTACCCAGAATTGCAATGTTCAAGCACTGAGGATACAGAAAGAGATAGAAAGTTTCTGCTCTCAAAGGACTTACAATCTAATAGAATTTGTTTATTCCTTCATTAAAAACTCTATAAGGGTAACACTATATGATTAAGAATAACCAATAATAGAGAACAAAATACAAAAAAAATTCAAGAATATTTCTTTAAAATATTGTTCAAAGCATCTTTACCATTTCCCAATCAACTGAAAAGTGTACCTATTTTTTGTTGATTATAATTTTTGTGGGGCAGAACAAAAGCTGATTTAGCATTTCTTATACAAGAAGTCATCTCTCACACATAATATCCATCCTTATGTCATGATTGTTTAATATTTATTGGAAGATGTAATAATAGAAAATAATTCTGTTCTATGATATTCTAGTAATAAACATCTGATGAAGTATAAAGCAAGGTGTATACTTGCTACTGTGATGGAGGAGATCCAAGTAGAAGAGGAATACCCCATGGATGATGAAGTCTTTAAATGCTCCTGTCTGTAGATGATACGGTCCTGATTACTTAAAGTCCCTGAACAGTGCAGAGCTCAATGAAAGGAATCTGTAATTATAGGAGTGGCTGCTTTGCAACTCCTTCAGATGTTATGATTCACAGCTGTGGAGGATCATGGAGAATTGACCTGCCCCTTCACCTAGGCATGGTCCTTAACAGACTTATCTATTCACATAGGAAAAATCAAATGGATGAGGAATGCTGATTGACTAGATTTCAATGTGTATCTGGATGGACTCCTTATAGAGCCTGTACTATATATAGTATATATACATACACATATATGTATATACACACATACATATATGCACATGCATTATATATGCACATACACTATATGTATATATATACATACATATATGTATATGTGTTTGTGTGTATGTGACATTGACAGTTCAAATAGACAATAATGGGTCCAGACGTAGATGAAAAGTAGAGAAATTATAAAACTCTTTTCCTGGTTACAAATGGAAATACAAATGTATTCTGCTCAAAAGAGAAAATTGGACTTATTTCAATAAAATAAAATAATTACACATATGTGGTCAAGTATCCTTTTTCTTCTTCTTTTGGCAAAATGTATCCAAGTCAGAAAGATATGGATTCCAATCCTGTGTCTGATATTTACTTGCTTTATGACCATAAAAAACTACTTAAGTACTCTATGTGTCTCAGTTTTATCATTTAAAAATAAGGATGCTAATAGTTTTTGTATGTACCTTTCAGGGTTTTTATGAAGCTTAAATGATATGATGTATGTAAAATGCTTTATGAATATCATCATTACTAAACATATGACTTTGCGTGGGATGGTGAAAGTTGTATATAAACTTATAAGCTTCATGACCTAAAGATGTTACTTATTCCTTTTTTTGGGTCTCTGTTTTATCTGTACTATGCAATTTTTGAATTAGATCTTTCAGAGCTCTTTCAGCTCTTACATGATGATTCTTTGGCAATGAATGAGGAATCTGGTCTTAGCTAAGGCTTTCATTATTTTAGAACATTCTTCAACTCCATGAGCATGAAGTTTAAAGGAAAGATCTTAGGGGACTCATTTTGAAAAATAAATTTTTATTGATGTCTTTTATATTCTACCCCTCTCTCCATCCATCCCATATAATAAACAGTATTTTTAAAAGAGGTAAAATATTAGCATAACTGTATAATATGTAATGCCTGTAGACCTCTCAACTATTATTTTATATCTCTTCATTTAAATGCTGCTTGAACTTTATAACAAATTTGTTACATTCACTTTTGATTTTTTGATGTATAGTTGCTCTTTCCATTTACATTGTTATAGTTGTGTATATTGCATTCTTACTTCTGTTTGCTGCACTGTATCTGTTTATGTAGATCTTGCCATACTTCTCTGCATTGATTTACCTATGTGATTTCTTATAACACAGTAACATATTATCATATTTATTTAATACAATTTATTTATCCATTCCCCAATTGATGTAAATCTTCTTTGTTTCCAATTCTTTACCATCACAAAAAGTGCAGCTATAATTATTTTGGTGTATTAAGAAGACTTTATTCTTATTCGGGTTTTCCTTCGGGATACAAGTCTAGCAATAGAATCTCCTGTATGGACATTTCAGTCACTCTATTTTTATAATTTCAAACTGCTTTCCAAAATGGTTTTGTATAATAATTTAATAGTGTTCCTATCATTCCATAATATTTCTAAGATTGAGTATTGCCATTTTTATCATATTTGCCAATTTTCAGGGTGTGAAGTAAAATCTCAAGTTTTTTTTTTTAAACACTTATTAGTGATTTAGATCATTCTTTAATGTACTTATGAATACTTTGCAATTCTTTTGAAAACTGTTCATATTCTTTGACCATCTATTTTTGGGAATGACTATTAGTCATGTTATAGTTGTGTATTATATAAACATATATATGCATATATTATTGGTTATTCTATATGTATGTATGTATAGAGTTTATGGATACTAGAGTTTATGGATACTTGGATACTAAACTCTTATTAAATAAATTTGATAATGAAGATTCCCTCTAATTCAATCAGCTTCCTTTCTTATAATATAATATCTTATATTAATTTTTGTCTCTGCAGAAACTTTTCACTTTCATGTAAAGTTATTTATTTTATCTTTTATAATTTCCTCTATCTCTTATTTAGTTAAGAATACACTTTCTACTTATAGCTGTGAGACGTAAATGATCTGCTTCTCTTCTAATTTTTTAAAAAATATGATCTTTATCATTAAGGTTATATATTCATTTAGAATCCATTGTGAAATAGAGATTAAAGTGTTGGTCTGAGCCCAATTTCTGTTAGGCTATTTTGTAGTTAAAATCAAATAAAGAGGTTTTTTTTTTCAGGTAATTTATGTTTTCCACTTTTCATCAAACACTGGGTTATTAAATTCTACTGTGTGTGATTCTCCCTTGTCTAGTCTGTTCCATTGCTCTATTTCTCTATTTTTCAACCAATAACAACTTGTTTTGATAACTACTTCTTTGTAATATAATTTAACATTTGGAAGTGCATTTCATTGGACTAAAATTTAAGATTAACTGGAAGGACTAAACCATGTCAGTTGGTGCAGTATGTGTGTGTATGTGTGTGTGTGTGTGTGTGTGTGTGTGTGTGTGTGTGTGTGTGTATGTGTTCCTTACTAAGGAAAATAGAGATAGGATGGAAATTGTTACTTCAAAGTAAAATTATAATAAAAGTTTCAAGCAATTAATAGCACCTCATTCTTCTATTAAAAGACATATATATGAGGACTTACAAGAGATAAGGCTGTCAACTTAGCCTGTTGTCTTAGTCTAGTGATAGTGAAGGAAGCCTGGAGCACCAGTTGATCCTAGGGGAGCCCCTACAGACAACCAATAATTTTACTTATTTATGGAACAGTCAGACTCAAAGTTAGAAAGGGCTGGACTCAAGTACCACTTATGACTCTAAGCAAGTCACTTAACTTCTCAGTGACACTGGCAACTCTCTTAAGACTATAAGTGGTAGAAGATGTGCCAGACATACACTGGAACAAAGGATCCTAATGATAATCCAGTCAAACACCTTTATTTTACAGTCGAGGAAAATGAGGCCCAGAGAAATTGCCCTAAGCAACACAGTTCCAGAGTCAGAATTCTAACTTGGATCTCTTTGACTTTTAGTCTGACGTTTTTGATTTAGTATAAATAGCCAAATAAATTCTGCTACTTAGGAAACAAATTGAAAAAAGATTATAATGGCATAATTATTAAATAAAATTATATTAATAGCCAACAATTAACTGTTGATTGATAGTTACAGTAATCACATAATTAATACAACTAATTATTCACCATGGCAAAGGGAAGGGGAGCCTAGATTCTCAAGGATACGCCAGTGAAATTTAAGCTCTGGAAAGTCCTATCAAGGAGAAGGAAAGGAAACATGCATTTATATAGTGCCTGCCATGTGCCAGAAACAGTGTTGTGAACTTTTACAAATGTTATTTAATTTGACCCTCACAACAACTCTAGGAAGAAGGTGCTTTTATTATTACATTTTATAGTTAAGGAAACTAAAGGAAATATTTAGTGATTTGCCTAGAGCCTAGGCACTCGGGCACTCAGCCTAGAAACTTCTGACTACAAGCCTTAAGTGGGAAAAGTTTCAAATATAAGACAACTGACAGAGCAGTCTACTATTATGAGATTGGGAAAAGAGTATTGGAAGGAATTTTGCAAGACCATCCAGTAAGTTACAGAGAGATTTGTAATATGTGTCAGTGAAGGTACTCCCACTAATGAAATGTCATGTTTTTGAAGTACTGAAATATTTGTATTTTTTAAAGTGCTTTGTTCTAAGCAGTACTGTGAAATAAGAAGATAGGGTAATATAGTAAAAAGACCATAGATGCTGGGGTCATGGGATCTAAGTTCAAATCTTAACTGATATTTTGTGTTGGTATGAGTTCAGGCAAGTGAATTGATCTTATTATATCTCAGTTTCCTCATTTGTAAATGGATTAGATAGTCTCTGAGCTTCCTTTTAGAGCTAGATCTATGATCTCCCTTTTGTAATTGAGGAAACCAAGGCTTTGATGGAGTTACTTTTTTGAAGTCACTAGGTAGAGATGGGTCTCCAACCTATATTTTTTTTATTTCAAGTACAGGATTTCCCCCCTAAGCCATGATTTTACTATATATACTGATGTGACAAGAAGTAGATCACCCAAATGAGGAGAACAGCATGCCTTTCAGTGAGTGAGGAATAAACCATGGTGTCAAAATGGTTTCACCATCCAAATTGACACTGAGACACTTTGTTCAGGGTAGTTAAGTAATATCTGAATAGAGAGCTGAAATGGGAGCAAGTACAGGTAGGGAAGTCCATAAGCACATTTGTCATGAGGACTTATTGATAGCATGCATACACGTGTAACATTTGCAAAGGAACAGTCATGGGGATACCCTTTGGGAAAATAGCTGCTAATGAGAGGAAGGTTCTTACTGGGCAAAGAGGTACTGCTTATTATTTTATTCATTTAACAATGACTTATTAAGTGTTCGCTATAGGCCAATCACTGATTCGGTGTTGGAGATACATAGGCAAAGTACAAAATGCATTCACAATGATTAGCTCATATTTATGTAATGCTTTCAGGTTTGCAAAGTGATTTACAAATATTAGTTCATTTGATCCTTACAATAATCTTTAAAGGTAGGCTATTTTAATCCTTATTTTATGGTTGAAGAAACTGAAACAGACAGAGATTAAGTGATTTTCCTAGGTTCATATAGTTTGTGAGGGTCTGATGCTAGATTTGAATTCAGATCTTTCTGACTTCAGCTTCAGTGTTATATTCACTGCCTCACATAGCTGCCCACTATATCTCTCTAGCTGTTTTATATACATCACCTCACTGATCCTAACAACAACACTGTGGGAATAGATATATTATTATTCTTATTTTACAGATGAGAAAACTGAGACAGAGGCTAAATGACTTGCTTTGGTCACACAGCTAGTAAAAGATTAAAGGGAGTTTGGAATTCAGTTGTTTCTGGTTCCAAGTCTAGCCCTCTGTCTGCTACAAGCCACCTGTCCCTACACTTAAGAAATCTGTAGTAGGATGGAATTAAAGAATCTCAAATACTCTATCAAGAATGATCTGAATATCCAAAAACAATCTTTCTATTCATGAATTCTGGTCATTTATTCATCTAGCAATCTAGCATGAAATATTGTAGAAAGAACTCTGGATTATGGTCAAAGACTATGCAGAGATAATTTTCAAATGAGAAGAAAACTCAAATTGTTAATTATCACTTTAAAAACATGTTCAACCTCACAAATATTAAAAGAGGTGCACATTAAACTAATTCTGAGCTATCAATTTATATCAAGTTGGCAAAAAATAATTTAAAGCAATGAAATCCAATGTTATCAGGATTACAGAGGAGCATAGGAGACCTCTAGCAAGGGGCTCGAATCATATGGACCTCAGGTTGATCCTGGGGGAACCTAACTCTAGGGAAGGTAAATTTCTCTTTTTATGATTTATTGCCCCTACTTATTTTAATATAGGAAAATCTCTTTCCCCTTCTCTCTGTCTCTGTCTCTCTGTTTCTATCTCTGTCTCTTTCTCTGTCTCTGTCCTTTGTCCATCTCTCTCTCTCTCTCTCTCTCTCTCTCTCTCACACACACACACACACACACACACACACACACACACACACATACAGAGTTAGGGTTAAGTCCTGATTTTAGGGGTGGTGCTCCATCCACTGGATCACCTAGCTGCCCCAAAAGCTAAACAAAATTTAGACATAGTTTCTAAGTTTTTTCCTTGCAATAGACAATAGGATCCTCCTACAAAGGTACTTCATGTACAATATTTCCATCAGGAATGGAACAGATTTTTAAAAATAGTTTTTCTTCTATCACAGAAATTGCAAAAGAGGCATAATACTTAAAGGTACATATAAACACTCATTGCTGGTGGATTTGCAAACTTGTAGAATCTTTTTGCAGAGCAATCTTGCCTCCACACAGTAATAAGTTAGAAATATAGACATACCCTTTGACCTAGTAATTCCACTGTTGGGAATGTGCTCTGAATATGCTTAAAAACAAAAATAGTGCAAACTCTTTAAAGACTGTTATAGCAGCTTTACATTGAATTTCAAAAAAAAAAAAATTGAAAACAATCTAAATGTCCAGTAGCAAGTGAATGATTTAAATGAGTTGTTGATTCATTTAAGGGAACACAATTTAGAATAATAAGAACGAGGAATACAGAATAGTATGGAAAGATTTTAATTTTTTAAAAGCCCCAAATCAATGGCATACATTTGACTAAGACTATATAAGAAGGAAAATTTATTTCTCTCTACATTGAGATCCAAACAGTATAAACCAGAAAATGCTTCTATAGATGGTAAAGTTTTGTAAAAATATGTCATCATTCTGGGCTGTATTCTTTACAAATGCAGATCACCAACCTTCTAGGACTTATGGAGGGAGAAGCAAAGTTGTCTTCCTTTCAGAATAATGTATTGGGTTGGGAGTGTGGGTGAAGGTAGATTTCATTCCACAACCCTCAAGTATTACAAATACTTTCACCTGAATAGATTTGGACTGTTCCCTGGGTTTAAGTAAAAAACAATGAGAATTTTGCTGTCATTTATTTCTCAATAAATGGGGCAGGGACGTGGGTAGGGGGATAGCTCAGTTAGTGGTATTTCAGGAAGAAATATTTTAGTGGTCTATTTCCAAATGCAAAGCAGGCAAAATAGAATTATTATATAATAACACCTATGGAAAGAAAGAGAAAAACTCAAAACCCTTCCTTCAAATAGATAAAGAGTAAAGCCCAGGATTCCAAGAAGTGAATATTAATTTGATCACTCATTTTATTGGGTAATTACACTCCATTGCTCTTCAGAGGCTAGTGGGTTTAAAAAAATAGTTAAATAGACTTTTTTAGGTGACACCAACTCCCTCTCCAATAATGTACACATCAGGAATGCACAGAGCTCTTTAGCATGCAAGATACAAAATGCTATTAAATCATTTGCTATTTTTCCTATAAGGAAGGAGTTCTTCCCAGAGTACTAATCTGCTTGGGGAAAAAAAAAGCCTCCTAATTTAGAAGAAAATGAGACTTTCACTCCACTCAGCAAACACCTCTGCTAACGCTTCATTAGTATGTATTTTCACATAATTCAATTAGCCAAAATACATACAAATGCTCACAGTACTGTTCCCAGCTCTGGGAGTGTCAGGGTGGCTTTAAACAGATCTGAAACAAAATTGCATAAATCGCATGTAAAGCTCTGTGCATACAAAGATACCTTCAGGGTTCTAATAAATTCATGAAACTTTTTTAAAGTATGATTTCCTAGCAGGCAATCACTTTTAATTAACAGGATCACCTACAGCAACACATGTCCTTCAAAAACTTACATTATTTTTTCTTTTTGAATTTCAAAGTTTCTGTAGTGAAAGTTGAATAGCTGAGTAGCTTAACCTCAAAAGGGTTCCAGGCTTTCATGACAGCTATAAATCACTGTGGTGCCTTCTTTATAAGAAGAAAAGATTCTTAACACAACAGAGAAAGAAGGAAACCGCTTTTTAGTCATAGCTAGAAGCAAGCATTTTCTCCAAAGGTCAAAAAACTTTTCCTCAGTTAAAGAATAATTTTTAAGGACATCGCAGCTACTTGTACAACTAACCTCGTGTAATTTACTTTATGAATTAAACATACAATTTTGAGGATTTGTGATTTTTCCTACTGGATGGATATTTCTCTTTCTGGAAGTGGCTTTAGAGCATTTCCTTGCTTCCCTTGGGTAGAGATAAACATGGAGACTGATGACTGGATGGAGGGACTTCTTTAATGGACCTATCTCATAGTGGAATATGGGTCCTGAGGTCCATTTAAACCTGGTTTCTTCAAATGGATAGCTCTAGCTAATATTTTCTTCATGGCTTTGGAGCTGGAAGAAAAGTTAGACGCATTCAAAGCTGAACTTCTTATTTTACAAATGGTCAAAGCAAGGGTCAGAGAGGTGAAGGTTGCACCGTTATAAGCAGAAGTGCTGGCATCCAAATCCAGGTTTTTTTTACTTCAAGTCCAATGCCCTCTCTCCTGAACTGATTGCCTTCCTTAGCGTTGCCCTGTTTCCTAGATTAGATTAGGTCAGTATCTTCAGCCATCATCCTGTGAAGCAATCCCCATGAAGATGGAGCCTGACAACTGTTCCTGCAGGGAATACACCACCAGCTACTTAAGATCCCAAAAGAAAGCTCTTGTCACCAAAGTCCTTGACATTGTCACATGGTTCAACATCAGAAACTGATATTATTTTATCAATGGAAATGGTATTGTATCCTTGACAAAGTGGTCATTTAGCCTCTTCTTTCAGTGATAGGGAACTTATCCTCTCTGTTTTTAGCTTTTGTAGTCATTAAATTCTTCCTTATTGTCCAAGGAAATCACTGTAACTTTCATCAATTGATTATTTCCTGCTGCCATTATACACACCCTACTCAGGTCCTGCCTATCCTGTTAATCCCAAGGATCCTAGAACCTTTTCCCAGTTTGCAAGGCTGAAGCATCTGAGAATTGTCTTGGGATTGATATCTAGGGAGTTCAGAATTTAGGATATCCCTAATGAAAACAAAATTCAGAGAAGTCACAATATGTCTCATTTTCTTCCCTCTTTTCTTCCCTTACTTTTGTCCAGGGAGATCAGTTCCTAACTAAAGGCATGGACAGTTAGGTGGAACAAATAGATAGAGGGCCAGCCCTGTACTCGGGAAGATCATATTTTTATGACCATAAATCTGGCCCCAGACACTTATAAGATGTGTAATCCTGGGCAAACACTTAATAGTTTGCCTCAATTCCCTCATCTGTAAAATGAACAGGAGAAGGAAATGGCAAACTACTCATATTTCTGCCAAAAAAAAAAAAACCCAAATGGGGTCACAAAGAGCTGATACAGTTGAACAATTGCAATAGCAATAACTTTGGGTATCTACACCAAGGGAGTAAAGCTAGAGTGACCAAGAGTTTTGGAGAACAAAGACTATAAAATAGAAGTTTGAGTTTAGCTTGGACAGATGAGTGAGCTAAGATCAGGTTGATGAAATGATACTTGCTCTTGGTTAAGTGGATGTGATCAAAATGAAGCAGGGTTAAGTGAAAAGCCTAAACAACAAAGGGATTACTGAGGATTAAGTAAATGATGATTATATAGGAGATTGTGGCTTGCTCAAGGATGAATGTCCTGTGATTTGGAATAATATCTGGAGTTACCAATCAACTCTTTGTCACTGAACAGAAACCAAGTGGTAACTTTGGGGAGAAAGAGGAAATAATGATCCCCACTGCAGCTGGTAAGAGTTATTACTGATCCATTTGGATTTCAGTATGTGGGAATATTTGTTATTAATCGTCAAAGTTCCATCAGAATGGGAGAAAAGGAAAGGATTCTAATACAGGAAGCAGAAAAAGCTACCTGAGTTAAACGCAGCTTATCAAAATAGGTCTTTGCTTATTATCTGTAAACTCGATATCCTTCTCCTCTCCATTCCAACCCCCCCAAAAAGAAAAATTCCACTCCAGAACCATGGGATCAAACAGTAATAAGAACTAAGTGTTGATTGATAATATGGCCATATCATAGTAAGAAACTCTTTTGTGTGTGTGTGTGTGTGTGTGTGTGTGTGTGTGTGTGTGAATCAAATGTTAGAATGATAGTGTGTGAATCACACAAAGAAGAAGTCCAGTGACAAATGATACTTGTGGGAAGCATAATTTAAACAGAAAGTAGATAGAGAATAGTATTATCTCAGTAAGAGAATTACTTGAAAACAATGCTTCTGGATAAGAGAGGGTAAGGGAAGTTATGGTTTCTTTAGGGCAGGTTTAATAGCAGTTAGTCACTAGTGCCATAACTAAGATAAAGTGACTGGGGTTTTGCCCTAAAGGCATCAAACTTAGAAGGTAATATAGTTAACTGCAGTAACTAGTTTTTTCTCTCAAATGAATTTGTTATTAATTACTTACAGCATTATTTTCACATAATAGATTTAGAGCTGAAGGATATTAATAGTAATCTAGTTTAATTATTTCATTTTGCACATGAGGAAACTAAAACTCATAGGGGTTAGATGATGATTAAAAAGTTGATTTGAAGGTGCTTCTGTGCTCCTTAGCTGCTTTCTCTGGGAATGCTGTTGTCCTAACAATAAAATTGTTAGTTTTTTTCAGTCAGTGAAGAGGAAGGAGGAAATAACACCATTTTAGATATTGACCTTCCTTGAAAGAGCTAATGTTGAAGTTCAACTGAGGGAAAAAATTCTTGGAGTTTTCATGACCTGGAGTAAAATAAAGATCAGCCAGACTGAATTTATAGATGGCCTCTGAATCAGGTAGGGGACTATCTTGATAGAGTCAGGAAAGCCTCTTGCATAGGGTGAGAGGGCAAGGAATACCATGATGTAGAACGTATATTAAGCTTAGTCAGAGAACTAAGGTTCAAATGATAACTTACTGCAGTACCTCTAATAATTTGCCTCTTGTCTCTAGGTTTTAGGAAAGATACACTTTGGGGGTGAAGAGACAGAGAGGTGAGGTGAGATAGGAAGAGATCAGATTGCGAGCAGGAGAGAGGTGCTATGGACTAAAGACAGCAAGTTCAGAAGAACAGTGGGGAAATGGCGTCAAACTCTCTTTATGAACACTTAGCATTTAGTCCATTTTCCTGCTCTGCAATGAGATAATCATGGTGAAATGCAGATATCTTTGCCAGTAGCCTTTAAGAGGTCTGATTCATACTAAATCCAAAATCCACTAGGAAAAAAAAGTGCTTAGTAGCATCTAGTTATTGGATGCTTTTTTCTCCCAGTTGTGTTAGAATCTCTGTGACCCCATTTGGGATTTTCCTGGCAGAGATTTGCTGTGTCCTTCTTCAATTCCTTTTACAGATAAAGACCTGAGGTAAACAGGGTTAGGTAAATTGCCAAAGGTCATATATTTATTAAGTGTCTAAGCCTGGGAAGACAAGTCTTCATGTACCTGAGTTCAGGACTTTTATCTACTATGTCACCTAGCTGCCCCTATTGACCATAGTAGGCACTATATGAATGTTACCAATGGTGAGGATAATCATTAATTCCCATTGATTATACTGAAAAATATCCCAGTCCATAAATCCTGGGTCTTTTTTTTTAAAGGATATATTGTATTAAATATGCTATCATGTATACTGGCAGGAGAAGCATCCAGGGTGAAGACGAAAAAACAGAACTGTGTTTTTGTTTGTTTGTTTGTTTGTTTGGGTTTTTTATTTTTTGAAACAATTCCTGGGTTCAGAGCAGCTTTGTAGTATAGAAGGATATAGATCAAGGTTGTTGATCAATTGAGTTCCTCCTAATTAATGAAATTAAAGACTATGGAGAAATAACAGAAACAATGAATTAGTAAGGTAGCTGCCTTTGTGCCTTGTAAAAATATGCTTCTTTTTTATTTTGAATGGATTATTTTGTCCTTGGTAAAGGAGTCTTCGAGAGGCTCACACCCTCAGTGTAAAGATTGTAAAGATTGAGAAATTGGGAACCAATTCACAGCTTGAAAAAGAAATGTTTAAAAGTTTGGGTCCTGGGGCAGGTAGGTGGCGCAGTGGATAGAGCACCATCCCTGAAGTCAGGAGGACCTGAGTTCTATGAGACACTTAACACTTTCTAGCTGTATGACCCTGGGCAAGTCACTTAACCCCAGTTCCCTGGGGGGGGGGAGTGGAGTGGGGGGAGAAAGTTTGGGTACTTAGTTGCTCCTTTACAAAGTAGGAAGAATTTCTTTCTTTTCTTTCTTTTTTTTTTCTTTCTTTCTTTCTTTCTTTTTTCTTTCTTTCTTTCTTTTTTGTTTTTTTTTTTTTTTTGATGAAATTGTAGGATGGCTGGTTAGGCAGGAGCTGGCTAAAGGATTAGCTATGTCCTTGGTGGCCTTTAAAAATCAAGTAACACCTTTTAAGGACTCATTGGAGAAAAAATGGTGTTTCAGACATCTTCTAAAATAGGTCTTTCTAGATAGAGGAGTGAATTTCTCTTTTCTCTTCCACCATTAACAATAACATTTTCCCCTTTCTTCTCTACTTTACTTAACTTATGATGGGACAGTACCATGAGCCCCTACCACTATACAGACTCTAAATTTGTACCATTCTTGCCTTGGTTGCTCTGGTCTGGTACATGGTAACTTTGCTCTTCTAAAACCTTAAGAATTCTTCTTTTCCATGGGATCAAGTTGTCAAAATCAACAAGTGCCAGCAAGCATTCTTTAAGTGCCTACTATGTACCAGGTACAGTTTTAGGTACTAGATTAAAATGAAAGATTACTTATTCTTACAGAGCTTCCATTCTATGGGGTTCACACACACACACACACACACACACACACACACACATACACACACACACAGAACAAATATGAGCAGAAAGTTGGAGATCAGAAAAGGTAGACACTTGTAGACAGCCTTATGGAGTTTTGAAGAAAAAAAGAGCTTCTAAGAGTCAGAACTAAGATTGCCATATATTATAATATATATTATTGCAAAAGATTGTAGTGTTTAGGAAGAGGAGTAATAAGTACATAGATAGAAAGATAGATAGATAGACGAGGTCATGTTGAAAAAGTCTTTTTAAAAGGGTTTGGGTTTACAAATCAGTTCCAATAGAGCAGTAATGAATTGAACCAGCTACACCCAGCGAAAGAACCTTGGGAAATGAGTATGAACCACTACATAGAATTCCCAATCCCTCTATTTTTGTCCACCTGCATTTTAAATTTCCTTCATAGATTAATTGTACACTATTTCAAAGTCTGATTCTTCTTGTGCAGCAAGATAACTGTATGGACATGTATAAATATATTGTATTTAACATATACTTTAACATATTTAACATGCATTGGTCTATCTGCCATGTGGGGGAGGTGGTGGGGGAAAGGAGGGGAAAAATTGAAGCAAAAGGTTTTGCAATTGTCAATGCTGAAAAATTACCCATGCATATATCTTGTAAATAAAAAGCTATAATAAATTTTTTTTTTTAAAAGAGAAAAAAAAAGGTTTGGGTTTATAAGTGCTCTTATGTACCATTGAAAGGCAGAGGTCTAATGACCAAGAAATGCTATCATTATGTGACTACCAAACAGCACTTTATTTTTTCACTTAATAGTATTTAATTTTTTCCAATTATATATAATTTTCCAATATTCTCTTTTGTTAGATTTTGATTTCCAATTTTTTTCTATCTTCCTTCCTTCCCATTCCCTTCCCCAAGATGGCAAGCAATTTGATATAGATTATATATGTACAATCATTTTAAATATATTTCTGTATTAGTTGTTTTGCAAAAGAAAAATCAGAACAAAAGGGAAAAACCACAAGAAAGGAAAAAAAAACAACAAAAAATGAAAATAGTATATTTCAATCCTTATTCAGTCTTTATAGTTCTCTCTTTAGATGCAAATGGTATTTTCCATCCCAAGTCTGTTGGAATTATCTTGGATCACTGTATTGCTGAGAAGAGCTAAGTCTGTTATAGTTGTACATATACCATAAATATATACATACATACATATATATATATACATATAATATATATATACATATAACACACACACACACACATATATATATACATGTACATATATATTTAGAGAGAGTTGTATGTATACTGGATATATATATAGTTGTATATATATTATGTTATATAATATGTAATATGTATAATTTTCTGCTATTTCTGCTCACTTCACTTAGCATCAGTTCATGTAAGTCTTTCCAGGCTTTTCTGAAATCAGCTTGCGCATCATTTCTTATAGAACAATAACCCCATTACATTCAAATACTGCAATTTATTCAGCCATTTCCCAATTGATGGGTATCCATTAATTTCCAATTCCTTGCTACTGCAAAATGCCACATTTTTTGCACATGTTGATCTTTTTCCTTCTTTTATGATGTCTTTGAGACATAGACCCAGTAGAGGCATTGCTGGATCAAAAAGTGTGCAAAGTTTTGTAGTCCTTTGGGCACAGTTCCAAATTTCTCTCTAGAATGGATGTTTCAGTTCACAATTCCACCAACAAGACATTAGTATCCCAGTTTTCCCGTATCCCTTCCAACATTTATCATTATCTCTTCTGAAACAGTACTTTAATGTATTTTCCAAAGGGTAAGCTTTATTCATCTCAGACTTTCAACTATTTCCCTTTCCTTGAACTTTGTCATGGAATGTTCTGCAGATATAAGACTGAGATGAATTTCCTATGAGCCATTTTGCTATTTTGGTAAATTGACATTCTTGGAATTAGCCCCCACATTGTCCTCTTTTCAGAATTTCGTTATTTATGTTAAGGGCTTCACCACCCTTTCATTCATCCAGATTTGCAACATTATTGCCATTCTTGATTCTTAACTCTCACTCCATTTCCACTCAGTTGCCAAATTACACCATTTCTATTTCACCTCTCACATACATCCTCCTCACAAAGCAACCACCCTTATTTAAATCCTCATTGCCTTTCACTTGGACTTTTTAGGACTCTTAATTGATGTTTCAGATCTCTTCCTCTCTCTAATCCATTCTTCAGGATGCCTTCATATTTATTCCTAAAGCACAATTCTGACCATTATATCCTGTGCTTAAGAATATCTTGATTACTTGCCTCCAGCATGAAATTTTAGTTCTCCACTTTGAAATGTAAAGTCCTTTACAATTTGGACTCAACTTACCTCTCCATCCTTATTTCTTACTGTTCTCTCCATGCACACTGGGGCCCAAGCAAAGTAGTCATTTTGCTGTTTTTCATCCATTCTATTTCATTGATTAGCTGGCTGTCCCCCTTGTCTAGGCTGCACTCCCTTCTTATCTCAGTCCCTAAGTCTCAGCTCAAGAAGCACTTTCTTTATGTAGTCTTCACTAATGTCTTCCATTAATAATACTTTACCTTCAAAATCAGTAAATGCTTGTATGTGTATGTATATATGTATGTGTATGTATATATGTATGTGTGTATATATATATATATGTATATATATACACATCAATATTTTACATATGTGTGTATTAAAAATTAAGGTAAACTGAGGCACAAAGTTCCAAGAATGATCAATTTATTAGTAAAGCACAAATTTATCAATAAATAGGATATCCGAAAAACTAAGACTGCAAATTGGGGTAAAGAGCTCTTTCATACTTTTGTGGAACACAGAAAATAGGAAGACTAGCATCACAGAAGGAAGAAGATATGACTGGATGGAAATTAGGGATGAAGGCAAGCAAAAATAAAAACAAAACAAAAAACACTACTCTTCTGCGACTAAGACATGTTCATTGTTTGAGTCCTGCTGCATCTGCAAGGACAGAGAGAGCAAATCAGTTTTCTTTGGATAGCAAACCAGACATCCTTGAAGGATAGTTTGGTAGTGTAAAGATATTAGAAACAGACTCCCTGGTGTCCACCTGCTTCCTTCAAGGGTAACAGATTTCTTTGACACAAGAATAGAACAATGATTAATGGGAAAACTAGATATCTAAACTTAACTTATTCCAGGCCAGCTAAATTTTTCAATTAAGTTCAGAGACAAAGAAATCATGACTGAGGTATTTAAAGGATGATATTAATTAACTGCAAATAGGATTAATTTTTTAAAAGATATGAAATCAATCTGATTATTTCATATATGTATATATATACAGATATATATAACACGCACATATATGAAGTATATATCTACATATATATCTATATATCTGTATCTATATCTATATATAGTTTACATATCTGTATGTGTATACATTGTCTTACCCAAATGGATGTTGAGAAGATGGCTTTGTATCCTTAACACCTAGTACAGTGCATGGCACTTAATACATGCTTAATAAATGCTTATTAATTGATTGGGTGCTAGTCAGAGTTATGGCATATAAACTTATGTCATTTGAAATGTTTAATTATTGTGTAAATTACTTTAAAAATCACCAATTAAAAACCTTTCAACCTTTCTATTCCAAATAAATGAAAACTTTTTATTCTAGAACTCATAGCTTATCATACCATAAGGCACCAGAGTAACTCTTTCATGAAATGTACTAATTGTAATTCTCTAATATTTTAAAGTATTAGAATCACCAACAAGTCCTAGCTTCATGCCTCAGTTTGATGTGGAGATAAATGACTTTGGGTTCTAATTGGCTATGCCATTAGAACACAAACTCTGACAGATCCTACCATGCTGGAAAGGCTTTGATTATGGTCCCGGCAGCAGACTATTTGCTTTCTGAGGGCTAATCCAGTTAAATATATAGAGAGGCTCAGAGCAAATAGATTGGCCATTCAGTAATGTATTTATGAAATGAAGAAAAATCAAGTGAAATGATAGTCTTATATGACTCCATTCTATTTCATCAATGATGGTGGCAGGATAGTAGTAAGAGACAGAGGATTCTGAGCCACAACATAGTTTATAGATTGTCTATAAATATTAACTTTATTCAGTATTTTAAATGAGTTATTTGTCCAATGACTAACGAGGAGACATATTGCTATAAGAATTATAACTTGGTTGGTCTTCTACAGAGGATTGTAGAAAGAAATGAAAAATAGCTACCAGAATGAGAATTGTAACTTTCATGCTAAAAGGCAGTGCCTATTTTAATGAAACTACAGATTTCTTTCAGTATCAAAAATGATTAAGGCACTGAAAACATATCCACTGAGTAGCTATCTGCAAGTAGTAATTTCCATTATTTTAAAGAAACATGATATAGTGAAGATAGTGCTATGCAGTATCAGAAGGACTTTTGTTCAAATCCCTTCTTTGATATGAGATGCATAATTCAAGGGAATCCCCTAATCCAGAGCCTCAGTTCCCCTGATTGTAAAATGGGGATAATAATTCCCACTGTACCAATCCCAAATGAGATAATGTACCTAAAGTGCTTTCCAAATCTAAAAGCCCTAAATTTAGAGAGGCTTATTGTTAGCAGTAGGCTACTCAGTGATGAATATGAGCTTCCAGCACTGATTGAGTCTCTAAACAACACATTCCCCAGTTCAGACTTTTCACTGAACCAGACTGGCTCCATTCCTGTGCAGTTAGCCCATAACTGCACAATGTGATGTTTTCGTCTGGTGCATGTGCACCATCCATCCTGAAGAATCCAGTATCTGCCTGGATTACAGCGCAGCCTGGCCACCGATGGCCTCCCTTCCCTGACTGAAGTCTGCTCTTCTGAAGGTGACAATGAACTCCTGGAGGCCACCCTTGACTTAGAGGGTCTCGTTCCTGTGGCTGCATCTGACAGCATCAGACAGGTGGGAGAGTGCCTGCCAGTCCAGAGATAGACTTCCCCCTGCTCCTCATCCCTTCCCACTAGTCTAGCCTTGTTGAATGTCATGACCATCAGATAGGACATACCTGCTGTGTTGCTGAATGGACATGTTTTACAGGTCTTTGCAGGCAAAGAATTTCAAAGGACTTTAGTCAAGTAGATGTCAGTTAATTAAGCCACATACCCCACAGGGTGGATTGCAAACAATTTAACTATTGAAGTACTGAGTTCATAAACAGATGAAATGAAGTTGCAAGAGTTGCCAGGTACAACCCTCTGGATACACTAAAGCTCTGCTTTCAACAGTTTGGTCAGAGTGATTAGAAAAGGCAACCATAGAGCAGAAAAGAGGAGGACATCAGTGAAAGATTATCATGTTGGTCTCTACCTTTGAACTCCGGAGAATAAACTAGAGATCTCCCTTTCAGGCACATCTCTGTGTGTGCTCAAGGTCACATGGCTTGTGAATTTGGCAACTCATAACGTCACTTGCAGGGAGCATGTGTGCCCTCCATCAGAACTCCATAGGACCACTGGCTTTAGAGCTGAAAAGGACCTGAGAGATCAAGACTTGTACACGATCACAGAATCTCCACATTGGAAAGGACCTCAGAGGCCACCCACTCCAACCCATTCCTGAACAAGAATCCCCTTTATAATACGCCTGACAAGTTTTCATCCAGCCTTTGCTTGAAGGCCTCAAGTGAGGGGGAGCCCTCCTATGGCTTGAGGGAACCTGTTCCACATTTCTATCCTTCTAATGATTAGAAAGATTTTTCTTAGGTGGAGCTCAAATTCGCCCTTTTCAATTCAGGTCACTTTCTACCGCTGCCTTACTTTGCAGTAAGAGGAGAAAAATGGGGTCCACAAATAAAATACGATTTCCTCAAGACCCAAGACTAGCAGAACCAGGACTAGAACTCAGTAGTCCTATTTTCCAGTTTGAGGTACATTCCCCAAGCTCGTTTACTTTTCATGAAGAGTTCATTAAGAGTTTGTCCAATGTGTGATGACTTCACAAAAAACCTGTTAATTTACATTCATTATTTAATAAGCATTTGCTAATCAATCAATAGGCACTTATTAATCACTTGTGATTAGCTACTATGTTACTAGGTGCTGTTAGTTCTTCTGTGTGAATTACATTATGCTGTTTCTTCTCTTTCATTTGGGAAGGAGGCAGAAAGGGCTTAGGTTAGATATGTAGAAGAGATTAATGACAGATGATGTTATAAATAAATTAGAACTTTGTTGTAATGTTCCCAATTGTGTGGATTCAGTCATATTATAGGTCAAATCATTCACTGCATATGGAAAATATGACAGAATGTAAGGTAGCTGGGTGGCATAGTAGGTAGAATGCGGATCTGGAATCAGAAAGCTTATTCTTTCTAAGTTCAAATCTGGCTCCAGATGCTTACTAGCAATGTGAACCTGGACAAATCACTTAATTCAGTTTTTTTTTTTCATATGTAATATGAGCTAAAGAAGGAAATGGCAAACTACTTCAGTATTTCTGCCAAGAAAATCCCAAATGGAATCATGAAGAATCAGATGAAATGACTGAATAATAAAAATAATAGAATATGTGGGTATTAGATTTATTATTTAATAATAATAATAACTAACATTTCTATAAGACTTGAAGATTTGCAAAGTGTTTCCCAAATATTATCTCATCCTCACAACAACACTGGGAAACATTGTGACTGTTGTGGAAGATGTTAGGTTGGCCTTAAGGGAAGTGCTATTATTATCCAAATGAGGAAACTGAGGTAAAGAGCAGTTAGATTATTTACCCTTTATTGTTTGGTTCTGGAAGAGGACCATGACATCAGGGAAGTGATGCTATGACATCACAAGTGAATTAGATTCAAGTGAGGGAGGGCTGTGCAAGTCACTCACTTACTTTCCCCTCCAGAGCTATCTGGGTCCAGGGGCAAGATATCAATTAAGATGACTGCAGATGATTCTGGATGAAATTTTTTAAAGCTAAGATCTTCAACAGGTCTCAGTTTGACTGAGGCTGCCCAGGATCATCCAACTAGTGGATATTTGAGGCTAAATTTGAATTCCCATCTTTATGACTCTGGCAATTCAAATTCAGCCTCAGACATCTGCTATAGTTGACCCTAAGCAAGTCACACATAAATTATGTTTCCCTTAGTTTCCTGAACTGCAAAATGGAGATATTAATACAGTTTCCTCTCAGGTTTGTGATGAGAATCAATGAGTAACTATTTGTAAAAAGCACTTTGCATAGTGCCTAGAACATATTAGGCACTATATAATACTCTTGGGCTCTTGTGTGAGGCTAGGTAATTTGCTTAGAATCCTATAGTCATCAGCAGGACTTCAACCTTAGTCATCCTGGTTCTGAAGCTAATCCTCTGTCCACCACACCACAATCCCATAATATAGTTAGACTAAGGAAAGGGGGATGTGTGTAAATACTGTCTCTAGATAAAACCACAAAATAGGCAAATAAAGGTTCTAGCACCTAATCTCTTTGTTTCCTAGTTAGGGACACTCCAAACCAAGATGCAATTTCCTCATGGCATCACATCCATTGATCTCCACTGACAGAAGGCAGTTAGGTGCTATTATAGTTAGAGTTCTAATCATGGAGTCAGGAAGATCCGAATTCAAATGCAGCCTCAGATACTTCCTAGCTGGATGAATCTGGCTAATTCATTTAATCTCTGTCTCAAATCATCAAATGAAAATGGAGATAAAAATAGCACCTACTTTCCAGAGTCATTAATCATCAATATTCGTAATTTGTAATATTTGTAAAGCTCTTAATATAGTTCCTGACACATAGTAGGCATTTAATAAATGCTTGTTCCTTCCTCTCCACCATTGAAGGGTTCTGTGTCAATTTATCAGTGCTTTCTAGTCATATCTTTTTTAAAATAATATTTTATTTTTCCAAATGTATATAGATGGTTTTCAACATTCATTTTTGTAAAATTTAGTGTTCCAAATTTTTCTCTCTCCCTTATCTCCCTACTCCTGAAAACAGCAAGCAATATGATATAGGTTAAATATGTGCAATTCTTTTAAACATATCTCCATATTTGTTAGGTTGTGCACAAAAAAAATCAAAAGGGAAAAAACACAAAAAAAGAAAAATAACACAAACAAATGAAGAACAACAATAATAAAAGGGGAAAATATTATGTTTCAATCCATATTCAGTCTACATAGTTCTCTCTCTGGATGCTGATGGCATTTTCCATCCCAAGTCTATTGGAACTGCTTTGAATCACTGCTTTGTTTGTTATTCATAACTTTTTCTATTTTTTTTTCTGCTAATTTCCTTCACCTTCCTTTTCCTCCCCCTCCTCAATTCTCTCTCCTCCTTCCCTCACTGTCTACAATCACCAACAACACAGGGTTTAGTGGTTTGAGTCTCTTTAAGTAGTAGATTATAAAATGAAAGCAAAGGTAGTTCAACAACTGTCCCTCTGTATTGATTCACTGATGTATTAAAGAATTGTTTCTAGAAGGTCACCACATTAGTACAATGACTAGGGGAAACAATGGGCCAGTAGCACATGAATCTGCATTTGTTCCTCCATTACTGACATTCAAGGTTGAGTGTAGCTGGGGATTTAAAAAGGAAGAACCGTGGCTGTTGCTGGGGATATTAGACTGGCCTTAATCTTGCTGTCTTTAAGCAGATTTTGTTGCTTGCAGAAAATGGTTCAGATCCAGGTAAGTCTCTGGACTTACCTCAGGAAGGTCATGATCCTATTGCCTGGGCTTCTCAGAAACCCTTCCTGTTGGAGTTGTAACTCTGTGTGATTTCCTCATTGTTCTGACCCAGCAGAAGCTTTATAACATGCTTAGCCCAGTACCTGACAGGTACTGGGTAGGTGCTTAATAAATGTTTGTTCCCCTGCCCAGAAGGAAAGTAGCTCAAAGAGTAATGTGTGGGCATTAGGTATTTGCATTGTGATGTGGTTTTGTTTGCTACATCTCCTAGTGGTGAGGCATCAGATTTCCTGCACAAATACACCAATAATCATTAAACCATGTAAATGTAGTCTATCTTTATTTTTAGTGAAGAAACCAATAAACATTTTAGGTATTCTACTGTATTTCTATAAGCAAAAAATATTAAAATAGCCTCTGCTCTCAATAAGTTTACATTCCATTGAGGAATATGAATAGACATACACATATGTAAATATGAGGTAATTTTTGGAGGAAGGACATTAGCAATTAAGGAGATTATGAAAGATCTCACCTAGAACGTATCCTTCAGGGTGCACTGTAAAAGGGATTCCTTGAGTGAAGAAGTGTCAGCCCTTCTTAAGCTTGCATCACAAACACTAGCCTTAAAAAGAGCTTTAGGAGCTATCAATGTCACCTCTATGATAGGTAAGGTTCTAGTAAGGCTAATACACATAAGATTTTCTAAGGGCACTCCCTACCTTATGAATCTTTGCTTCTGTGGTTTAAATAGCATGGATCTTCTATGCTCCTAAGGTATTTTGAGCAGAGGAAACCTTATGTAAAAGAAATCCCTGTACTTGGAATCTAAGTCTCCAAACTTGGATTCAGAAGAACAAGGCTTGGGTCACTGTGGTTTATAACAAGTTCCTTAAAAAGTCCCTCTCTGAGTCTCACTAACTTATCATCCTTAAAATTAGCATAATAATAATGACATTATTGAAAATCCTGGGTTGCTGAGAGACTCAAATGGGATAATGTGTTTGAAAATGCTATTTATGTATAGAAAGGATCTGGAATTTCTTCAGTGTAGGAATTCCTTTCACTAACCCAGATGGCAATCAACCCACATGGATTGGCAACCATCTAAAACACCCAAGTCTGGGGGAGGGAAAGTGGTTTGCCTGTGGTTACATAGCTAGTAAGTTGACCAAAGTAAGATCTGAATTCAGATCTTCCTGAAGTCCACTATTCCACACTTATTTTGCTATATAAAGATATTTAACATAAGTATTTATTAAGTCCTACTATGGGAAGAGAGGAGGAAAGAAAGAGAGGAAAAAAGGAAAGAAGAGAAAATGGGAATTGGAAAAATAGCATAAAGGAAGGAAGAAGGAAAGGAAAAAAAATGAAGGAAGGAAAGAAAGAAAAGAGAAAAGGAAGAGGGAAGAAAGAAATGTAAGAATGAAGGAAAGGGAGGGACAAGGAAGGAAAGAAGGAAGGAAGGAAGGAATGAAGGAGGAAAGAAATACTGGTAGGAAGATAAAGAGGGAAAGAAACAAGGGGAGGGGGGAAGAAAAGGAAAGAGGGAAGAAAGGAGGAAGAGAAAGAAGGAAGAAGAGGAGCAGGAAAGAGTAAAAGAACAGAAAGGTGGAGAAGGAAGGGAGGAAGGAGTAAAGAAAGGAAGAAAGGAAAGAAAAGGAGGAAAGAGGCAAGGAATAGGGGGAATAAGGGAGGAGAGAAAGAGGAAAGAAAAGGAAGAAGAAAAAGAAGGGAAGGAAGGAGAATAAAAGGAAGGGAAGGAAAAGGAAGAATGAAGAAAGGAACTGAGAGAGAGAGGAAGAGAACATCTATTAAATTTGTCAGCCACTGGCATTTAATAAATGCTTGTTGATTTATTTTCTCCTCCACAGAGACATAAAATTTCTGAATGGTGATGACCATAGTATCATTCATTCAAAAAATTGGAAGGAATCTTAGAAATAATGTAATCTAACTTCTCATACAATATGTGAATCTTTTCTATAGTGCTCTTGGCAACAGGTTGGTGCTGGGGTCATTTGAAGATTCATAGAATTTTATTGCTAGAAGAGAACTTAACAATCTTTTGGTTTTATCTATTCAGATGAGGTAAATGAATTTCTTGAGCCAGATCATATGCTTTGAAATGGGACAATACAAGCTTCCTCAGTTCTTAGACAGTTCTCTTATTCACTACACAATTCTGTCTCTGTGGTATTCATGGTTTCCTTCTTTGATTTGGCTCTTTGAGAAAACTAGAAAGAAGCTTGCAGTAGAAGAATCTGAGTGCTAATAAGAATAAATAATACAGGGGCATACGAGGTATAACTATAAAGCAATACATTATTTTGAGATGAATATGAGAGAATTTAGCTACCTAGTGAGTCTTGTCCTTTAGAGCCCTTAGGAGACTGCATACATTCTAATGATGTTGCCATTATTCTAAGCATTTTTGGGACTCCTCTTTGGAAACTGCCTTCAAAGCCAATCTGTAGGCCACATATGAAAATTGATCTCATTACTTCTTGATCACAACTTGTCATTGATCACAAACTGTGTTCTCCAGCTTGATCATTCACCTTATTTACCAAACTTAGCATCAAATGACTTTTAACTGTCAATAAAAACTAAATAGAGTAGATGAGTGGCACAGTGGGTAGAGTAACAAGCTTCTAGTCAAGAAGAGTCATTTTCAGGAGTTCAAATCTGGCCTCAGACACTTACTAGATGTGTGACACTGGGCAATTCACTTCACCCTGTTTACCTCTGTTTCTTCATGTGTAAGATGAGTTAGAGAAGGAAATGGTAACTACTGCACTATCTTTGCCAAGAAAATCCCAAATCAGAATTCTTCATTCAAGCTTTGTATATTATGGGAACTGAGGTAATTACATCAACATATAGGAACATGTGGAATACTTTACTATCTGTAGGGAATGATGGAGAGATCCCTCCTGGAAAAAAATTCAGGAAACATGGAAAAGAACTTAGTAGGAGAAGAAGGCTTGTAGTGGTTGCAATTTGCCTCACTGGATGGATACCACATATATTCTCTATTTCTGTCCAAAAACATGATTTCATCAATACTGAAATGAAGAATGACTGAATAACAACTAAAAAATCTAAGTAGGTCCTCAAAAAGTAAAGATTTATCATCATTAATTACATTTAAAAGAATGTGCCATAGGCTTTGAAGGCATCTTTCAAAGAGGCATTCCAGAGGTGTCTGGAATAATCATGACATCATTAGAATAAACATATAATCTCCCAAGGGAATTGCTTTGAAGAAGAATCAAATGAAATATAAGTGTATTTCTCAACAAAACATATGTTGTTTTATCCTCACATTCTATAGATAGATAGATATCTATACATATATCTCTCTATCTATATGTTGAGTTACCTTCCATTTTAAAATGACAATTTTTTATTTGATTATGAGAAAGTAGAATTTTAAAATTAGAAGAGAACTCAGTTTATAGGAAGTTTGGAAGGGGGTTATTCCCATAAAATACCTGTAACAAGAAGGTGGGGGACTAAAAATGTGAAGGTTATGAAAAAACTAAAAAAGATCTTATTCTATTTTGTTGTTCCCCCTTTCTTGAAAATACCAACAAAAGGATTTTTCCTTGTCTCTCAATCCTAAGAATATGGCTCATTTAGAACAAACATAACTGGTTGTTCAGGTATTAGATATGATAGTTTTGAATCACTCTAAGGATTGTGCCTGAATTAAAGGAAAGGTCACATAAGAGGAAATAAAAGAATCTGTTCAGAGATCAAATGAAGCATTTGTATAGAATCTTATTCAAAATGGATACAAATGCATCAATTCTTCAGAATTATAGGTGAATCAAAGGAAAATTACATCTAAGAAGATAAAGCCACCAACCAGCAGTCTAACTGTGTATAAGGCAGGATGCATCTTTGAAGAATCCTGTCTGGGCTGCCAAAAAGCCAGATGTTGCAGGTGGAATTATATCTTCTTCAGCTTAGCATCTGGATCATATAAGTGTTCCATAGAAAATGAAGAGGTGTAGAAGAAAGTGGTGAAAATGACCATTTGAAAATGCATTTTCGAAAATCTACTGTCTTTGAAGGATACAGAGCAAATTTACTTTTTATTAAGACCAAGTTCAATATCATTTTTATTATTGGTGGTAGATATGAAGAATGTTTTTTTAAACTCTAGAGCAGAGAGTATCCATATATTTTCTTCTGAAGAGTTTTCAATAGAATTTCCAAGTTTCAACATTTTTCTCTTCTTCTTATACAATAGCAAGTATAAGTATAAATCTTTAGTAATGTGAGCCATCAATGAATGGATTAATAATAATAATAATATTGATGATGATGATAATAAGGATGATAATGGTGAACTTCATTCTTTTAATTCTATAAATAGGTAGAAGACTTTCTTGCCTGGGTAAATTTCATCCTAATCTACATTTCTTAGGTTGTTTATTATTCCTTTTATTTGTTTGTTTATTATTCTTATCATAAACATGATAAGATGGACTATAGATTTTAAATTGCAAAATATTTGCAAACCTGCACTGATAGAAGCAGCTTCTTTATCAAAACCTTGATTTTGAAGAAATCGTGTTTTACAGGAATGGAAAATTCACAGGGTAATTTATTGTTTTTGAGATTGTGGCTACTCCATCTAGTGAGGCAGATTGCAATCTATCCAGGACTTTTTGTCCATGCATTTTTTTCTCATGTCTTCCAAATTTTTTTTCCCATAAGGGATCTTTATATCATTTCTTATGTATAGTGAAGTACTCCAAAAATTTGCTGATATAATTGCATCAGTCCCTATAATACTGCAAAATTTGACCATATGTTTTTCTATGTTTTTAAAACATTTCATATTTTGGAGGAAGTACTCTGGATAGCACAGACTACTCATGAATCATTCCCATTATGACTGGACCACCCCCTTTTCAGATCACATATTTCCTTGATAATATCTTTTACTTTCTTTTGTTAATACTTTTCACACAGTATTTCCTGTAAAAAAAACAAGGCATTGATGATAATATATTGAATTCATTGGCACCCACTGCGGGTTCCCCCATTGCCCTTTTGGTCACCCACACAATTCTGATTCTTTGGAAAGTGCAATGTTCCATGATTTTTTAGCCAACTAGCATCACTGATAGAATCTGGGGTTGCTGAAAATGGGTTTTCATTACAGAGAATTGTATATTATCATTGAAAATACACATTTTTTTAGTTTTCTTTTCCCCTGACTCAATTTTTGCCCCCAGTCATTGTCCATCTGAAGAACTGTGCAAGGTATGGCATGTATAGACTAAATCAAGAGACTACTCTTCCAATTGAATGTTATCCTAATCTAAACAAGTATTTGAGTTTTTACTACATGAATTGATCTTTTTTTTTGAGTGACTTTATCTCACTGAGGAGGCTTCCTCATGTTCTGTGGGCTGAGATAATCATAATAATGTTATATACAAATAGGAGCCTCTAGAAAACTATACCATCTTTAAGGAATTCTTTTTTCATTTGTATTCTGGACTAGGTCTCTGACAATGCTCAGGACCTTTGATGAGTACAATCTATAACTATTTTGTAGCTCATATAATTTAATTTCACAAAATAACAATAACAGAAATTATTTATTTAGTCCTTTAAGATTTAAAAAGAGCTTTTTTATCTCACTGTAGCTTTACAACAACTGTGGGATATAGCTGGTATTATTATTATTCCTCTCTATCAAATAAGGAAACAGACAATAGAGGCTTTGTGTCTTGACCAGGTTCATACAGCTAGTAAATATATCTGGATTTTAACTCATCTTAATTCTAGATCAGCACTCCGTCTACTACACCACCTAGTTCTCTGTGTTCATCAATCTTGTCTCTATGGTTAAGTCTGTCAAAGAATCTTAAGTGATCATAATATGCATGAAGGATCCTTGGATGAAAGTCTTTAAGACTATGCTTTTTCTTACTGAGTCAAATGCAATTTTGTGACCATTGCAATAAACATGGTATGACTTGTACTCTCTACATTTTTTAGTCAATTGTGGGATTGCAAATATGGGGTCTGTGGTAGAATGAAATCTGCAAAAACTTTTTCATTCCTTTTGCACATCATTCACATTTATCCCTTTCATTTTATTCAAGTTTTACTCCAAGTCTGAACTTCCTCTACAACATTCCCAACAATTCATCATCCAATGTTTTCTTGAAGACTCTTGTGGGTAAGAACCCATTATCTCATGAAGCATTTCATTTTGAGATCTTTCCCACAACTTCTAAAAAGAACATGGGATGGTAGCTAGAGAGCATTCTTCAAGCTAGGAAGGTCTGTCTCTGATATCATTTCACCTTTCAGGCCCTTTTCAAGACTAAAATTACAGTAAAGGAGCTTACTTGGACTGGTAGATAGTTATCTCAAGTAAGAATTTCATAGACAGATGAAATTATAGGTCCCAATTTCTATCCTTATTCTGCAATTAGGAAACTAACCAAGGGTATAACTGAGATATGTGTTAATGATTTTCCTGAAGTTTAATACAGAAAAGAAGACAGACTTTGTAAAGGGCTGAAACTCTGAGTTGATATACTGAAGTTGGACAACCAATCACTTAAGGCTAATTATTGATTGGACAATACTCTATTAGCATATGCTTGGAAAATGGCCCTTCCCACTATTCTGTGTTGGTTCAATCTTTTGGTATATACAGAGAATTGTGGGAAGATTTGGGGGTGGAATAAGACAAGCCAGAGTCACTTTGGCAATAGACGAGGAAGAAGGAGGTTGTGGAAATCCTGACTTCATCCAATTCATTTCCACCCTAAAGACCAAGAATAAAGACCAAGGACTTTTGCTTATCCTGACTTTGGCTGATTCTAAGGTATCCTGGGTGCTGACTCAGTCTTCACAGACTTAATGGTCAAGTATATGCTGATATGTTCTTATTCACATTTTTTGGTGTCATCTCTTTGAGAGATCTTGAAATTTTATATCTCAGTGCTTTTTAAAACTGTTGTGTTTCTTCCACAGACTTCTTCTGTTTATGTAATAGACATAGACAAGGAAAAATTTCTAAGACTTCATTTCTCATAGTGCTTGAGAAGAAACAACATTGTCCAGTGGGAGAATTTCCCTGTACTTTATGTCCTAAGAGGATGTAGAGAGAGATCCCTATGAGGTGAGGACTGATTGCTGGGGAGTGTCTTGGAAAGTGGGAGGTTTTAAAACATTGGAGTGACCAGAGAATGAGTTGGTGGAGTGTGTGCGGGCTTAGTAAGACCACAATTAGCAGAAAAGATGGAAGCAGGGTTGGGTGGGCGAGTCTACCATATGTTATCTAATCCCAGGCATGCTGCAAAAACCTGAGTGATCCAGAATCAGCAAGGTAGCATTTGTTTGCACTCAAGAGACTACATCAGACCTCCACAATATCTTGGAAAACAAGATAAGAGGAGACTTGGAGCAACTGATTTTCTTCCATCCTGCCTGTTCTGGGGGAGAGGCATCTTATTCATCTCTGTGTTAGTTTTTAGAGAGTTGATGTTATTAGTGGGTTATTTATTTATGGAAGACAACTGAGAATAGTTCCATTGCTTGATTTCCCATTACTATTTCCTTTACTCTCCTATTTCAAATATCTTGCCTCATCTAATTTGAGAATCCTATCTTTTTTGTAATATATTATGACCTTGAAAACCATGTTTACATCATTATGATTACCTAAATCATGCCACATTAAACCTGTAGGTAATGAGGATTCCAAAGTTGATGGGCACCTATGCTGTGTGAAAAAGTGACACATCAGGTGGAGCCCTTCTAAAAGTCACTATATTAAAGGCCATTTCCATTTCTTCATGTAGCACATTTAGTCCTAAAGTATCATATTCTTAATGGGATGATTTCACTGTCATTGATGATAATAATAGATCACTATAGAAACTTTGACAAATCTATTCTGTTTGGTTTTCATTTGTTGTTTACTTTCCAGTTTCATCTATAAATTCTCTTGAGATGATCTAGCTTAGCTGGGTCTCATGCCAAACTTTCACCAAGCTCATTTTTCAAATTTAAAAAGATCTAATTATTGCATTAATAACAAATACTTGATTTTGTAAGATTGCATAGTTAAAAAGAAACTTGATATATATATGTATTTATATCTCTATATTATATACATAGGATAGATAGATAGATAGATATCCCAAGTTCCTTTTTAGAGATGAGAAAAGGGTGATTAAATAACTTACATGAAAGGTAGCTATAGGCTATAAGAACTTGAATCCAAGTTTCCTGATTCCTATTCTTCCAGAAGTGAAATGATCAGGGCAGAGTTCAAAGAGTTGCCAATCTCCCTTCTCCTGATATTATTTCTC
The DNA here is from genome assembly GCF_016432865.1 of Antechinus flavipes. Taxonomy (NCBI): domain Eukaryota; kingdom Metazoa; phylum Chordata; class Mammalia; order Dasyuromorphia; family Dasyuridae; genus Antechinus; species Antechinus flavipes. The sequence continues at coordinate 372,582,143 of NC_067401.1, forward strand.
TTAATGTAGACAGATATAGAATTGGCGTATTTGATAAGAATGCTACTTTTATCCTTATCCAAGAATATAATAAAAAGATAAGAAACATACAGTAAGACAAAAATCTATAGGCCATTCTACTAGATATTTCCTTGATTGACATTATCTATTAATAATTTCTTTGGGGTATAATCATTCAACAGTGTCTAAACTCACCTAGATAAACTGTTGTCCAAACTAGACTATTTGTTCATTTTTCCATTTTATCCTTGGGGAAGCAGGAAAGTATTTTAAGTAAACCAATCTCTAATGATAATTCTTTGGAGTATGAAATGAGGTTGGTAATGGATGATCTATTCTTGAAGTAATGACATCTCTTAATGATCACTATTTTTGTTTCAACATGTTCATAAGTCATCCTTTTAATAATACCTTCTAGAATTTTGCCAGGAATGGAAGTCAAGGTTATTGACTTATAGGAGAAAGACTCAGTTCTCATCTCTTTTTGAAAATCATGACATTTGTCTGTCTCCATTCAATCCTATGGCACCTCTTCTATTCCTGTAGGATCTTTTAATGATCACTGACAGTGTCTCAGCAATCATATTGGCCATTCCTGGAATATAGTTTGTCTGGGACTATTGCCTTGAACTCATCAAGTGTAACTGGATGCTCTCTCATTATTTCCTTCCTTGTTCTGTGTTTCAGCTCCCTATTAAATTTTTTAAATATCCTTTTCATTCTAAGGATCATTCTCCTTGGCAGAGAAAAGGGAAGCAAAGTAAGAATTTAGTAATTGTCCTTTCCTCTCTCTATCATACTTCTTTGATGCTCCTCTTTTACCCAATATAGCTTAAAAAAATCCTTTTCATTGTTCTTAACATTTATCCCCAGTTTCAGCTCATTCACCCACTGTTACCTGCCCTTCTTTCATCTTCTATTTGTGTTACTTTGAAATCTAAGTTGGTCCATGAGTTCCCTGCAATCCATACCTGTCTTTTTAGATAGCTTTGCCTTTTCTTCCTCATCAGAATTGTTTCTATCTGTATCTTTAGAACTCTATTCTTGAAAAACTTTCCATCCCTTTTTGGTTGATTTCCCCTGTAAAACTTTAGGCTATAATACCCCATCTAACCTTTTTCTGAATGCTTTGAAATCTGCTTTCCTAAAAATCTGAAGTGTACGTCAATTTATGACCAGCTTTTCTTTTTCTAACACCATTTTTATAGTTCTTTCTTAATTATCTCATCACAATTGCGATGTTATCTTTGGATACTACTTTTCCTTGCCTCATTGATTTAGACAACAAAGTATATATAAACAATGATACTTTTTAAATGATTTTTTTCTTCCTCACAGATCATGAAAAACCAAAGATGAAGGGAATCAATCCATTAGTGAGCATTTATTAAGCACTTAACAATGAGCCAGGCACTGTGCCAAATGCTAGGGATAAAAAGAAAGGCAAAGCCAAATCTTTTTCTCAAGGAGTTTATAGCCAAATGTAAGAGACTATATATATATATATATATATACATCTAAATCTATATCTATATCTATATCTATATCTATATCTAGATAGATAGATAGATAGATAGAAGGATGTTACATGCATGCGATGAAGAGGGAAAGTAATGTAGGGAGTGAGAGAGTGAGGGGTTAAAAAGACTTCTGAGTTGAATCTTGAAGAAAGCTAGAGACTTTATAAAGTGGGAGTGAGAAGGGAGAGCATTCCAAACCTAGGGGACAGCCTGTGCAAAGACATGAAGATGGGAGATGAATCAACATAAATGGGTATTTATGGTTAGACCATAGCACCATAGAGTGTAAGGAGGGGAATAAAGTATAACAAGACTGAAAAGATTAATAAAGAGGCCATGTGAAGAGTTTTAATCTATAGTACAAGGTAAAGAATGTTGAATTTGAACCAGATGATCTGGGTTCAAATTTCAGTTCAAATTGAGCCTCATTTTTTTCCCCTTTAAAATAAATGAGGATATACAAAATTATCAGGGTAACAATGGGGAGATAGCCCAATAGATAAAGTGCTAGCCTAATCAAGAAGACTCATTTTCATAAGTTCAAATCTGGTCTCAGACTCTTACTAGCTGTATGATCTTGCGCAAGTCACTTAACTTCTTTGCCTCAGTTTCCTTATCTGTGAAATAAGCTGGTGGAGGACATGCCAATAAAACCCCAAATGGGATCACAAAGAATCATAAATAAGCTGAAACAACATGACTGATTTCTGTGATCCCCTATAGCTTCAGTGATTCTAAAGTTTCCCTGATAGGAAAGGTTATTGTATATTACAATAAGTGCTAAAAGGGGAGATTGTAGATATGTATTTTTTCTCTTAGAGGCATTTAATAATAGGATAGATTCTTAACTGTCTGGTACTAAGGGAGGTGGAGGGCAGTCCATCACCATTAACTACATTAACTACATTTTTGTCAGAATTACAGCTAGTTCTAAGAACTGTGTGGTTCAGAGTCTACTGCTGATGTTTCATATATGTTTTTTTTTTTTAAAAAGGTAACCCAATGATAATTCACTTATTTAACAAGCATTTATCAAACATTTATCCATAGGACTATTTCAGGTGGGGAGTTGAGAGATAAAATACAAAGGACATAATCTCTATTCATCGTAGAAATGTTAAGTTGAAGACTAATGAGAGGAGAAATTTAGAGAAAGAACAGGGATCTTAAAGCCTTTGAGTCCAATCCCTTCATTTTGCAAATGAGGCTCAGAGAAATTAAATGACTTACTCAGAATTACTCAGCTATAAGTGTCTAGAGACAAGATTCAACCCTTGTTTTTTTTTTCCCTCTAATTCCCACTTCAATATTGTTTCCATGTTACCATCTAGCTGAATGGTGCAACTAAATAACCAGGAACTTTGAAGTCTACATCTAGGAGCTGGACAAGATAAATTAGTCAACAGGAAATATCTGTAGGTTTTTTAACAGGGAGGGAATGTGATGAATGCAATGACTCACAAACACATTTAAGTACATCACATATAATAGGCTCTCCTCTATTAGAGGTGGACCCAATGGATACAGTGTTGGACCCAGAGAAAGGAAAAATTGAATCTAAGTCCTGCCTTAGGTACTTGGGCACCTCAACCTCTGCTAACTCATTGTCTTCAACTGTAAATTGGGGATAGTAATAGTACCTAATTCCCAGGGTTGCTGTGAAAACCAAATGAGCTAATATTGTAAAGCACTTAACACAGTGCTTACCATATGGTAGGTACTTAACACATGTTTATCTTCTATATTTCTTCTTCTGGGCATTGGGGAAATATTTTTGGAAGTGTAATGCCTTCTTCAGAAAGCTGGAGGATGCAGAAAGATTGGCCTGGACCCACACAAACGTCTAACACTTAAGAATCTGGGGCTCATCTCCTGAAACAAAGAAATATTGTATAATTTGGGACTGAGTAGAACTCTGTAGGAGTAGCACAGGTCCTCATGCTTTATACCAGCAGTGACTGTTATAGAGAGAACATAGTTCCTGCCCTCAAGGAGCTTCTTGGGCAATCAGGTACCAATTCAGCTGAAATACAACAGTATCTAAGGGGTGCATTTGAGATTTACAGAACATATCATTATGTAAATATAGTGTTTGAGGAAATCAATCATCAGACAAAATTATAGATGCAATCCTCAGTTGACTTTCAAAAATATTTTATATTAATCCAGCATAGTACAATATAAATAGTATGTACCTACTAAATTTTTTAGAATTGAATAGAATTCTTATTTTTGTCTTTTAAAAAATTTGGTAGATAGTTACTACAAAGACTATTAGAATCTTTTTAACAAATAAAGAAATTGAAGCTTGGAGTGGTTCCATCACTAATCCTTGATTTCATAACCAGTAGCATCCCAAGTAATATTTGAATCCAAATCTTCCTGACCTCAAGTATAGCATTTAACTTTAACATATTTAATATGTATGGGACTACCTGCCATCTAGGGGAAGGAGGAGAAAAGTTGGAACAGAAGTTTTTGCAAGGGTCAATGTTGAAAAATGACTCATGCATAGGTTTTATCAATAAAGAAGCTATTTTAAAAAAGTACAGCATTTAAATCTAACTAGTTAATGTAGGTGCTTTAGTTAATCCAATGTTTAGAAGAAAAAAAAAATGGAAAAAGCCAGCCAAATGTTTCCCAGTAAAGAAAAACTGCATGTTTGGGATTTTTTGTTTAGCTGGGTATTTTTTTAAAAAAAGATAGGAGATGGGTGACTTCCATATGTATAGGAAGAGAATATCCTGAGATGATTATAAAGCTCAGGAATAGTTTTTTTTTTTCCCTCTAATTCCCACTTCAATATTGTTTCCATGTTACCATCTAGCTGAATGGTGCAACTAAATAACCAGGAACTTTGAAGTCTACATCTAGGAGCTGGACAAGATAAATTAGTCAACAGGAAATATCTGTAGGTTTTTGAACAGGGAGGGAATGTGATGAATGCAATGACTCACAAACACATTTAAGTACATCACATATAATAGGCTCTCCTCTATTAGAGGTGGATAAGTGACCCAATGGATACAGTGTTGGACCCAGAGAAAGGAAAAATTGAATCTAAGTCCTGCCTTAGGTACTTGGGCACCTCAACCTCTGCAACTCATTGTCTTCAACTGTAAATTGGGGATAGTAATAGTACCTAATTCCCAGGGTTGCTGTGAAAACCAAATGAGCTAATATTGTAAAGCACTTAACACAGTGCTTACCATATGGTAGGTACTTAACACATGTTTATCTTCTATATTTCTTCTTCTGGGCATTGGGGAAATATTTTTGGAAGTGTAATGCCTTCTTCAGAAAGCTGGAGGATGCAGAAAGATTGGCCTGGACCCACACAAACGTCTAACACTTAAGAATCTGGGGCTCATCTCCTGAAACAAAGAAATATTGTATAATTTGGGACTGAGTAGAACTCTGTAGGAGTAGCACAGGTCCTCACGCTTTATACCAGCAGCGACTGTTATAGAGAGAACATAGTTCCTGCCCTCAAGGAGCTTCTTGGGCAATCAGGTACCAATTCAGCTGAAATACAACAGTATCTAAGGGGTGCATTTGAGATTTACAGAACATATCATTATGTAAATATAGTGTTTGAGGAAATCAATCATCAGACAAAATTATAGATGCAATCCTCAGTTGACTTTCAAAAATATTTTATATTAATCCAGCATAGTACAATATAAATAGTATGTACCTACTAAATTTTTTAGAATTGAATAGAATTCTTATTTTTGTCTTTTAAAAAATTTGGTAGATAGTTACTACAAAGACTATTAGAATCTTTTTAACAAATAAAGAAATTGAAGCTTGGAGTGGTTCCATCACTAATCCTTGATTTCATAGCCAGTAGCATCCCAAGTAATATTTGAATCCAAATCTTCCTGACCTCAAGTATAGCATTTAACTTTAACATATTTAATATGTATGGGACTACCTGCCATCTAGGGGAAGGAGGAGAAAAGTTGGAACAGAAGTTTTTGCAAGGGTCAATGTTGAAAAATGACTCATGCATAGGTTTTATCAATAAAGAAGCTATTTTAAAAAAGTACAGCATTTAAATCTAACTAGTTAATGTAGGTGCTTTAGTTAATCCAATGTTTAGAAGAAAAAAAAAGAAAAAGCCAGCCAAATGTTTCCCAGTAAAGAAAAACTGCATGTTTGGGATTTTTTGTTTAGCTGGGTATTTTTTTAAAAAAAGATAGGAGATGGGTGACTTCCATATGTATAGGAAGAGAATATCCTGAGATGATTATAAAGCTCAGGAATAGTTTTTTTTTTTCCCTCTGAGAAAGGTATGTTGCATTCTCTATGGTATTTAGAAAGCTGGGCATGTGCCTCATGTGAAATATTTATTTTTTTTTGAAATGCCACCAGCATTTATTTAATTCCAGATAAACTTCATCAATTCGAGCTCATAGGTTTGAAAAGGACATCAGAGGTCACTGTAGTCCAACTTCTACCCTTTATAGGCTGACTTTTCTCTAATTCAGATTGTCATTCAACCCTAATAAATTTGAATTAATGAAGTGCCAATATATTTAATTGTTTATCTAAATTTCCTAAATTCACTTTTTTTTTTAACCTACCCTCCATTTCTATCCTTTCTCCAGTTATCTTTTTTTTCTGTTATTCTGAGTAAGGCAGGGATGGGCGAAATCCAGGGATTCTTGAGTACTCTGATGGAAAAAAAGGAAAAACCTCTTGACTGAGGATGTATGTGATATGAAGTGATTTGATCATAAGTTCAATGAGAGCACAAACTCTCTTTCTTTTTTCTTATTTGTAACCACACTTAGCATAGTACCTGGAACATAGTAGGCAATTAATAAATGTTTATTGACTGATCACAGACCTTGCAGATTCTAGAAGGGACATTAAGGATCTGGTCCAACCCCTTCATTTTGCAAGTAATAAAGCCAGACCCATCTTGGTGAAATGATTTATCCAAGATCACAAGGTGGTCCTCTAGCTCCAAGTACTTGTGGTCTTTCAGCTCTAACACACTGTTGTCCAATGTCATATAGGATTGAGACTTTGAACCTAGATTTTCTGATTCAAATACAGTGTTCCTTCTGTTACAATGCAAATTAATATTTGCAATTATTCCTTTGAGCTGATCTCAAAACTTTTTTCCCTCCGGAGGCAATTCGGGTTAAGTGACTTGCCCAAGGTCACACAGCTAGGAAGTATTAAGTGTCTGAGACCATATTTGAATTCAGGTCCTCCCGACTTAAGGATCTTAGAACTTTTACTAGGATGTTTATACCAAGTCTTAAAGTATTAGCAGAGTAAGCATGGAGTGATCATGACTTGTCCAAGATCACAGTATGCAACATGGAATTTGAACTCAAATACTCTGCCTCAGTCTCTAGTGTAATATGTTGTATTGTTTTACAGATGAGGAAATGGATAGATGAAGCAATTTGCTTCCCACAGCTAGTAAGTGGCAAAGTCAGGGTAATGATTGACTTGAAGTATTTGAAAGTATGTCACATGGAACAATGGTTGGTCTTGTTCTGCTTGGCCCGAAAATTAGGCAGAATTAAGAGGCTACTTTGGGAAGTAAGAGATTTCTTGTAATCGGAGTTATTTAATTAAGACCTGATGAACATTTGTATTTTGAGATTGGAATGGGGGAGATTCTTGCCACATGTGGACTGAACTATGGGTTGATTTCCACTCCAACATTAAGATTCTGAGAGGACTTCTATATCATGGAAACATGGAGGACTTTAATGGAGAAACAAGATGAGAGCTTTTAAAGGGAAAGAGAGGAATGAGGTCAGCAACAAGATACCCAGGATGTGAAGCTTAAGGTGAAAAGAATGTAGGAAATAGATGAGCCTATCCTATTAGCCCAGGGACTCTTTCTAAGGGTGTCTCCTTGTTGTGGGCACCCTCAGGAGAAACCTGACAACTTCATTCCTAGTGACTGGAGTAGTTTATCTTTACTGCCTATGCAAAGCTAATGGGCAAAACTTTAGTACCTTAATTGTTTGCATATGCCTGCTAATCACAGAAGAATCTCAGCTATTCATTAAAATAGGCCCTGGACTTAGAAATTGCTCGTTAGCAGTAACTTTCCAGTTACCTGTATGTTAGAAAAGATGACAACTGTATTCCTTTTAAAAAATCTATCTCTCACTTTTCTCTAATTCAGATTGTCATTCAACCCCAATTAATTTGAACTAATGAGGTGTCAATATATTTAATTGTTTATCTAAATTTCCTAAGTTCACCTTTTTCCTATCTACCCTTCATTTCTCCCCCATCTCTCACCTGTCATCTCTTCTCTGTTGTTCTGGGTAGGGCAGGGGTGGGTGAGATCCAGGAGCTTTTGAGGTCACCCTGATGGGCAAAAGCAAAGACTTTTTTGACTGAGGATGCAATGTCATATTCTTTAAAAGGATTTGGCTAAGCAGTTTGTAAGCAGTGGAGGGGCCAGCAGACAATGGCCCAACTGAGCTCATTACCATGTCAGCCTCTTACCCTATCACAATTTGAGGTTTGGTATCTAATAGGTGACTTCAGGGCTGATTCTGTTTGCCTTTTCTCAGCTGTCTTGGGAAAAAAAATACCAACTCCAGAATGTCATTCAATTTCCTTTTCTAAAAATGCACTTGAAATTTTCTTTGGTTATTATCTTTTGTTTTTACATCACCTTCATTTTCAAACATGTCCTTCTCCCTTACCCTCAACAGAGAGCCATCCCTTGTAACAAAGGATAAAAAGAGGGGAGTGAGGGAAGACAGTTTAGCAAAATCTAACATATCAGCTGAATCAGACAGAATATAGTGTTCTATACCCACAAACCCTCACCTCTACAAAGAGGGGAGAAAAGTATATTTTCTTTTCTTACACAATATTCAGCTTTTAAAAATTTCACTTTTGTGAGTCCCCTTTTTCTTGCCAGCTTCTCTGACCCAAGGAAGCACTCTGAAAAGAACACCAGATTTGAAGTCAGAGACCAGGTTCAAGTCCTCGACTTGCCTCTAGCTAGTTGTGGGACCTATTTCTAGCTCTGTGTAACTGGGATGGGGGTCTCTGAGCAAATCATTTATCCTCATGGAGCCTCAGTTTCCTCACCTGTAAAATGAAGAAATTGGACGGCTTTTTCTAGGGTTTTCTCTAGGTCTAACTTTCTATTACATTTATTGAGCCATAGAACCTTCTCTTCTTTCACCTGAACTGTTGCCCTAATCTACCTGGTTTCCCTGCCTCAATTTCCTTCCCTCTTCACTTTCCTTACAGTTTCCAAGGTGGTTTTCCAAAGTGTAGATCTGACCATGCTTCTCCTCTACCTTTCCAGTGTTCCTTTACCTTATTCTCTGCCAAACATTCTGTTCCCATAATATCAGCCTACTGGCAGTCTCTTGAACATGACACTATCTCCTGGCTCTGTTTCTAATACCACTCACCATATTTGGATTATACTTCCTCATCTCAGCCTTCTGGTTTCTCTGATTTTCTTCAAGACTCACCTCAAATCCCACTTATTCCAAAAGATCTTTCTCAGTCCTTCCAGGCTGCAAATTACTCTTTTTCTGACGATTCTTTCCACCTACTGTATATATGTACAAAATATCTTGAATCTACCTAGTTATTTATAAGTTATCTCCTTCACTGCAGTGGAAATTCTGCTGGGTTTTGCCTTTTTTGGTATCCCCAGCACTTAGAATAATACTTGATATATAGCCAGCATCTATAAAACCTTGATGACATACCAACTGACTGATTGCCTGATATCTCAAGTCTGTAGTCAGGTGGATAAATGGAAGGAAGACTACTATGGATTTATGTGGTGGATCAGAAAGTTTCTTTTTCCCTACTTCTGTTTAAAAGCAGACTAATTTCTAACTGCAGTCTCCATGCCTGTTAACTTGAGCAGTGTTCAACAGGGACCCAACATGGGATTTTCTATCAATGTCTCAGATGGACAGAGAAATTTTGGGTCTAGATGCTGTTATGATTGACAACTTGGAAAGCTATGAATTCTGTCAAAGCCTGAGTGTGCAAAGATGGCACAGAGTATACTAGGATATTAGAACTTGAACTTTAGAGACTACATAGTTCAACTTTTTTAGTTTATGAATGGGATAACAGATAACAAGATGACTTGTTTGGAGTCATATAGCTGAAACTGGATTCCAGGTGTTTTGAACTTCAGTACAATATTTTATTCTTTGTACTATGATATCCCTTTTGGATGGAAGAATGGTAAATGCTCCTATTTCCTCTACTATAGGAGTGCACAAAGTTTCTAGGAGACAAAAGAAGAACATTATTAACCACATAAATGTAGAATTGGAAGGAACCATAAATTTAATCTTATCCATCACATTATTTATCCACACATTTTACAGATGAAGAAACTCAATCTTTTCCAGTGTCACATGGGAAAAGGGTGTCAGTTAGGATTCAAATCCAGATTCCCTGACTGATACTTAATGTATTCTCCTCTCCAGTAATTTTTTGGCAATATCTTCTATCATACATGTAGTAGTGGAAAATGAGTTCAAATATTGTTCTTAGCCATCAGGAAGGTAACTCAGAACCTAGTCTAGATGCATAGACCTTGCAGACAGCGTCAGAGAAAATATGATCTGACATAATGACATAACACATGCTGACAAGCTATATAAACACTTCTAGCCATAAGACATCAATAATGAGTATGTAAGTAACAGAGGCTTTGTTGCCAAAGTGACCCCCAGAGCAAGGGCAGGACTAGGCATTTCTGAGCCAATTGCAATGGTGGGTATTGTTCTGTACCCTGACCTCTAAGAAAAACAGCAGTATCCCCTTCTTGCCTTTCATTTCCCATTCCCAGGCCCGCATCCCAGTTGACCTGGCCCATCCAAGAGGGTTAGGTCAGTTTCTTGCTCCCTGCCCTCTCAAGGGGCAAGGATGTGTCCCTATTTGGCAGGAGTGGCTGGGGGGTGGGAAGCTGTCATTGTGGAAGGCCCGGGGAAAGGCTCTAGGGGAGGAATGACTGCCATAGCAGATGAGAGCACAGAGGAAGGAGGGGTAGAGGCAGCAGCTGCTGTCGGTGCACCTCCTCCAGCTCTGAGCTTGTGGCTTCTGGCCCATCTTGAAGCCAGAGGGAGGTTTCTTTAGGGAAGGGTCCTCTAGAGAGGAATGGATTTGCTATCCTGGTTGACCTCAGGAGGGAATAATAGAATAAGTAACAAAGCAAAGCTGCTACTCCGAGAGCACAGATAATTGCACGACATTGTTCATGAAAGACCTTTCTTTCTCATCTCTCTGCCTGAATATACCTCCCCCCTTTGCTCAAACAGATGTCTCTGGAATAATCAATTCATGGTTGGTCTGACCATTCTAACATTTTTTTGTGGGCGCTTATAAATCTAGTTCTTTAATTAAATAATAATTCAAATCAGCAAACACTTATTAAGCACCTACTATTTGCAAAGTACTACAAAGACAAAAATGACAGTTCCTCTCTTTGATGACCTTATGTTCACCTGAGGTGGAGGTTGAGAGGGTGGGATAGTACACAAAAATTCATATAAGTTAAGTAAATATAAATAATTTCAAAATGGAAAGTGCCAATAGTTTAGGATATCAGGAAAGATCTTTTCTAGGAAAAGGTACCTGAATTCTGTTTTGAAGGCATCTGCAGATTTTCTGGGGCAGGGGAAGAAGGAATGCCTTCCAGACATGAGGACTTATGATTTATGAGGTAAGAAAGTTGAAAATAGAATTTTGTGTGTAAGAGCAGATAGCAGACCACTTTGACTGAAGGGAGAGTGTAAAAAAGGGAGGAATATGAAATGACTTGAAAGGTAATTTAGACAATGCAGGGCCTCAAATGTCAGGCAGTGGAATAGATATGTTAAACCAGAGGCAATAAAGAACCATTGAAAATTTTTTAGTATGAGACCAGAGATATTCAGAAGCCAGTTTGTACTAACCAGATCGTGAAAGCCTGTTGTTAAATTTTCAATGTGAGCATTTATACCTTGGAAATCAGCAAAACTACAAAACAAAATTTGCTTTATTGTTTTGTTGATTATCTGGTTTTAAATAAGTGATGGAGAAAATGGTAGTAATGCAGATTAAACATTAAAGTGTATTGTGCATACTTTTTTTTTCAGAGAACAGCTGTTAAAAGTATATCCCTATCTGGGGCTAACATGATAAGATCTTCATATTAGTGGAGTATGAATTGGGGAAGATAGAAACTTGGGAAAACAAGATCACATTTGATAGTACATAGAAGAGATAATGAATACTTGAACTAGAGAGATGGCTAACTGAATGGAGAGAATGAGGAAAATGTGAGAGATATTGATTCTACTTCTATTAGATGATTGATTGGATATGGGAGAAGAGGTAAGAGTAAAGTATGATTCTGTAATTGCAAACTGAAGTGAACTCAAGGTTGGTAATATCTTCAATAGACATAGGATTGTTTAGAAGCAGGATGAACTTGGGGAAAATATAAGAAATTCTATTTTGGACATGTTTTGAAATGCCTACAGATATGGAAATGGAGATTATAGTAGGTAGTCTGTAATGGGAGAGTGAAGTTTAGGATAAAATTTAGGGCTGAATATATTGATTGGGAGCTCTTCTCAATTTATCCATTTCTCTTTTGTGCTTCTTTTAGGTTTGTTTGTTGGGTTTCTAATTGTTGTACAGACATATTTCTTTCATCAATCCTCTCCTTTTCTATTTTGGTAATTTTTAGGGCTGTGTTTTGTATGTGTATATGCATGTGTATATGTGTGTGTGTGTGTGTGTGTGTGTGTGTGTTCCCTTCCCTACCTGCCCATCTAAGGACTACTGTATCTCAAATTGTTTTATGTTATTTCATCATTATACTTTTTAACATAATTATTAATCATTTTATAATTGGTTCTTTGACTCACCCATTATTTAGGATTTTATTATTATTGCTCCATTTAAATCCATATCTTTTGTTATTTCTCCCTAAACTGATGGCCATTTTTAATAGAATCTGAGCTCAAATTTGTCCACACAGACTTATTAGCTATATGACCCTGGGCAAATCACTAAAATGAGTGTTTTAGAAAGAAAGAAAGAAAAAAGAAAGAAAGAAAGAAAGAAAGAGAAAGAAAGAATGAAAAAGAGTAAAGAAAAGAAAAAGATGTTCTAAATGTTTGGTTTCTAAATGCAATTTGTTGAATTTTTTTCTTTTTTCTTCTCTGAACTCCAAAACATGCAATATTTTGTGCCTGTTTTCAGTGCAAAACATGGAGGTTTGGTGAGCCTTCTTGGCCGCAAATTATTGAAGGACTGGTGTGTGAAGTGTTGAAGGGTAATTTGATTGATTTAGGAACTGGAAGAGCTAATGATGCAGGAGAACTTGAACAGAGTCAGCATATAAAAAGTTTGAGTAATGGTCTTTCTTGGGCTACCTGAGTGAGGAAGACTCTTTAACTGTTAACTAGGGGGTAGGGTAGATTTATTTCCCCACCCAGTCTTCATATGTTCATAAATGCTTGGTAACACCATTTCTTCTTCTTCTTCTTCTTCTTCTTCTTCTTCTTCTTCTTCTTCTTCTTCTTCTTCTTCTTCTTCTTCTTCTTCTTCTTCTTCTTCTTCTTCTTCTTCTTCTTCTTCTTTTTCTTCTTCTTCTTCTTCTTCTTCTTCTTTTCTTCTTCTTCTTCTTCTTCTTCTTTTTTCTTCTTCTTCTTCTTCTTCTTCTTCTTCTCTTCTTCTTCTTCTTCTTCTTCTTCTTCTTCTTCTTCTTCTTCTTCTTCTTCTCTTCTTCTTCTTCTTCTTCTTCTTCTTCTTCTTCTTCTTCTTCTTCTTCTTTCTTCTTCTTCTTGTTTCTATCTCAGTCTCTGTCTCTGTGTCTCTGTCTGTCTTTGTCTCTTTCTGTCTGTCTCTCCATCTCTGTCCCTCTGTCTCTCTCTCCCCCTCCCTTTCCCTCCAACCCTCCCTCCTTCTCTCCTTCTCTCTCTCTCTCCTCTCCCCCCTCAGCAAATAGAGCCAGAAACAGAGACCACCAGGATTGCCATTAAAGCAGCTGAATTATCTCTCTGATCCAGTCCAGCAAAGACTGACTCACTCATCAGGTGAGATGCTGCATCCAAGAAAGAGCGAAGCCAGGAAACAGTTTTTCTATCACTAATATGATGTTCCAAAGTGAACTTCATAAGGAATCCTCAAAGGGAAAAAAGGTATCCTTTTTAAGGTATTCCTCAGCCTATGTTCTCCTTATTGGTTTCTCTCTCACTGGAACTACCATGTCAGGAAGACTTTCAGTCATGTTTTACATTGTTCATATATTGACTGACTATCTTGGCTTCTTCTCCCCTTTAGTAGCCAATCAGAAGAAACCTGTACCCTTAAGCCTCACTCTTCTGAATGATGATCCTAATTGGTTCCTTCATCAGGAACACCATTTTAGGAAGAGTCCTAGCCTTCCTTCACCTCAGTCATACCCTGACTCATTCTCCAAGCATCTTCTTCTCCCCCTTACTAGACACCTTTCCCTAAAGCCCCACTCTTCTTCTTTGATGAGTCTATTATGAAGACCACAATTTCAGAAAGGATCTCAAATCTTCACCTCACTTATGTCTCAAATTATTCTCCTTACCATCAACTTTCTTCCCATTTAGAAGAAAGCACACTGAGGCTCAGTTTATCACTTCTTTTCTTTTCCTCCTTGCCTTCAATTGCACATGTATGGGTAAATGAAATTTAACTAAGTCAACTAATCAACCAACTATTTTACTTACCACTGATGCCTTTATTAGATGATAACATCTTTGTTGTGTCAATCCATTGATCAGAGATGCAAATTGTATGAACAAGATCTGGGTACCTATGTAGAATCAATCAACTGGAAAAACTATGGACTGGATTTAGAAAGTTCTTATCAGTTTATAAGTCCTTGAAAGTCATTGAATGAAATGGAATGATGTTGCACAAGAAGTATTTTTGGTTTGGTTGAGAAAACTTGGTCAGGGACTTGTTTAAAATCAGAAAGCTTTGTAATTAGAAATGTGAATATCAGGTAGCTTAGTTGTAGAATGTGTCCCACTTAAACGTTTGAGAGGAAAGTTCTTGATGCCTTGAAGTTGATCTTGTGAACATTGGAGTGTAAGAAAACTTAGACAATTTCTACTTTTTAAAAAAAAAGAATTTAAATTTATATTTGTTGTTTTTACATTATCTATATTTTCTCATGCTCCTCCCTTCCCACCTCCCTTACAGCCATCCCATATAATATGTAATTTTTATTATTCATTGAATAATTGAGTTCATATGTGATGATCATATGTGAAGGCATATTAATGGAAGAGCTCATAATTCCAGTCATAGTGTTCCTTAGAACCCTGAGGGAAAAAGTAAAAACTCAAATTTTGAGGAAATTTTTCTCTAGAAGATTAATGTGCTTTTTTGTCACTGCCCCATATTACTTCTATTTTTTCCCTCTGGGGCCAAGCATGGCAAGTTTTATCCCTTATCAATAGGATGATCCTTCCAATATTTGAAAATAGCTATAATTAAATTCATTTAAGCATTTGTAATATGCCAATTGTGTGCTAGGAACTATGTTTGCCACTAGAGATAAAAGACAAAAATTAAATAGTCTTTTCCTCAAAGAACTTACATTCTGCTGGAAATAAACAACATGAATACATGTAAACAAATTCAAAACACATACAAAATAATTTTGGAAGGGAGAACACTAACAATTGGGGAATCAGGAAGGGCTTATATAGGAAGGGACATGAGCTGATCAGTATGGAGAAGTTAAGAGGAATACTTGGTTGGAAGAGATTACTCTTGGACCTGTTTATAATTAGTCACCTACTAGCAGGTGGTAATTAATTATAAATGAATATCTAACATACTATAGAACTTTAGCAGTCCATGGTAAAAAATTCTAATAGAACAACCTACTCATTTTGCAGATGAACTAAAACTCACAGAAGTTAAAATGACTTTTAGAATCATGGAATATGACTTTAGTCATTAAAAAATGATTGTTCATAACCTTAGCTGATCCCTGAAGGCTGCTCAAAAATCCTAATCAACTCTTTCAGACAATCTGTCTCACTATATGGCCAATTGTTTCAACTGTTCTTTTCTGTTCTTTTTCTCTAGCTTCAAATTCAAATTCTCATGCACTATCCTTTAACCACTCCTTTCCAATTGGTAAATGACTAAGATTTGAGTAAGTGGATAGTCCCTCCAATTACCCTTGTTCAGTCATTTCAGTAGTATCCAGCTCTTTGTAGCCTCATTTAGAGTTTTCTTGGCAAAAATACTGGAGTAATTTTCCCTTTCTTTCTGAAGTTCATTTTACAAATGAAGAAACTCAGGCAAACACAATTAAGTGACTTAAGGGTCACATGGCTAGTAAGTGTCTGAGACCAGATCTGAACTCACAAGATGAGTTTTCTTTATTCTAGGTTGTTACTCTATGTGCTTTCTTGACTCAATTCTCCTATCCCATCAAAACTTCTTAGCATTATTCTCTGCTATTTCCTTTCTTTTATCTTGTTTTAGGAGGTTATCCTTTTTAAAATTTATTCAACAACTGTATTAATTCCCATTGGCTCTCCTTGATCATTCTTAATTCTATTACCTCCTTCTACCTTTTCCAATCTTACTTTAGTCAAAATCAATTCATCAATTTATAAGCATTTTTTTGGGGGGGAACCATTTATAGAGTGCCAGGCACTATGCTCCATGCTGGGGGTGAGGGGGGAGATAAAAAAAAGCATAGAACCCCGTAACTTCAAGGAACTTATACTCCAAAGCAGGGATAAAATAAACATAAAATGGTACATGAAAGATTAATGTTTTTTTTAATTAATTCATTTGTTTTTACCTCAACAAATGATGAGTTTATTTAAGATTCAATGCTTCATTTTGGATTTTTGCAAAGTTTATTGTTGGTGGGCTATTTAGTTTACAATAAAAATTGAATCTGTCATAATTGAAGGTGTTTTTGAAAAAAAAATTATGTACTATTCAGCACAAGTCTGCTATAGGACCTTTAGTAATGTAAATCAAATAGCTGTTCAGAGTTTAGTAAAATGATGTCCAGAGTAATCACCAAAGTTATGTCTGGTTTTGTAATTTATAATCATTATAAGCTTGAACAAATCATTTCACATCTATCTCCTGGCAGGACAGAGGTAGAGACAGCTTGCTTGGTTTTCCCATCTGTAAAGTGACAGGGTGGTAGGAGATAATTCTGAAGGATTCTTCCAGTTCTAGAATCCTATGCTTCTATAAATTAATAAAAGTTGGGCTGTTTCTCACTAGTGCCATGAAAAGCAGAGGGAATCCAACTGGAAGGCAGTGAACTTTTAAGGTTTTCAGGCTTAGTCATTGGTGCTGAGCCTAAGCAAGCATGAGTCCCAGAGTAGTTCCCTGAGGGGCCGGATAGGAAATGTCGTGGATGTGTGTTAATTTTCCCCCTCTTCACCCAGAAGAACAAATAGTTATATTCAGAGTAAGCAACAACAACAACAAAAAACCCAGCTACTCTCATATGAGCTGTCACTGAAATGAGTTGAATGAAGGGTGTCCCCAGAACATACCCATCTGAGAAATGCCTAAAGTCAGAATATCCAACCCATGACATTAGGCAAGCTGCACAGAGATGAACTAACAGGATGTTGGACTCACCACTAACAGAAGGGAGCACTACAAAAGCACCAATTGGGGGATCTAGGAAAGAATAAAAAAGTACACACTAGTCATCAGCTGGGAATTACATCTTTTCCCCTCTGGATAAATGACTCCAAAGGAGCTATCCCAGATTATTGAACCAGGAAGGTAGTGAAGTAGGGCATATAATTCATGTTGCAGGCCATTAGGATGAATCAAGTCTCCCTAGCTTTATGGAAACTTCATCTCTTGAGCACCATTTAAATAGTATGTGAAGCCCTAGTGCATGCAAACAATAATATCCCAAGCCAGAGCCAGCAAATAACCCTTTTTTCCAGCAATAAACTTCAAAAGCTCCAGAAATTAACGTGGAGTTAATTTTAGCAGAGACATAATAAATGAAGCTGCCTTGGTTGAAGGGAGAAGGGGACTATAAATGTTTCAACAGAAGTAGGACAGTAGCAAGAATTAAAGATGACAAGGGAACTGGCAACCTTAGGATAGCCTGCTGCAGTTTGTTTTTAGGGATATATGTATTTATGCATGCACTCCAAACTTAATAGAGATATATTTGTATTTCCTTCCTCTATACATATGTGGATGTTCTACTATTAGAGTATGAACTCCTTGAAAGCAGGTTTGGTTTTGCTTTTCTATCTTTATCTATAGCAATTAACATATAGTAAGACTCCTTGTTTCCCTCTCTTTCTTTTTCCCTTCCTTCCTCCTTTTTACTCTTCCTTCCTTCCTTCCTTCCTTCCTTCCTTCCTTCCTTCCTTCCTTCCTTCCTTCCTTCCTGCCTGCCTTTCTTCCTTGCTTCTTTCCTTCTCTCCTTCCTTCCTTCTTGTATACATATGTATTTATCTTTTACCTACGATGGTAAGCACATTATTATTATTTTATTTAATTCTCACAGTAACCCTGGGAGGTAAGTGTTATGATTATTCCTTTCACAGATAGGAAACTGAGGCAAACAAAGATTAAATAACTTGCCTAGGGTCACAAGCTAAAAAGTTTCTGAGATTAGATTTGAACGTAGGTCTTCCTGATTCTAGACTCAATGCTTTATGCAGTGTGTTACCTAGCAGCCCCTAAAATTTAAAAATGCCTCTAAAATATTAATATTTTAATTATTATAGTTCAACATTATTAGTTTTCTTTGTAATCTTATGTATTTTACTTTAAACATTTAAAACCATTATTTTGAGAAGGGATCCAAAGGCTTCACCAGAATACCAAAGGGTTCTATAACAAAAACATATAAGGACCCTGGCTTTAAATAGTTTTTGTGTGAGAATGATAACCAGATTATTAAAAAAAAAGTTATCTTAACAACATTTAGTGTTTGTCTTGCATGAACGAATCCTTCCAATATGTTCCTTTTTTTTTATGCTTATACAATTACTTTCAGTGAACCAAACTCTCTTCCTCTAAGGCCACTGACCTTAACAAAAACAGGTGTATTATAAAGTAATAAACAATCTTTACTTTCGTTTGTATTTGACTGTATGAAGGCTAATGTGTATAACCACATAGAAGAAAAGCATCACAGCCTTAGCCACAAAGTGTGACTTTGGATTAAAATATAAGATGGAGTTTGGTTTTGCAACTTGTTTTGATTTTTTTTTAAGGCCAAAATGTTTATTAGAGTAAGTGCAATCTAGGGCTGATAAATGGGAACACATCTGGTCAGTATCCCTGACACAAACCTCACAATATTAATTATCTTGATGGTTAAAGCCGAGAAGTGAGGAGAACATTATTTATAGTGATCTTTGCTAAGTAAATCATTTTAAAAATGGCTTTCTAAATGTAACATTTCCCTTTTAAGAAGCCCTCTAGAATTAAAGGGGCTTTACAATGGAACATGAAACATATTGCACTGGGAGAGACAGAAGCTGCCTTGATTAATGCACATGATTATCAGCGATGCAAATCACTTTCACTTATTAAGTCTTGTTTAATATCCTAATGAAGGCTTCCTGAGCAGATTTGGTAATTCCAGAGAAAGTGACTGTGAACTAATGCCCTTTCAACATGTTGAGAATGAGCAGCCCTATAAAGAAAACCTCATTTACTCTAATTCCTCCCCAACACAGGATCCTTTTCTCAGCTTCTACTGCACAACAGGAGACAATTAACCTTTTCAGTACCAAAAGTGATTCCCAGTACATTCCAACTGTGAGCTGTGATCACACATCAAGTCATGATGGATTGGGTTTGTCTTCAAGTTGTATTTCCATGAAAGAGTTTTAGAGAAAGAAGTTTAGACTGATTAGACATATTGGAGCTGGAAAAAATATAAAGAGTTTGTCCTAATAATAACTATGGAAATTTATAGGATGTTTTGTATATATTATTTCATGTCATCCTCAGAAAAATTTAGGATGGCACAGTAGAAAAAAACACTAGAATTTTATGACCTGAATTTTAATCCCAGATTTACCACTGGCTATCTTTGTGACCTCTCTGAGCCTTAATTTTCTCACCTGTCCCTACTGCCTACAAATAAACATATGTCTTTTTCATCCTTAAAATAACCTCATTTAATCTGACTATCCATTCAAGGTATCATTTTATATCTTTCATCCCCATTCATGAGTAAACTTGAGAGGGTTGCCCACAGTTAGTATGAATATTTCCTTTCTTCTCAGTTGATTATGTTTTCACTTAATACATGTAAAGATAGTTTTCAAAAATCCATTTTTGAAAAAAATTTGAGTTCCAAATTTTTTCTACCTTCCTCCCCTCTCCCCAAGATGGCAAGCAATCTGATATAGTTATACATGTAAAATCATTTAAAACATATTTCCATATTAGTCATATTGTGAAAGAAAAATCAAAACAAAAGGGAAAAATTACAAGAAAGAAAAAAAAAACAAAAGTGAAAATAAGTGAGACATGCTGTTTCTATAGTTCTTTCTCTGTATGTGGATGTCATTTTCCATCACAAGTCTATTAGAATTGTCTTGGATAACTGTTGCTGAGAAAAACTTATTTTATCAGTTGATCATTACACAATGTTATTATTATTATATACAATTCTGTTCACTTCACTTTTGGTTATTTTTCCTCTCCTTTTTCCTTTCCTCTCCTCTCCTTTTTCCTCTCCTCTCCTTTCCCCTCTCCTCTCCTCTCCCCTCTCCTCTCCTTTTTCCTCTCCTCTCCTCTCCTCTCTCTCCTCTCCTCTCCTCTCCTCTCCTCTCCTCTCCTCTCCTCTCCTCTCCTCTCCTCTCCTCTCCTCTCCTCTCCTCTCCTCTCCTCTCCTCTCCTCTCCTCTCCTCTCCTCTCCTCTCCTCTCCTCTCCTCTCCTCTCCTCTCCTCTCCTCTCCTCTCCTCTCCTCTCCTCTTCTCTCCTCCTGGCATTTGGGGTTAAGTGACTTGCCCAGGGTCACACAGCTGGGAAGTGTTAAGTATCTCAGGCCGAATTTGAACTCAGGTCATCCTGATTTCAGGGCCGGTATCCACTGTACCATCTAGCTACCCCATTTTTAGGTATATTTCAATCCTATGTAATCTTGTCTTCTGACTTCGTTGTTCAACGTAAACTGCTCTATCCAAAAGTACCAATGATTTTTTAATTACCAAATGTAATAGTCTTTTTTTCCCCAATCCTTTGACCTCCTTTGATGCTTTTAACACTGTCAATTACTTTTTTCCCCTGGATTTTCTCTGTCTGTCTCCCTCTGTCTTTCTCTCTCTCTCCCTCTCTCTCTTTTACACACTCTCACACACATATTTTGTGATACCATTCTCTTCTGGTTCTCTCTCTATTTGATCATTTCTTTTTTAATCTCCTTTGCTTTATCTTCATTAAGATCATGCATGCTATGTGTGTCTCTATGGCTCTGTTCAAAGTTCTCTTGCTTTTCTAAACCAATGTTCCTCACCCTTTAGTTCCCTTTCAGCAACAACAAAATATGTGACATGGACTCCCCAAGATTATTTAAAATACTACTAATAATATAAAATTTTAGTATATTCATTAAGGCCTTGCAACTACAGTGACAAAAGTTCCAAATAGCCCCAGAGACACATCTACAATGCTTCAAATAGTTATATGTTTGTAATTACATAGAATATGTACCTATGTGTAACATAGTTATGTAATTATTTATTGCTTAAGTTTCCATTAAAGAATTTTTAGCTCAAACAACTTAGACTATTGTCTTGCATTCCAAGGAGATTTAAAAATTTTTAAATGGGAGCCAATGCTCTATGTTATCTGACTTTGTAATTTCATCAGTTGGCATGCATTTAATCATTTCTATGAAGATGATTCCCATATCTATGCCTCTAGTTCTGCCCTTTCTCCAATCTTGTATTACTAGCCTCCTCTTGAGCATCTCAATCTGGAAGTTCTATAGACCTCTCATACTCAATAAGTCAAAACCAAAAAATTCATTTTTTTAACCCCCAAGGTCTCTTATCTTCCTAAGGACCTTGCTATTGTTGAAGGTACCTTCAGCATTATAGTTATGCAGGTGTCCAAATTCCATGCCTAACCCCATCCCTCCCATTCATTCTCCATATCTAATCATTTGCCAGTTCTTATTGCCTCAATATTTCTCATGCATGTCCTTTCCCTTCTATATATTTGTGTAATGCCCACCCTAATATGGATTTTGATCAACTAGCAGACTATTATAGAAACCTTCTGGTTGGTCTCTTTGCTTCTAATTTCTTTTCATTATGATGTATCTTCCATTTAACTGCCAAAATAATCTTCCTAAAAGTTCAGGTCTGACCATGTCATTCCTCTACCCAATAAACTCCACTGACTCTAAGTTCAAATTAAAATTCTCTTTTTAAAGATAAAGAATATTTTAATATTCTTATATTTTACTATTAATTCATTACTTATTTTATTTTTTATTTATAGTCATATTTTTATAATTTACTTCCCCCCACAAAATCTTCAATCCAATAACAATGGCCTCCCTGCTGTTACTCTACCATGATAATCCATTTTCCAACTCCAGCTCTTTTTACTTTTCCATCCCTATGCCTAGAATGTCCTTCCTGCTTACTTCTGACTCCTGGCTTCCCTGACTTCCTTGAAACTTCAACTCACATTGTACCTTCTATAAGAGACCATTAACACCTCCTATCTCCCCTGCTTTCTCCTGAAGCTACTGTCCAATTTACACTACATATATGTTTGTGCGTAGTTGTTTGCATATTGTCTTCTTCATTGAATTTTGAGCTTTTTGAGGACATGACCTTTTTTATCTTTATATTACAGCGAACACTTAATAAATGCTTGTTGACTGACTGAATAAATGAAAGAGAAAATATATATGACCTCTGAGGTCTTTTCTAACTCCATGAAGCCTGGAGATGGGTATTATTATTATCCTCATTTTATAGAAAAGAAAAATGAGAGAAAAGAACGTCTAAAAGGGTGTTAGCATAAAAGTGACCTTCTCTCCTTTCACAATACTAATTGGAAAGTGATAGTGTACCCAATGTGCATGGGCTTGTGACACCTGTACAACAAACAGTTTTGTTCTTAAATGGCAAATAGCTGGTTTAAAACAGAGGAGGGTCCAGTTGTTAGAGGACTAAGTCAAATAAAAGGAATCACAGTTTTTGGAGGGAATGAGTCCCTCCTCTCTCATTCCTATAACCTCCCCTCCCCCCATCTTCAGGGTTGTTCCCATGCTGACTAACTCACCCGTGTTATCCAATATGTTAAATCCTAATTCTTGAATTATATTCCCTGATTATATATATATATATATATATATATATATATAATATATATATATATACATATATATATATATATATATATATATATACATATATATTCATAGAACTTCAGAGTTGGAAAAGAGCTTAGTGATTAAATGAACTTAATTAACTATTATCTAATCTGACCCCCTTAAAGTTTTTTTTTAAGAGATGTAAATTGAGACCCTAAAAGGTAAAGTTTTGTTCAACCAAATTTACACAAATAGTAGCTGAGACCAGACTAGAACTCAGGTTACCTAGTGATTCAATTCTCTTTCCACTTTGCTTTATTACAATCTTATTTTACCAATTTTATCCAATCCAAGAGGATAAGGAAATTCCACCTCCTCACTCCCATATTTGCAATGTAGATAAAAAAGAAAAAAATGACAATTTTTCTGGTTTGTTTTTACTAATACTGAAAAGCCCCAAACTGACTGTATATCTAGGGAATTAAATGACCTTCTCCCTGTCCTAACAGCTGTGCTTTAGCTGGTGGGGAATACCCTGACTAGGTCAAAATTGAAGCTTGGCAGGCTGGAATGCATCAATTCAAATGGGTCACACGTCTGCCTTCTCATTTGAAAATGCCAACACCATGCCAAAGACGTGAAGAACTGCTTGATGATGGTGAAAAAAAATCATCATCTCATTTTGTGCTTATATAGAGATTTTCAGGGAAAAGCAAGATCTGTTTGGACATGATGAGTCCCTTGTGGGATGGAGGGAGGGGAGGAGAGTATGGTACTTGGAGGGGGTGGGAACAAAAAGCTGGAACTGTTGTTTCTGTGACAGTAATGAAAGCAGGGAAAGGAGACTATCTCCTGGATCACTTTGCCCCCAGATGGCAAAGTGTCCCTGGACTTGGCCTCTTCATCTAGGGATTCCAGATGGGGATTTATATTCCCCAAGAATTGTTCCTCACTTAGAGAAGATAAGGAATGTACCTTGTGATTTTACATTTGGGACAGCTGAAGACAGACAGGATGAAATACATGTAAAGGAGATCACAGAAACATAGAAGCCCAGAATAGGACATGTCTCAGAGGTCAGTGTAGTATATGTAGAAGGAAAAGGGCTTGACTGTCCAGGAAAGATTGGAATTCTATTGGTAGCTCTGATTGTGGCTAGCTGTGTGATCATGTCTGTTTCTTCAGTAAGATGGGGGAAATGATATATGTGGGATCTTGCACATTTTCCATGAGGAAAGCAATTTGTAAAACTAAAAGTGTTATATAAATTCGTTTTTATTATTGTGATTGTTGTTCCTGTTTTATCTATTCCAACTTAATTTTGAAATGGAACCAGTAAATTGGAAGATAAATCTTAAATCTCAAATTTTAAATTAATTAATAAGTAGATAGTTGCAGAGGCAATTAGGACCTTAGAGATCATATACTAGTCTAATCTTATGGAATTAGAACAAATATCCAAATTCCCACTCTGGCACCATTTAACTTTACCAAGTAGTGTTGCCGAAGAAGGTGAAGAAAACCTAAAAGCAATGGCGATTTGGGAGAATTCTTAGAGAATGAGATACAGTGGCTAAATGGATGAATGCTGACCTCTGAGTCAGAGAATCCTGCATTCAGGTGCACCTTCTGACACCTACTGGGTGGCGTGACTCCTGAGCAAATCACACAAAACTCTCAATGTTTTGGGCAACTCTTTAAAATAGGTATATTATGTTATAGAAACCTATGGACCTCTTCTCAGAATAATGTTTTTAAATGCATAAAATAAAACATATAAGAGTATAGTGAAAATTAAAGGTTAATGAAAATGAAGATGCAATTTTTTTCTAATCCAAAAATTTCTTCTCATTCATGTTCACATATGCCTGAAATATCTAGGAACTCTGAGTTAAGATGTATTGTTGTTCAGTCATTTTCAGTCATGTTCAATTCTTTGTAATCCCATTTGGAGTTTTCTTGGTGGAGATACTGGTGTGGTTTTTCTATTTCCTTTTCCAACTCATTTTACAGATGAGAAAATTGAGGCAAATAGGATTAAATGATTTGCTTAGGATAATATAGCTAGTAGGTATCTAAGTATGGATTTGAACTCAGGAAGAGAAGTTTGTTTTAACTGCAGGCTATCCACTGTGCCACTCATTTGCTCCTAAGTTGAAAACTGTTGACTTAATACTATACATTTCAAGTGAGATACTGCTCCGAACTGGTAGAAGGATTTCCTTCATTTGGGACCTCCCTATACCAAAGGTCCAGTCCTTATCCTTTAGAGAAAATGGCTAAAAGACATTGTGCAGTTTCTCCTTATCCATGGATGTGTTTGACTTTTGAGAAAATATTTTATTGTCCATTGGGAGAAGAAAGAAGGAAGAAGGGGAAGAGTGTAGAAGACAGGAACAGAGACCTTGTTTATTTACTACATTCTTTCCCTAATGACTTTTTTCATTTTTGTCTGGAAATAAATGTGTGGCAGGACTTTTGATAGGAGATGTCAGATGTTTTATAGTGTGGTATAGACAAGCAGTGTAAGATAATACAAATAAACTGATCCTGAAGTCAGAATTTCTGGCTTTGAGTTTCAGATTTGATTCTTATTAGTTATATTGATCCTAAGTGAGGTCCTTTAAATTCTCTAACCCTCATTTTATTTATTTGTAAAATAATGGTGGCAGTATTTGTGTATTGAATATTATGATGTTTGCTTCTTTCCCTTCTCTAAAAATGGAATGGGTTCCATTCTCAAGTCGAAGATTCCACTGGAGCCAACTTGAACTTGCTAAAAAGAAACAAAAATTAAAGAAATTAACAAAAGCTACACATCAGGGTTTGATGTATTGTTTTATTGATTGTCTAGACTTAATAAAATGATAGGTAAAATGTTAATAATGCAGATTAAATTTTAAAATGGGGCAGTTAGGTGATACTGTGAATGGAGCATTGACCTTGGAGTCAGAAGGCCTAATTTCAAATGTGACCTCAAACACCTACTAATTATGTCACCCTAGACAAGTCACTTAACCTTGATTACTTCACAAAAACAAAAAGTACATTATGCTCACATATTTTTTTATCTTGATGATCTTGATGATAAACATTCACCAGCATGATCGTTACAAAGTTCACTGTAGGTATCAGAGCCTGGTTGACTCCTGTTCCGGACTGGATAGGTTCCTTCTATAAGACAGAGAATTGGATTGGGTGACATATAATATTCTTTCCAGATCTAGAATTGCATATATAAAAACATATGTAAATTCTATATATACATAATTATATATGTAGAATTATTTTAGGTCCATGGTAAAGAAGTAAGGGAGAACTTCATGGGGTTAATTATTGGTCATTCATCATTTTTTATTTCATACACTATGCTGAAAATGTACAATTCATTTACCTGATTTCCATCCTCATTTCCAGAACATTTCACTGTCCAATGACTTCTGGTGATGAGAGAGTAGTGAGTGTACAACTTAATAGCAAAACGTTAACTTATAAAGAAAAAAATTAAAATGTAGCCAACTTCTCCTACTCTTTTTAAGGAAGGATCCTTTAAGGTCTACCCTATATTTCTTCTTTGTCTCATTGAAAAAAAGAATTGAATAAGAGCTTCTTATGACTCACCTTGACCCCATTTCCACTTCAGCATACATATATACACATTCTCTCTTTCTTTCTGTCTCTGTCTCTGTCTCTGTTTCTGTCTCTGTCTCTCTCTCTTTCTCTTTCTTACACACACACACACACACACACACACACACACACACACACACACTTCATGAGCTGAAATCCTACCCATCCTTCAATACTAGATCAGATGCCAATTCCTTCATCATTTTTTCCTTGATCTTTCGAAGTCAAAAATGGCCTTTCCTTTCAAGGAACTTATTATGAAAGACTCAGGTCATGACCCTGCCTACAGTAAAGCATAAATTCCCCCCAAAAGTGATCCATCTCAAATGGGAATACCTGGTTCTATACACTTGATTTCCTTTCTATGATTTCTAAATATCTGAAACTACAGTTATCATCCCAAATTCACTGGAGCTTAGTATTGTATCTGAACATAAACCTTGAACTTCTCATTTCTGATATTATGGCTGGATGCTCTGATTCTCATATCTAGCTCCTTTATTTTCTCACTGCTACCAACACATTATTGCCTTTTTCTAGAGATTTACTTACAAAGAAAGAATTCACAAAAATTATAGGAATTAGGATTAGAAGGTACCTGAGAAATCATCCTAAATAATACTGTACCTTTATTTCAGAGATAGAAAACTCAGGATCAGAAAGATGGTGATTTACACAGGACAGGGCAAAATAAGCCAGAAATCAAATTGTGTTCACACTAGAGCTCTCTTGAAAAGAATATGTACCATCTATCTCCTGACACCGGATTTAAACTCAATCTTCCTGACTCTCCCATTAACTCTTATATAACATAGGGATATGAAAAATCAGACGTGTATGAAAGACATGTACTCAAAATAATCTGGATGGATCATAGATTTACTAAACCTGAGTAATTTACACAAGAGTGGACTCGGTTTATTATGTTAAGGCTGCTATATTTGGCTAAAGAAGCCATTAGAAATGGATCTTCCTTTCCTCACAATGTCTTACTAAACTCCTAGACTTGTTCCAGGATTCCCTCACTCAGATTGTTTTTATTTAACTTTTGGTTTAGCCCATTGCTAAGTTTTAAAACTCTGGGGCAAAGACCTCTCCATTTAGGGGTGATCAGAATCTTTCATTATCTTGAGTAATTTATCTTTCCTTCCAAACCAGGAGGGAAGAAAAAAGGAACTTCATATCAAAATTAGCAAGGAACGCTAGGTGGCACAATGGATAGAGCACTGAACTTGGAGTCAGGAAGATCCTGGCTCAGAGACTTACTAGCTGTGTGATCCTAAGCAAGTCACGTCATCCTAGTTGCTTTAGTTTCCTAATCTGCAAAATGAGCTGGAAAAGGCAATGGCAAACTCTAGTATCTTTGCCAAGAAAACCCTAAATGGGGTCAGAAGGAATTGAATACAAGAAACAATTAAATAACAATAACAACAAAATCAAGATTAATACATTTTCCTAGTCATTCCAGAATATCATTACATCATGGATGGGGAGCTGAAAAGACTTCTGTAGCCATTGGGTCTAACCTCTTCATTTTGCAGATGAGAAAACTGAGTCCCAGAAATGCTTCCTATGTTATTAAAAGCAGAGCCAAAATTCAAATTTAGGCTTTTCTGACTCTAAGCATTCTATAGTCTATGCCATCTAGCAGGCTGTTAATTCAATATTAATTCAATATCATATTCAATTAACTCACTTTCTGCAATTCACCAGACACCTTCATTTCATCATAGTATCACAAAGCAGGGAGAGGCACATGGTGAATGTGAACAGGAAGCAACAAATAACCAATGAATAACTGACAAAAAGGAATGAGGGGAAATGCATGAGAAAAAAACAAGATGGGTTGTTCAGGTGGAGAAGTTGAAGGAGAACAGGTGGACAGCCTCAGGGCTCTGATTAGTATCCTTGAGATGTCAGGATAAAAGGAAGAAGGCCTCAAGCATATTGGATAGATTCTCTGTGGTGAATTTATGAAAAAATATGGACCATAATCTCTCAGGATGAGCAGACATCCAATATGGAGGTAACATCAAAATCGATAAGATGACAAATCCACCTGAACATCACAGAGCATCACATTGTGCTAATCTTTTTATATGAATATATATCATATGATATTTTTTTTTACAATTGGTGTCTGTTTCTTAGTTCCCTTTCTAAACCACTAACTCCTTCTAGACACACTCAGCTATGACTGTTACTGATCTTTGCATCTCTCTCAGTGCCCAGTAAAATGCTATGTATATAGTAAGTGATTGATGCATAGCAGTTGAATTGTGATGTTTTCTCTATATTTGAGTATATAATTTTCACATTTCATCACATTGCTATCATGTTGAATAAATGGGCCATTTTGAGGGTGTTGAGAAACCTTTTTTCTTTTAAAAATTTTTTTCAATGGTATTTCATTTCCCAAATACATGTAAAGATAGTTTTCAATATTCATTTTTGTAACATTTTGTGTTCCAAATTTTCTCCCTCTTTCCCATACCTTCACCCTCATCAAGATAGCAAATAATCTGATTTAGGTTAAATGTGTGGAATTTTTTAAAAAGCATATTTCCATATTTGTCATGTTATGTAAGAAAAATCACACCAAGGGAGGAAAAAAAAAAAAAAAAAAACATGAGAAGGAAAAAATAAACAAGCAAAAAAAAAGGAATACTATGCTTCAATCTATATTCAGTCTCCATAGTAGAATTTTTTTTAAAGAAATCTTTTTTCTTAGAAATGTTCAATTTCTTGATATTTATTGTGATGAGTTTTGAGATGTTTGGGGTTTGCCATAATGATGTTGAGTTGTTTTTCAGTCCTGGCTGACTCTTCATGACCCCTTTTGGGATTTTCTTGGCAAAGATACTGGAATGATCCTCCATTTCCTTCTTCAGTTGAGGCTAAAAGGATTAAGTGACCTCTCAGTGTCACAGCTAGGAAGTGTCTGAGACTAGACTTGAATTCAAAGAATAATCTTATTGACTCCAGGCTCAATATTCTACCTCTGTTCCACCTAACTGCCCAGCAGCTAGCTAAAGTATATGATGATAATAATAGTGGCTATTTATATAATTGTGATGATCGTGTATTTAAAATCAGCCAGAGTCAGGAATTCAGGTTAAGGGAAAAATCTTCAATCTTTATTGAAATGAAGAGGTGAAGAAGGATTGCAATAGCAATATGGGCAGACAGGAAGCCAGCTAGCAGAGGGAGATTGGAGGTGAAGGACGGTTGTGATAGCAATGCGAGCAGCTGTGTCAAGATGCCAGCCAGCAGTCTCTCTTTCCGCTTCCCTTTCCACTCCCTTGCCTCCACCCACCAAAACCGTCATTCCCTATACAACACATCAGGACTTGCACAAAGAGTGGGTGAGGGCCATTCTTTCTCCAAGCTTATATATTAATAGAGTATGGTCCAATTACTATTTAGCCTCATGTGCTTGGGACCTCAGTGCATCAACACAAGCCTCAGCCCATTACATATAATACTCTCAGGAATGAGAGGCAAAATGGGGTGGAACAAAACTTTTTCCACTTTTGACCCTTTTTCCCTTAAAAATTTATTCCTGGATATGTAAGTATATAAAATTGGCATACAAATCAAACAATTGTTGATAATAAATTATAAAGAAACTTATTTTAAAACAATTCTTTGGTATTCATATAATTACCATTTATTAAAGACAAAAACAAATTTGAATACTAAAGAGATGGATGTGTTTGTTTATTTTTACATAAAGAATTAAGTCTTGGTGGAATATTTGACAGCTTTTAATGTTGCCAGATTTTTAGTGACTCCCATATTCAGTTATGTGAAATTTAGAGTTTGTGATCCACTAAAGATCACAGTTTAAGAAGATCTGGGATAAAGTATAAGAAGCTGACTCAAAATCAGGAAGATCTGGATTTAAATTCTATGTTGACACAAACTGGCTATGTAGCCCTTGTGGGTTGAATCATATCTGACTATTCATAACCCCATGGATAATAATTAGTGGGGGTGAGGGGAGAAGACAATATATCAACAACTCCGTTTGAACGTGATGTAAACAGGATCGATTGAATTTTATCTCAAAGGAAGTACACTAGCATTAAAGGGAATGCGTAACATACCTCTGTTTCATTGTTGTAAAAGTAATGGACTATGTGGGAAGGGGATAATTTTATATATCAGTAGTGATCAATGTGTTGGCTAGTCTTGTTTTTTTTTTTTCTTTCTTTTTAAATATACAAACATTTGTTTATAAGGGATGGGTTGTGGGGTAACAGAAGAAGAAAGGATATATTTGGAAATAAATATGATATCAAAATGAGAGGCGTCAATAAAAGAAATAAAATTTTCAAAAGGAAAACAAACTTTTAAAAGAATAAAAAGTAAAGTATTCTGATATAGTTGGAAGAGGGAAGAGTCAAAAAATAGCATATATAAAATACCTATACATAAAATAGTATATAGATCTGAGGTTTTAATTTTATTGCTTTTAGGCACTTTTAAATATGCTTCCTGATTCTTGAGTATTTTGACAGATAATTTAGTTTTCAAGTGGTACCCGTAACTGAAAATAATATTCAAGCTGAGATCTGATCAGAATGAAGTACAACAGAACTATTATCTCTCTTATTAGATATGTGATACTTTTATTAATGTAGCATTAAAGGATTTTTTTGTGTGTTTTATTTTGGTTTTGTTTTCAGCTCTGTTTATTGTGGATTTTTTTGGCAGTCAGATTTCATTACAAGCCCATATGGAGTTTGTGGTCCACTAAGACCAGTAAGTCTTTTTTACATGAACTTTCACTATTTATTTCCTTCATCCTGTTGATTTTCTCAACCCAAGTGTAAGATGTCATATTTATGCCATTATTAAATTGGATTTTATCCAGAGGAGTGCAACTAAGAGTGCAACTAAGATAGTAATAGATCTTGAGTCTATGTCATATGAAAGCTGTGGAATATGTTAAACTTAGAGAAGAAAAGGCTCGAGGGATACATAGTAACTCTATTTAAATATTTGAAAGACTATCATGAGATAGAGATTAATCTTGTTCTGTTTGTTTCCAGAAATAAAGAACCAGAGGTTTTGGGTAGAATTTCCAGAATTAGATTTAGTCTTGACATGAAAGAAAATTTACCAACAATTAAAGATATCAAAAGTAAAATGGGTTGCCTTGGGACATGATAGTTTCCCCCTTCTACTACCATAGTTTTTTGTTTGTTTGCTTGTTTTGTTTTGTTTTGGTGGAGGCTGTATATCCATTTGTAGCTATCTTATAGTAGGAATTTCTTTTGGAATTGAGTCAGGCTAAATGGCTGCTGAGCCCTCTTCTTAAGTTCAAATTCTGATTACTTTTCTTGCCCTTTCAAATGATGGCAACTTCTGCTCAGCAGATCATTCAAGTTCAAGTCCAAGGAAAAGACAACAGGAACTTGGACAATGATGAATAAACTTCTTAGCCATTAGGTTCCTTTTCTGAAGATTCCTGTGGCCAGTCTTAAAGTCTGGTTATATTGAATTAATACTGTTATCTAGCAAAATCTTAAAATCTGGCAACCTATCTCAGTTTTGTACTAATTTGCTATATGATTGTGGACAACTAATCTTAAAAATGTTCTATCATTTTTTAAAACATATTTCTTTGGGAGAGGGGGAATGGGAGTTAGGAATCTGCCTCAATTTTTTCATCACATTAGAAGAAAACACCCTGTTCTATTTTGTGGGATCATCAAGAAGAACACATGAAATAACCAAAGGAAATAAATTTTGATAAAATAAAATAGGGAGTGTGGCGGGGTAGAAAAAAAAAAACCTTTAAATCCCCCCTCAGCTACTTCCTACTTGTATGACCTTGGGCAAGTTCAGCAACTATAAAATGATGGGCTTGGAGTGGAGGGTCAATGAGAGGGACAATGAATAAGAAGGCCAGTTGTCTGGATCATTGAAAGCAGAAAGGAAAGTAATGTATAATAAGGCTGGCAAGGTAGGTTGGGTACAGATTGTAAAGGGGCTTTAAATGCCAAATGGTGGAATTTATATTTGATGCTAGAAGAAATGAGAGAAATTAGTTATATTAGGTAGAGAGTGAACTGGTCAGGTGTATTCTTAAGGAAAATCATTTTAACAATTGTCACTTGGTTGGAAAGGGAAGAGACAAAACAGGATGCTTCAGAAAGACCTTTTGGGTGATGTGCCATATTGAATTTGAAATCCTCATTTTTTTTTAACGATTGAAAAAAAACATTTATTATTTATTTAATATATACCAAACATTGTAGTAAAAGCTGGGAATATAAACAGAACAATAAGATAGTCCATGATTTCAAAGAGCTCCTATTCTAAAAAATATGATTTCCTATTATTCTTATATGTGCTATAAGAGGGTTTGGGTGGGAATAGGTCC
This sequence comes from Antechinus flavipes, assembly GCF_016432865.1. Lineage (NCBI taxonomy): Eukaryota > Metazoa > Chordata > Mammalia > Dasyuromorphia > Dasyuridae > Antechinus > Antechinus flavipes. The sequence goes on from NC_067401.1 coordinate 372,615,025, forward strand.
AGAAATCCTCAGAAAGTGCTGGTAGAGCAAGTGACCATGTACCAGGGTTTAGAAGCTGTCATAGCAGGTTTGGTGACCCAGAGAGTGTGGTAGCACAGCAGATGTCAAGGTCCCATTTTTATACAAAGTATAAGCAAATTTCAAGAACTAATAACCAAAAGAAAAAAGAGATCCTCCTTCTCTCCCCTCCCCTCCCAATTCCTTCTCTGTCTTTGTCTCTACCTCAGACTCTAGTCTGATCATTTCTTCTCTATCCTGAATTTTAAATTTGATTTTACAGCATAGATATTTATACTTGTCCTTATCAAGATAGGTGGTGGAGTCAGAGGACCTGTATTCAAATTCTGCCTCTCACTGTATACTACCTGTATGAACTTTGAAGCCACTAAAGCTTTCTCACTTTTCTCATCCTTAAAATAAGGAGGTTGGACTAGACAGCCTCTGAGATTCTTTCTACATCTAGATTCATGATCTTAAATGTCACTTTATTTTATTTAACCCATTATTCTAATCTGGTAATAATTTCCTTTGGGAGCCAAACACTATCATCTAGACATTATTCTTCATTTGACAGGTGAAACAACTTTACTGTAATCATAGAGAATGTAGAAGTGGAATTTGAACCCAGGGCCTCAGATACTTGGTCCAGCATGCAATCCCTTAGGCTATACTGCTTGATGAGTGAATAAATAGCACAAGGTCACGCTTCTAGTTAAGTAGCAAAATAGTGACTAGAACACATGACTACTAACCCCTGGTCCAATATACTCTGTTGTCCAAGATGTGACATGCTTTTTTGTTGTTGTTGTTGTTTGTTTGTTTTTGTTTTTTTGTGCTAGAAGCCTATAAGACCTTACTAAGTTTTCATGTAAAACACTTCGAAGGGAAGGGTGAGCAGAGAGGATGGGGATTGGGAAAAATTGTTCTAGGTCACTGAGCAGATTGCAAAAAGAGATCTTGAATAGTGAGGAAGTACTTTGAAAGCCTGATGCAAGAGGAACTTGAATTTCATCCCTCACTGCAGATCTGTTGCTATAGAACCTTAAAAAAGTGAGTTGCAGGGGAAACAAACTAGGTTATGGTGACAGGTATATGTGCAAATAGACTGTTAGCTTCTCAGTCAGCCAGCAATAATAAGCTTCCCCTTAGGCCATAAACCTGACCCAGCTGTGGGATGGGAGTAAGTCCATGAATCAGGAGGGAGAAGACATACTTCCCTATTGGCATCAAGTCCATCTGAACCTTGACCCTTCTCAAACTGTATTCCTTTGATAAAGGCAAGATTTGAGAAGCCGAAGAAAACAAGTAACAATGTCCAATAAGCATCAGCTGTCTAACACAAAAGACCTCAGAATGAGATAGGGGACAAATGTTTCAGTAAGAAAAGCAATAATGACAGATGTGGGGCTTCCAGAAAGTGCAGTTCCCAGCATTGGGAAACTCCTTGATGTGGGTTAACCAATAACAGAGATGATTTCTTCATTTGGTCTTATTCACTTTTGTATGCCCCGTTTCATTCATAATCAAGGAGAGTAAACACACCATACCACCTTTTAAGTATGGTTTAGGTTTCTGGTCTGTCCTGATGCGCTTGGAGAAAGCTAAAGGCACAGTAGTGACATGTGCACAAGGATCCAGAGAAGAGAATGACATCTCACTGCTTTTAATCAATGGCAGTTCCCAGGAGAGTTGGACTGAAACTGCACAAGACAGAAGAAAGAAAGAGGAGAGAGCTGGAAACAAAGGGAGGAACCTCCTGCTCCTCCAGTCCCAGATATAAAAAGCTCTAAGCCATATCAGTAAAAGGAGGGTGGAGAGTTGAGATAAGTATCCAAATAAATTCAGTCAAAAGCTTATCTACTGAGAAGGAAAATTAGACCTTAGTCCTTTATTTTCTAGACTGATTGTGAATATGAATCAGACTTCTTGGATGTTCATTCAGTTGTTTTGTTATGTTTATATTAGAGAAAACAAAAATAAACAAGCAAACAAAATTCTACTCAATGGATCAAGATGGTTGAACTGGTGTTTTCAGCTGATGGCTCAGTTGTGGTATTCATTTGATTGCACAAAAATAAGTTAGAGGGGAATAAAAAAGGTTTGTCTACTAAGCAGTTGATTAAATTACTGCATACACATATAAAATGGGGGAGGGAATTTCTGAGTTGTGCTTACTTGGGCAAAATGAAATGGAGAATTCAGGCATCATTTAAATACTTCATCTCCTCTTCATTGGAAATATGTAGGTAATTGAAGCAAAAATAAGAATTATAGGGAGATTTAAATCATATTTTGTGTGTATATGTGTGTGTGTGTGTGTGTGTGTGTGTGTGTGTGTGTGTGTGTGTGTGTGTATTTAGTATCAGAATTGCTTGATCTTCTCTGAAACTGATTAGGGGGTAAAAATAGACTGAATAATGAACACAACTCCCTAATTATAAAAATATTCTAGTCCTAGGAACTAACTCCTGCAGTAAACACTAAACAATCTGAGTATCAGCTTTCTAAACATGGGTTCTTTTTGTCCCTGTTTCAAAAGGTCATTGCTTTCCTTTCTGAAATCTCCTTACCCTCAATACCAGGCCATCATTTCTATTTCTCACCATTAACCCTAGCATCAACAAGATCATTGCCTTTGAAATTCATAGGAACTCAGTACAAAGAAGATGATAGTGAGAAGAGGAAGTAAAGTCATAGCCCAAAGAGATGACCTCCCCCCCCCCCCCATTTTATTTTCCTCCTGATAAATGCCAGGCCATATTTCCTCCTGCCAAGTTCCCTGAAAGACATGTGAATGATGTTATTTCATAAATTTTCTTATAGGAGTTATGAGTCACAAAGCAATCAGTTAATGGTTCTCTGGTGCTTCACAGTTGTAGTTAACTTACCTCAACTTATCTTACATGAAATAGCAGAGAAATTGAGACATTCAGCCCAGTCTATTTCTTCTTTTTTTAATGGTACTTGTAGGTTTTTTGATAATAATTTTATTAATGTTTTCTATATAACACTCATCTAACTCATTTAATAATTATATAATTCATTACTGTATGCTATTGGATATTGATACTTAGAAATTAGGGATAAGTATTAGACCAGTGATTTTATAAATAAAAGGAACTTTCTGGTGATAAAACTCCCTCACTAAAGCAGGCTGGCACCTTCTGCAACTCATGGTTTTACTCGCTTTGTCAAGAATACTGAGAGTTTAGGATTGGCCAGGGATATACAGCCAGTATTTGTGGCAGGATTTGAACTTAGAACTTCCTGGGCTCTGAGACCAGCTCTTTATCTGTTTGTACTGCTCTTTTTCATTTATAAATTACTAACATAAAATATTCTTATTCACAATGATAAGGCTTAGCATTTATTTAGTTCTCTGTAGCCTGCAAAATGTTTCTATACACATTATCTCATTTGATCCTTAGTCCTAGAAGGTTTTGTTTTCTTGTTATTTGTTGTTGTTGTTTTTTCCATCTGCACTAGCAATTTCATCTCATCTGCAATTTGTAATCTAGTAGGGTTGCTTAGGTTCACAAACCCAGCAAGTGACTTGCTCATGGTCACACAGCTAACCTCTGACAGATATCATTATGGAGTTATTGTCGGACGTCAACCAGATGCACAGAACACTATTCTAAATTAACCTCATAGAAAATCATGTGAGAAAGTGAAGGTCATCCCTGTACTCAGATCTCTTTCAAGCTAAAAGAATCAGGAAAAGAAAATGCAAAAGTCCAAATAATCCTTCTCAATCACCAGTAAGCATTTATTAAATTCCTACAATTATATCAGGCTAAATGTTGGCCATACGAAGACATTCAAAAAACTGTCTCTGCCCTCAAAGAGTTCATACTCTAATAGCAGAGAATCACTACACACAAACAAGCTATATGTAAGATAAACAGGAAATAATCAACAGAAGCAAGGTCCTAAAGTTAAGGATTGAGAAAAGAATTGTAAAAGGTGAAATTTTATGTGTAACTTGAAGGCAAGCTGGGTAAACTAGAGGGAGAGGATGAGAAGAAAGAGGCATGGAAGACAGAGAAAATGCCCAGAGACAAGAGTTGGAGTATTTTCCATCTTAGAAAGATAAGTTAACAAGGGCAAACCAATGCAACGCTAAGGAGCCATAACATATAAGGTTGAAAAGAGGTTGGGATGAATGAAACAATCACAACAATCCTAGGCTCAAAGCCAGACTAGCTCTAGGGACCATACTGGGTGACTTGGAAGCTCCTAGTTCCTTAATGATCTCTGGACACCATAGCTGGTAACTAGATTTGGGTTAAGAAAGATCTTCTGAAGTTGCTGGACCAGACCAACCTCCTCCATGTATGCCCAAGCCCATCTCCAGGGATGAGAAATAATTTAGTCGTCATTTGGGGTTATGGGAACTGAATACCAAGTACAGACAGAATTGTTTATCTGTTAAAGTCTACTCAGTGGATGAACCAAATCAATTCCAATAGAACAGTAATGAATTGAACCAGTTACACCCAGCGAAAGAACTCTGGGAGATGACTATGAACCACTACATAGAATTCCCAATCCCTTATTTTTGTCCGCCTGCATTTTTGATTTCCTTCACAGGCTAATTGTACACTATTTCAAAGTCTGATTCTTTTTGTGTGGCAAAATAACTGTATGGACATGTATACATATACTGTATTTAATTTATACTTTAACATATTTAACATGTATTGGTCAATCTGCCATCTTGGGGAAGGGGTAGGAGGAAGGAGGGGAAAAGTTGGAACAAAAGATTTTGCAATTGTCAATGCTGAAAAATTACCCATGCATATATCTTGTAAATAAAAAGCTATAATAAAAAAAAATAATAATAAAGTCTACTCAGTGGCTGCCTTTAGGTGGCCAGAGATCCCTTGCTTTCTCTAGAAATACTAAAGAAATAAATATCTCATATAAATCATCAAATAAATATTTGTTCAAAGGTTAAAAGCAGAAAAGCACAGAAAGGACCAATGGAGCATGAAACAACCTTAGTAAAGTAATTTCTCACCTGGAAGTCTTGCTAAAGAAGGATCCTTCCCCAAAATAATAAATGGAATGATTCTACTCCTCAGTGCTGGTTTTTCCTTCAATGTATCTCCTGTGAGGAGTACGTGTTGCTTGGCTGTTAAATCTCCCATTCAGAAACTGAACACATTGTGAATACTCAAGGATGGGCTTTACACTGGAAAACCTCAACAGGTAAGTCTTAATTCCCACCTAGTTTTGGAACCAGCTGTTTGGAACTTTGGGTTTCAGAAATTAGTACATTGCTATTTAATCAGATTTGACTTTCATGACCCCATTTGGGGTTTTCTTGGCAAAAATACTGGAGTGGTGTGCCATTTCCTTCTCTAGCTTATTTTACAGATCAAGGAGCTGAGGCAAACAGGTTATGTCACTTACCCAGGAAGACAAAGCTAGAAAGTAAATCTGAGGCCAGATTTATACTAAGGAATATGAGTCTAGACCCAGCACTCTATCCACTGTGCCATCTAGCTTCCCTGTATAGAAATCAGGAACTCCCAACATGGCAGCTGTGTACTTTAGGTCCCTGTTCTCTTTATTCTACTTAACATTTTTTCATCACAAAATGCTAAATAAAAATGAAAATAGAAAAGTAGCATCAAAGGGTTCAAAGCTTGGGAAATGACTTAAGATCTCAGATTCAGCATGGAGAGGAGAGTTTGATAGAATGCTAGCTTTAGAGCTATAAAGACTTAAATTTTACCTCAGATACTAGATATGTGATCCTGGGCAAGTCATATAATCACTAGGTTTTTTAATCTGTATAATGATGTAATAAAAGTGCCTATTTCTCAAGATTGTTGTGAAGATTAAATAGATAACATATAGAAAGTACTCTGCAAACTTTAATATTTGATATGCATGTTATTATTATTGTATAAATGGGAACATTATACTTTAAATGAAAAAAGTTGAATTAAAATTATCATAACAACAAGCATTTATGTAGTTCCTTAAGGTTTGCAAAGCACTTGATCAATAGTATCTCATTTCATTCTCACAACATCCCTGGAAGGCAGGTTCTATTATTTTCCTCATTTTACAGATAAAGAAACTGAGGCAGACAGAGGTTTAAGTGTTTTGCTCAGTCATGCAGCTAATATGATAAAATCCTGTCAATTCTTTCTTTGAAGTCACTGGCTAAATTCCATGAACAATTGTATCATTCCTTCATTGCCTCTCATGGAGGCCTTCATAATTGGCTTCCCTCCTTCTTGTATAAAGCCTCTATCCCCTTCCTTCCACCCATCTTTATGCTCCTGATGGATTTATTTTAATAAAATACATCTCTTATTTGCCACACCAGAGGTTTACTAGTTCTTCAAGTATACACTGAAGCCTGGATATTCACGGTTCTCTTGTGATCTGGTCCCAGTTGGCTTTTTTAGACTTATTTTCCATGGCTTCTCGATATTTTACCTAAATAATTTTCCTAAGTTAAACCAGAGTCTTTTGATTTCCTAACCAGATTCCTTGCTTTCCTGCCTTTGTTCATGCTGTTCCCTCCCCCAAAATCTCTCCACCTCTCATCGATGCTGAGGAAAAGGCTATCCATCCTTCATGGCCTCAATGAAATACGATTTCCTCCATGATGATCTTGTTTGGAAGTGATCCCTCTGAACTTTGGCACTTTGTTCTTTTTTTGTTGTTTTGGTATAATATAAAAATACTTTTGTATTCTAGTGATTTCTCCATATTTCTTAGCTCTTCTGAATTATAAACAGTTTGAAAGCAGGAACAAAGTTCTTAAAGAATTCTGGTTCTGAAGACCTAAGTTTTAATTTTGCCTCCAGTGTTACTACCTGTGTGCTACCTGTGTGACTAAATGTTAAATCGGTGGGTTTTAGTTTCCTTATCTGGAAAATAAGGAGATAGGATTAAAAACCAAGCATTTATTAAGTACCTACTGTGTGCCAGATGACCTTTGAGGTCACTTCTAGTTCTACGGTCTTTGCATTTGTCCCCATCCCTACTACTGGGCCCAGCACCTGGGAATCTGCAGTAAATATTTATTCAATGAATAAATGAAGGATCACTTAAGGGAATGCTAGATAGATTAGTTCCACCACGGGGAGAAAAAAAACCAAACTTAAACTAAAGCTATATCACTCTCCTAGAAGTGGTTCAGAATGTCATTTTTATACATGGAGGGCTGCTCATTTGATCCTTGCAGGGAAGATTTTAAAATTATCATTAGATTATAGAATATTCAGCACTTTGGACCCAGAGCAAAAGATGACCCTTTCTTCCACTTTCCAGTTTAAGAGCTGGCATTTTGGCAAAAAGGCATGTTGGCAGCCAGGGCTCCAACAGGTGTGACAAGCACCAATCAAACCTCTGATTTTTCTGGGGGGAACTACACCATCCAAAGGTGAAAGGTTAAAATTGTAACTGAGCCCCCAGACATAGCCATGAGGATTCTGAAACTGATACTTATTTCAGAATTTCTCTGAAGTCCTTGCTAGAAAGTATTTGGAGAATCGACTCCAAGGGTAATAGAGCTGGAAAGATAATGGCATCCTATGCCATCTTGTTGCTTTGACCAGTCACCTTTTAAATATTTATGTTTTATTTTTATCTCTGTATTAGTGAGACATTATTTGTGCACAGGCTGTTAAAAACAGTTCTAAGGGAAACACACTTCCAGCTGGTTTCCTCCTGTTTTCCATCTGCTGCATTTATGTGTCTTTGTATGCATTTAACTGTTGCTTGTCAGTATAATTGGTATTTTCTGAGGACTGGTGGAAAAAAAAAGGGAAAGAGAGTCCCCTGAGGGGGTTGGTGGGTTCAATTGATTCCAGTGAGATTATCTGGGCTGTTCACTAATAAACATGAAACTTTGAAGCAGGAGAAATAAAATAAACACCCCATAACTTTAAGTTTTAAGAGTTAACTTGCCTGTGCCGGATCTTTGTATTCCTCTATTTATGCCTCAGCTACTCTTTCCCCCATTTAATCTTAAATATGTAAATCCTCAATTTATCTGGAATTACTTAGTGAAAGGCTGATGTGTGAGTGCGGACCGATTATAATATTTCACCGCCACCCCTGATCCTCTTTACCTCTTATTCTTTTCATAGCAGATCAAAAAAGCTGCATGCGTGCCACAAGAATATATTATTTTAAGAGACTTGGACTTAGAAATTGATTTCCTTGATGAGAAAAGGAAAAAGTCTCCTTCTGACCCAGAGGGTCACTTCATAATCCTGTCACTCTACATCAAAAAGCTTCCTCCCCCCTTCTTTTAGGAGAAGATGAGAATATTTCTGAAAAGGAATTAATTTTTCAGCTACAGTGAAACCAAAGACTTAGCCAATGAGAGAGGGAGCTGTGCTATTCAGAACACATCTCCTCTGATTAGAACAAGGGACCAATATATTTTAGGGTCAGGCAATTTTAGATGGAGATTGGGATTAGTACTTCAGGATGAAACTGATCTTATATTTTTATCACCATACTTAAGGCTTAAGCTGGAGTCTTCCTGTTGGCAGAGGGATTTCACTGTGAGGATTTTTTTTTCATATAATGAGGATTGATGCATGCAGGCAACACTTTATATACATATGTGGGTTTTATTTAATAGGCTATTAAACAGCAAGTGATTTTTATCACCAATAATTGGGGTTCAATTTGCAAAACTTACCTTTGTACTTAAAGACTGTCTGATGCCTACTGTTTAATTGTCTGTTTAACCATAGAAATATTGAACATGTATTAAATGGATATTATAATGTATTGAAAGCATGGGCTGTTTTAGTCTTATTAAATGTCTGTTAGGAGAAAATAACATTTCCATTTCAAGGGTTCATTATTTATTATGTTTTTGACTGAGGACAGCTAATCCCTTTTAGTATTATAAGCCTTAGAACAATACGGTTCAGTAAAAAGAATATTGATTTGGAATTAAAGGACCTGGGTTCAAATCTCAGAACTGCTATTCTTTACCTGTGTGACCTTAGGATAATTAATCTTTCTGAGTCTTAGGTTACCCTATGCTTCTTAATGTGTAAAATGAGGGGGTTGGGCTACATACCCACTAGAGTTCCTTCCAGTTGTAAATATGTTATTCTGTCATTTGGGGAAGATGCTTATGGTAGGATAGAAAGTCCCTGAATTTGGTGAGAAAGAATCAGGCTTTTATTCTCAACCCTACTACTTGCTATCAGTGTCATCTTAAAGAAGTCACTTACTTGACTTCAGTGGGTCTCAATTTACAAAATGAGGCAGGTAGGATTAGATGGGGCAGCTAGGAGACTCAGTGGATAGAGAGCTGAACCTGGAGTCAAGAAGGCCTAATTTCAAATCCAGAACTCTTTCTACTGTGACACTTTGCTGTCCATGCTTCTAGTTAGGATGCTTTTATTTTATTTTATATTTTTACTAATAATAACTAGCATTTCCATAGCATTTTAAGGTTTGTAAAGTATTTATGTCTCATTTTATCTTTACAATAATTCTGGGAGATATATGTTATTATCATTCTCATTTTATAGAAGAAGAAACAGGGATTAAGTTATTTGCTTAAGGTTATATAACTTGTAAGCATTTGAATCTAGATCTGAACCCAGGTTTTTCTATTTTAAGATCGTGTTCTGTCTACTATACCACATAATTCAGTCATCTAGGTAAGAAGATATGAACCAGAGTGGTTTCATTGGGTGTGGAATGAAGAAAGGAAATGGCAGAGATATTGGAGGCATCTTATACCCAGGGTAGTTTTTCATAAATGGATACCAAACATATCTACTTTTCTGCTCACTTTCCATAGTTGTCATATGACGAGAATGTAGACCTTAAGTAAAGGTACAGAGCATCTTGGTAAGAAATCCTAGCAATGGAAAACCCCTTTGTAAATCTGAATACTTAGTTTCTTCAAGTGAAAAATGAAGGGGCTGAACTAGATAATATCTAAGGTTCTTGCTAGTGATAACTTTTGAAAATTCTATGAGTATTTTATCAACTCAGGAAGTTTATATGTTCATCTTTTGTTGAAAATAAGCGCCCTGGTAAGGATGTAAAGAGCAGACAGAGCAGGTCCTCATCAATATGATGTTATTTCAGGGTCTCCTTCCAGACTAAAATTGTCTCCACCAAAGATCTCTGAATATCTTTTGTGTTAAATTTGCTTTGTCCTCCTTTTTCTTTAATAATACAAAAAACTTCCAGTTCTATAACACTTGAGTGTGATTGCTTTTGTCAGATCCTTTCTACATGCTAGATGCTAGGGGAAGTCCAAGAAAAGGGGAGCCGGTAGGAAGGAAATAATATTGCATCTGATGTATGGAAGGCAGTTAGGTGGTGCAATCAGTACAGTGCTGGGCCTTCATCTTGCTGAGTTCAAATCTAGCCCTAGACAGCTGTTTCAGGCACTCTGGATCCCCAGCACACAATGACACAATTGATATGCTGTTAGTCATTTTCAGTCTAATCCAACTCTTTATGATCCCATTTGGGTTTTTCTTTGGCAAAATGGCTTACCATTTTCTTCTCCAGTTCATTTTGTAGATGAGGAAACTGAGGAAGATTCCAGTGACTTGCCCAGAGTCACACAGCTAGTAAATACCTGAGGTTGGATTTGAACTGGAGAAAATAAATCTTCCTAGGTCTAAGCTTGGTACTCTACTATACCACCTAGCTGCCCCACTATGTATTACTTCAAATAAAACTGGGGTTAACAGCTTCCTTTACCAATATTGTCTGTTATTTTCACACTTGTCATCCATGTGACAATTTAATCCTTTCCTGTCAAAAACTATCTCTTCCATTTATACATTATACATCATGAAATATTATGGCTGGCTCAGAATAGCTAGATTTTCTGGCTCATTCTCATAATTTACATATTAGGAAATTGATGTTCAGAAAGGTAAACTGATTTATTCAAGATCACACAGCAAATTCTTTGGTATTCTCATTACCTAGGATAGGACTTTATACATAATGGGAATGTCATAAATGCTGCTGATGGATTGACAGGAGCATATGTATTGAGGTATGTGGGGCACAATGTAGAGGGAAAGAATATATTCAATTGTTTGTGTCAGTGGGAAAAGATTTCCACAATGTCCTTTGAGCTTTTCATTTAGTGCTTATTCAGGGATATTAGCTGTGCAGCGGTCCTTTGTTTATCAGTTAATATATCATCATTGAGTTCCTCAAAAGCTTGTTGAAATATAAGCTTATTGTGCATCATTCCGTTGGAGGTAGGATGTGATTGAACTTGGCTTTGATAGAAGGGACTTCAGAGAGGTTATGAGTGTTAACTCTCAATGTACAAAATGAAAGGTTTACCCCCGATTTTGAGAGAACAGAGGAGAAGCCAAAAATTGGGGAGGTGTATAGGGAAACAAGATAAAGAATTGACTTCCTATCTTTCAACTAATTAGTAAATGTTTCTACAGCATTAGAAAGGAGATAATTACAAAATGAGTATGCTACTTATTTCTAATCATATTAGCTAGCATTTCTAGGAACATAGACCCCAGAGTCAGGAAGATCTGAGTTCAAATTTGACTTTAGACACTTACTAGCTGTGTGATCCTGGACAAGATACTTAACCTTGTTTGCCTCAGTTCCTCATCTATAAAATGAGTTGGAGAAAGAAATGGCGAGGTTGGCAAAGTATTTGACAAATATTACTTTATTTTAGCTTCACAACAGCCCTGTGTTAGCCAGTTTTGCAGATGAGGAAACTGAGATAGTGAGAGAGGTTAAGTGACTCATCCAGACTTACACAGCTGGTAAATACCTGAAGACAAATTTGAATTCAGATTTTCCTGATTCTAGATCAAACACTCTATCCAGCTACCTGCCCCGTTTTGGGTCTATTTTAAAGAGGAACCGTTTGTTCACTTAATAACAAAAACCTTTTGAAAGATGAGTACCCCAATACTTTACTAAGCCTGGACACCTGCTTTGAAGTGTGAGGGAGATAAACAACAACAACAACAACAAAAATGTGTAATTCAAACACCTCTGTCCTTACTCCAGAGCATAACGGTTTTAATCTAGGGGGACCATGTTCTCCAAACTCAGTCTGTACAACAGAAAAGATAAACAGGATTCCAATTAGCAAACTTGCTAATTGTTCTTCTCTACTGAAGCAGTAAGCCGGAGTTGGTTTTTAGCTGTGATCGAGAGAGGACTTTCTCTTTATCTTCTAAAAGGGAAAACTTAACTGGAAAGATTCATTTCAATACGATGGTTCCTTTCCTGTTCTCTTTCACCCTCAAAAAAGGTATTCCGGCGTGAAAGATCACAGACTCAGCCCCAAACAGTGGACCTGGGTTGACTGCATTCAGGAAACTGCACACTCCTGGAGACCCAACTGCTGAGGCAAAGATAAATTGGCAGGAAGATTTCTTTGGAATAAGATGAATTTAATGAATCATGAAAAATATCCCCAGCTGTTCTTAAATTTAAGGGAGATTGAGTGATAACAAAAGATAGTTTCCCTTCCTCTTAGATGTGGGATAGAGCGGAAAAAGCTCTGGTAAAACCCCTGAGGGCAGAAGCTGGCCTTTTCTTTCCCATCTTTCCTATTGTTTAACCAAAAAAAAAAAAAAAAAAATGTCTGTAGCCACCAGCCTTGGAAGGGCACGTAGAGCTGTGTTAGCTGTGTTTGCTAATACCAGACTTTAAGTGTTCTCCACTGTGATTTCAAAGAGCAGGTTGCCTTTATGGTTGCAGATTTAGAAAGGGGGCTTTTCTCTTACCCTTTCCCAACCTTCCCCACACCCCCATGGCATGTCGGACTGTGTATGCCTTCTTCTCTTCTCTATTAATACATTGATTTGCTGGAATTAAAAATAATGATCTTCCTTTTCCTCAGCCCAGCTGCTGCATTCCTGCCTCCCCATCCCCACCTGAACTTCCTGGAGTTCTGATTAATCAATTGATTTGTGTGGTCTTTCAGGCCCGTTCATGAAAGAACCTAGGGGCTGGAACAGCGAGACAAGTTATTGTGGGTTTGCATAAGCTTCTTAAACTCCCTACTGGGATCCCTGAGGACATTTAATCAGAGGTAGGGGGTCGAAGGGAAGAGTGAGGGGAAAGAATTGGGCAATTTAGGGGACTCCTTTTGCTTTTCTTCTTTCTTTTCACCAAGTTCCCTGTCTCCCCTAGCACAGTGGTGATGTTCTTAGTACAGTGATAGATGCACTAAGGATGTCAGACCCATGGGGTAACCATGGGGGGAAGGAAAGATTCAGACCACTACAGCTTCCATCTTATATCTTGAAAGGGTAAACAATGCAGATTCTCCTCCTCCTCTTTTCCTTCTCCCCAAGACCAGAAATATGCTTGATTTCCTACTGGGCTTGTCCCTTCCTCCTCCCTGTGGGATAACAGATTATAGAGAAGCCTCTGAATAATTCTTTCCTTTCTTACGTATAGTAGCCCTGGATAACTAGATGAAGGTCCTCAGCATGTCAATGAATTCCCTGTGGAGGACTTTTAGGCAAGCCGGGCAAGTGTTATATAGGACTAGAGGGCATGGATGGGTGGTGATCTGTATCAATGGAGGGAGTGCACAGCTGGTAAAATTTGGAGCCAAGATTCAGATGAGGCTCCTGACCTTAAGCCAAGCACTCTTTCCACTACACCACTTCTAGCTTTACTCTGGCTAATTATTTTTGAACTTTTATATTCTTAAGCTCTACAAACCCAGAAATTCAGCAGTCAAAGGTAAGGAGCAGGATGCCATGTGAGGAGGTGCAATGTTATTAGGGATTGGGTGTCACAGTTTTAAAATCTAGGGAGATATAAAATCAGAAATCAGGAAGGTTAGATTACTCAGCCTTTGGCACTTATCGAAGGGGAAGATTTAGACAAATAATAAAAGTAAAAAAAAATACAGTGTCAAAGAGAAAACTCTCTAGAATGGGGCCTAAGGGAAAAAGCAAGGTCCAAGGCTGAGGATTGGATTTAGGTTTCCTTAGCTCTTCTAGTCTTACCTTATTCAATCATTGGTATAGTCATTCATTTAATAAATATTTATTAAGAGCCTATTATATGCCGTGCACTGGATTAAGCACCAGGGAAACAAAAAGAGAAAATATATGTTCCCTCCCTTCAAGGAGTTTACAATCTAATGGTGGAATCAATTTATCCATCATATAGTATCTTAGGGCTGGAAGAGAATTTACCGAACCTCTAGTCTCTAGATTAGAAACTTGGCAGGGAAGTGAAATGATTTGCCTACCATCACAAAGAAAGTTGGTGATAAATATTTAATGTAGCTTAGGCCAGTAAGGCCCAACATCCTAGAGAAGTCGATCTTCAATTTAATTGGACAAGCACTTATTAATAATCTGTTGTTGCCAGACTCTGAGCTAAGTGGTAGGAATACAAAAATAAAAATGAAACATCTTTTGACCTCAAAAAGCTTAAATTCTATAGAGGAAGAATGAAATTTACCCAGACAAGATGTATACCAAGTAAATATAAAATGGAGGTAGGAAAAAGTGCTAAAAATTTTTAAGTGGACTCTTGAAGAGTTCTAAAAATTTCAAAAGTTTATAAATAACAAACTTATACAGAGGCAGCCAAAGAGAACTATAATAAATGTATAGGATTGATTTGTCTTTTAATTTGTTTTGTCTCCTACATATATAGGTATCTTGAAAGTCTTAGTGAAATACACAATTAGAGATAAGGAGAGAAGCCATTACTTAAAGCTAACATTTTCTAGTCAGGGACCATAATTCAAGTCTCAGAATCTTCCAAGCAATTAGAGGAATTAGGGGAACCCAGAGCAGAGGGGGAAGTAAAGAATAATTTTGATGTTATGGGTGTCTGTAATTCAGTGATGTCCATGTCTCTCATTGACCAACTGTCTATGGGATTTCTTGGCAAAGATACTGGAGTGGTTTGCCATTTCCTTCTCCAGTTTTATGTAGGCAAGGGTTAAGTGACTTGTCCAACTCACGTGTGTCTAAGGTTACATCTGAACTCTGGTTTTTCTGACTCAAGACTTAGTCACTAGCCACTGCACCATCTAGTTGCCCTGTTGTAGATGTACTTTAAATATTTCAATTTGAAGAAAATTAACCAATTCTTCAAGGAGAATTTTGGTTCAAGTAGGAAAGAGTATCATCTCTAGGTAATGATCAAAGCATTCAGAAGACATTACTAGCATAATTACTAGAGTAATAGAACTTTTGGGATACCTTATAGTTTACTCTGCAAAAACTTCCAGATAAATTGTACCTAATTTTCTCCTATTGCAGATGAGAATGTTCCTCAGTTCCTCTAAAAGTACTCAAGATAATAATCACATATGGGTCGAGTTGTCATTTCACCACTCAGAAAGCACAAAATACATGAAGGACTTAGCAGAATCTATAAACAGCCCAAAGCACTCCAAGTTGTTTCCATCAGAAAGAACTGAATTTGTGCAAATCCAGTGTTCTGCCATTCTAGTGATCTCCTAGTTGTTCTTCTGTACTTAAGGAGCTATAGATATTCCATTCTATCTAAAGGGAGAAGCACACACTCATGCAAGGTTAAATAGTAATGGAGATCAGTGTAAGGTCTTCAGTTGAAACATGGATGATAGCTTGTTGGTATAACATAGAAGGAATTCCTCTCAGGCATAGGTTACACTAGATGGCCCATGAGTTTCCTCTCAATTCGGAGATTCTGTGATTCTATGAAGAGGTCATGGATAATAATTTGACTTTTGCATAGGCTTTGAGCTTTCAGGACATAACCTCATTTGATTTTTGTACAAATGTTATAAGGTAGACAGGGCAGGTGTTATTATCTCCATTTTACAAATGAGGGAACTGTTCAGGAGAGGTTAATAATAGACATTTAGAGGTCACACAGCAAGTAAGTGGCAGACTTCCTAGCTTCTAACTTAGAACTTTTCCCACTTTATTACTGAGCAGGCTTTAAAAAACAAACAAACAAACAAACAACAACAACAAAAAAAAACCAAACGGCTACTAAGCATCTTTTTGAGACTTTGTATAACTTAGGGAATAAAGGGCTTTCCTTTTCTAGATGCTGATGTGCCAAATTGTAACCATGACAGGGAAGCTGGGACTTTGTACAAGGATACTAAAAATTAAAGGCTACTGAATAACACTTCACTGCTAAAACTTGTTAACTGGGAGTTGTTGTGCAGTTATATCCAACTCTATGCCCCTTTGGGGTTTTCTTAGCAAAGACACTGGAATGATTTGCTCATTTTAGAGCTGAAGGAACTGAGGCTAAGAGGGTTAAGTGATTTATCCAGGATCATACAGCTGCTAAATATCTGAGGCCAAATTTGAAGTCAGGAATACTTGACTTCTTGACTAAAAGTCCTGCACTCTATCTACTGTGTCACTAGTAAACCTAGGCTAAACTGAGTTTAGCCTCTAGGTAACACAATTGTTTTTTTCTCCACTGGACCTGTATGTAATTTTTATCATTGTCGAGAGTTCCTAGTGAAAAACTTCCTCTAACAATCCGTCTTTATAGCTTAGAGTCTTAGAAATCTGCCTGGGGATACTATGAAGTTGAATAATTTATCTAGGATCACACAGTTAGTAAACATCAGAAGCAAGACCTGAACCTAGTTCTCTCAGAGAGCAAGAACAATTGGTTTAAAAAGAAAGCTACCAGATGATTCAGTCTTCTCTATCTCTCCCATACCTTAGGTGAACTCCAATCAGTCCACTTGTAATGAGTTGCCTGGGCACAGGACTCGTGATATCTGATCCACTAATAGAATTGCTCCACGTGCCAAAATTTCTGGTTATGACAATTGCTTGCTTTTTAATCAATTTTTATTTAACATTTCCCCTTCTTCTTTCATAAAAAATCCAAACCAGTTAAGTAGATTTCTCAGAAAGTCTTCAACAGCAACCACAACCAACCTAAAGTAAAAACGATTGCTTGGCCATGGCTGTTGAAATGGAGGGTGTTTCAGACTTGAAGTTATTGCAAACAGTGGGGAATAATGAAAACCTCTTTGCAACCTTAATTGCTACATTTGCTACTGCTGAGGTTCCAAATCATCCACAATCCATGTTTTTCATATATTTAATGCGAAACAATATGAATTGTTTTGTCATTTGGGAGTAAAGTCGTCCATTAATATCATTGCATTAATTGGGCATACATTTAATGCTACTTGATAAAGGGTTTCAACCTCCCAGTGATTCTGCAGTCTGATAGACAAGCTTATTCATTGTGATTCAGTTGAATTTCCACCTAAATTGCTCATGCTGGGGGATGCACATGTTCATTGAGACCTGCCTAGAGTCGCTTGTTAAGCACATACCAGTTGATGCATCTATTAGAATTGACTTTTAAAAGAGAGGGAGAGGTGGGGATAGGTAGTGGTGGA
Source organism: Antechinus flavipes (assembly GCF_016432865.1). Taxonomy (NCBI): domain Eukaryota; kingdom Metazoa; phylum Chordata; class Mammalia; order Dasyuromorphia; family Dasyuridae; genus Antechinus; species Antechinus flavipes. The sequence continues at coordinate 372,632,405 of NC_067401.1, forward strand.
GTTGTGGATAGAGTTGTAGGAGGGCTTACCCTGAATTAATTTTCACTATTTATAATCTTATGTTTGTTATGTAATGGATGGCCCACTTGGTGGATAGCAGTGTCTTTCCCCCTTACCTCCAGTGCATAGTTTCTTCTTCTTACTAGAAAACAGAAAGGCAGCATGCTGCAGTGGATAATGGTCAGGAAGACTTGGGTTCAAATCTTGCCTTTTACACATAACTATCTGAATGATCAAATCATTATCTAAGACTGTAAATTTTTAGGGAGCTTCAACCCCAGTGAGTTGTGAAATCACAGATGGGAATAATCACCACCACCACTACCATCATACCACCACAACCACCAGCACTACTACCATGACTACCATCACCTCCAAAATGCTAGATGTAAGCATTGCAGGGCAGGACCTATTTGAGTTTTGCCTTTGTATCACAGGACTTCATCCAGAGCTGAAACTTAGTAAATGTTTGTTAATGTGAAATGACTTAATTTTATGAGAATGCTGGTGGTGAGATTTCTGTTCTGAGGTAGACATTAATTTTCACTGCTGCTTTTCTTCCCTCCATAATCTTAAATTATTTGGTTCCATCTTTGGAAAATTCTTCTTTCCTCTCTCCAGTCATTTTATTATTAAAGCCTTCATATTTTGGAGTAATTCTGAGCCAAATAAATATTAAAAAATCCTAAAAAAACAATTCATTTTCCATTCCCTATATGAGAGTTTAATTACTGTATTCTGTGTGCTTATTTGCTTAGGACTTAAAAGTATAAGAATATTTGGGGAAGTGGGGAAAGAATAGGAAAGCTTTTAAAGGGGACAGAAATGGGAAAAAATGCCACTATAGAAATATAGAATATTAAAGTTGCAATGGGTTTTAGACACCATCTAGTTAGTTCTGAACCACTGGGTTCAAAGAGATAATTCCACTTATTAAGGCCAAGTAGCAATGTCACCCCTGAAACTAGAACTGATACTTCCCTCATTCCTAATTCAGTTAGTGCATTTCCCACTACTTTTTAATTCCCTTTCCTTGTAATTGAAAAAGAAAAGAAAAACAACCAACCACAAAAATTATCAACAACTTCATGATGCCAAACATCTGCATGAATATAGAAGAGCTCAGCCAAATTTCTGGACATTTGTTCCACATGTCAGTAGGCACCTGGATACTTGGATGCACTTGAATAACTTCCTGAAGATTCTTTTCAAGATTTTTCAGGATTCTTCTGGCCATTTCTAATGGTGTGGACGTTGCCACAGAAATTTGGCTTGATTTCCCCACTCCATGTGTCACCCCTCCTTTGCCTGTCACTCTCCTCCCCAGCTACTGCCAAATATAATCCACATATACACAAAGATGATCAAGGTGGCAGATTATCTCAGCAAACCAGACTTGCTTCCTGGTCATTAGCATTCCTTCATTAACCTGCCAATCATATGTGACATCATGCTGTGCACAATATCACACCAGAACTACTACTGTACCTAGAATCAGTTCTTCTCTAGAAACATGTAGTTTGATAGACACACATGTATAATGTAGACAAATGGCAGGATGATGCGCTCAACAAGAGGAAAGACAACAACAAGGGGTTAATCTCAGGGTCAGGTGAAAGAATGAGTGGAATGTTGAGGGGAGATGACAAAAATAGCCATGAGAACTCCCCTGTCTATATTGGACTGAAGGGGAAGAACTTTCTTCCTTTCTCCTTCCTTCCTTCCCTCCTTCCTTCCCTCCTTCCTTCTTCCCTCCTTCCTTCCCTCCTCCTTCCTTCCCTCCTTCCTTCCTCCTTCCTTCCTTCCCTCCTTCCTTCCCTCCTTCCTTCCTTCCCTCCTTCCTTCCCTCCTTCCTTCCTCCCTCCTTCCTTCCCTCCTTCCTTCCTTCCTCCTTCCTTCCCTCCTTCCTTCCCTCCTTCCTTCCCTCCTTCCTTCCTTCCCTCCTTCCTTCCCTCCTTCCTCCTTCCTTCCTTCCTTCCTTCCTTCCCTCTTTCCTTCCTCCTTCCTTCCTTCCCTCCTTCCTTCCCTCCTTCCTTCCTTCCTTCCTTCCTTCCTTTCCTCTTTCCTTCCCTCCTTCCTTCCTCCCTCCTTCCTTCCCTCCTTCCTTCCTTCCCTCCTTCCTTCCCTCCTTCCTTCCTTCCCTCCTTTCTTCCCTCCTTCCTTCCTTCCCTCCTTCCTTCCTTCCCTCCCTCCTTCCTTCCTTTCCTTCCTTCCTTCCTTCCTTCCTTCCTTCCTTCCTTCCTTCCTTCCTTCCTTCCTTCCTTCCTTCCTTCCTTCCTTAGAGAGGTTAGACTTGTTTTCATCAACTCTGGAGAATAGAACTAAGAAAAATTAATGGAAGCTGCAGGGTGAGATTTTATGGCATAAAGAAAGTTTTTTTCCTTTCTAACTACTTTCTGACAATTAGCAACCCCAAAGTAAGATGGGCTACTTCAGAAGGTGCTAGGTGCCGACCACTTTCAGGAATACCAGAGGAGAGTATAGTTGGGACTTTTGAGGTACTGTTCAAATCTCAGAGGCTTTGATTTTGTGAGAAGAAAGGATATGGGAAACAATTTAGATGCTTGGAGAGACTTTCATAAGGACATCCTAAGTGCAATGACACCACCTTGACACATATAGTAATATTTTCCTCCCATTGGGGCACAGGTAAATGCTATAGTTCACTTGAATCTGTGTTCTATGATGGGTAATGGAAATCATAGATATTATAGATGCACTATTTCTTAAAGAACAGAGCCCTTATCTTCCAAGAGCTAAACACATTTAATATCTCTCCCTGTGAGTATGCAAGTCAACTCTGACCCACACTGATCTTTCTACAAACAGATTCTCTTTAAATAATTGAGGTGCTTGGCACAGGGCTGTCTGCCATTGTACTGATGATCTGGACCTAGAGCCATCCATATGCTTGATTACATTCATTCAGAAATAGTAAGCTAGCGTTGGCAGCTGGCTCAGCAGTTGGGTGGGAGGGTTGGGTCAAGGGAAGAATAAGAGTGGTAGATTTGGAGCTAGGTGCTAATATATTCAGTTTAACAATCAAACATTCATGAAGTACCTACTATGTGCAAAAGCCTTGTGCTTGGAGCTGGAGATGCAAAGGCAAAAATGAAATAATCATTACCCTCAAGACTCTTGCATTCTGCTTGGGAGATGGACTAGGGAGAGATAAAATATAAACAAGTAAAAATAATAGGAGGCAAATTGAGGAGATAAAGGAAATATAAATAGCTGGAGGTATCAGGAAATGCTTCACAAAAGCAGTGGCACCTGAACTGATCCGCAAAGAAGATGAATGTAATAAAGATTAGAGATATGGCTATCATCATATTGGGATTTGTAGTTCCAAAGTTTTTTGAAACTGGGATCCTTGAGCACAAGCCACACTGGAATGACACTATAGAGTTAAAAAAAATACCCACATATCCACACATCCCTCTCCCTACCCACAGAGTACAGACAGCCACAACTATATAGATTGAGCAGCTGCAGTAGTGAGATTTTCTTCTCCTATCATAGACAATGATAGATAAGAGCATTTATTAAGCACTTACTATATGCCAGGCATTACCTTAAAGGTCCTAACTACACCCTCCTCTGGTATCCTTGAAAGAATTAGGGATAAAATTACAAGAAAGCAAGTCAATCCTTGATCTCAAGGAACTTACATTCTAATGAAGGTAGATTCTCTCTCTCTCTCTCTCTTCTCTCTCTCTCTCTCTCTCTCTCTCTCTCTCTCTCTCTCTCTCTCTCCCTCTCTCTCTCTCTCTGTGTGTGTGTATATATATATATATATATATATATATATATATATACATATATATATATATATATATGTATATGAGCTAGAAATGGAAAGTAAGGTGAAAAGGGGGGGGAATGAGATATATAATGGTGGGACAAAGCTGCTGAAGACTATTTTTCAAACCCTTATTATACAAAGATTCAGAGAGGCAGAGAGGAAGGAGGTTATTGAAGGCATTTGTGACTATCTGTAAGTGGGAGATAGAAGGTCAAGTTTGTGGAACTCTCTATTTGGGGATCTGATAGACTAGGAGTTCTCAAACTAATGACCTTAGGGACCATTTATAAAATTGTTGAATCTTCCTGACCCAGATCTCTTGTTTATTTGGATTATATTTGTCCATATTTACCATATTAGGAATTAAAACATCTCAATGTTATGAAAATGTTTTTGTTTTATGAATCCCTTGAAGACCCCAGATTACAAAGAATTGCTGTGATAGATGATGAACTGAGACTATGATCAAGGTAAAAGTAAAGAAGAGAAAAGGTTAAGGTAATATACTATGGTACCATTTTATTGGTGGTTGGTTTCTGGTTTAGTTTATTGATCTGGAGGCATATTTTCTCCTTCAAGGTAGCTTGCCAAAATGTAAAGTTAGATGTCCAGAACCTCAATCCAGGTTGAGGAGCCTTTGAACACTTAAGATGCCAGAATTTTGTGATTACTCACTTTGGGTTGTTAAGTTTGATCTCTCTTGCTTTGATTTAAGGGCTTTGCATTGCTAGGTACCCTCTCAGAAGCTTTATAAATCTGAAATAATTATAGAGAACTCTAAACTACTTTTCTTTAGTGGAAGGAGCCATTGGGATGACATTTAATAGAGCAAAATCCCTTAGGAGCTAATGGAGAAAGGAGAGGGGAGGATATCTAGAAAAAAATTCTTTTCCATATTCCATATAGAAATATTTCATATTCTTTTCCTACTTAAGAAAGAATGGCAGCATTTGGGAATAATGATCCAGATGTTCAGCCCTTCAATCTGGAGTCTTAGAAATATGTCTTGCCTGATTCAAGGAAAGGAGATTCATCTTGGTTTTAACCTCCTATAAAGTTAAAATGGTAGTTGCTAGGCTGATTTCAGAAAAGTCTGAAGACTTTAATGAAGTGATGCTGAGTGGAATAAACAGAACTAAGAGAATACTGTACACAGTAACAAGATTATGTAATGAACAACTGTGATGGACTTGGTTTTTCTCCACAGTGAGGTGTTTCAAGGCAATTCTAATAGACAAGGTATGAAAAATTCTATTTGCATTCAGAGAGAGAACTGTGGAGACTGAATGTGAACTAAAGCATAGTATTGTTAGCTTTTTTGTTTGTTTTCTTTCTCATGGTTTTTCCCTTTTGGTCTGATTTTTCTTGTATAACATGATGAATATGGAAATTAGTTTAAAAGGATTACACATATTTAAACTATCAGATTTTGTGGCTGTCTTGGGGAAGGGGTGTTAAAGGTGGGAAGGAGAAAAATCTGGAATACAAAGTCTTACAAAAATGAATGTTGAAAACTATTTTTCATATATTTGGAAAAATAAAGTATTATTGAGAAAAAAAGGGAGTGCTAGAATTTGAGTTTAATGATTCCCCCTTGACCTGAGATTTTATGCTTTTCTCTGGCTCCAGATTGGTTGATTTATGTGGTCTCTTTGTGTCTCCTCTCTGACCTCTAATTATCAAGATGTCTCTTCATTTCTTTTCTCTTTTTCTTCCTTCTCACCCTCTTCCACAAGACTCTTAACTATGGGAAAACATTATTTAAAATTAAGAGAGATATAATAACTTGACCAGGATCACATCCCTAGTAAATATTGAGGGAGAGTATTTGAATTCAAGTCTCCTGATTTTTAAGTCCTAGACTCCCCTCTCCTACAACTTCATAGGCTGTAAATATAACTTTATAGCATTGGATTCCCCCTATTTTCTATCAACCTCATGTTAATTCTCAAAGGAATAGGTCATAAATTAATAGATGATTAAAGCTAAAATTTACTTTCATAAAATGTGAATAAACATGGATGTTTCTGAATGTCTGTCTGGCCCTCAGAATAAGGGCCAATGCCACAGGTATGGCAACACCCTCTTCTCAATGTGCACTTATGACGTTTAAAGAAATTTCCTCAACCTGAATTTCATATACCAATAAAATCTCACAGGCCCAACCAAAGTTAAAATAAACTTGTCTAGTATTTTAGCAATACTATAAGTAATCACACAGTAATCTAATAAAGTAATCACACTTTTATTTATTCATTAAAAAACAGTTATTCAGGACCTCAACTGCTAATACTTGCTTAGTTATTTATGTTTCTGCCTGTATTTTAAAATAATAAAGCTATTTAAAAAAAGATGTAATTCAAATACTTCATCTGTGCCTGGATTTTCTCTCCATCTCCCTGTGTAGTAAAAACTGAATTATTCAGTCAACTTGTCAGCCTTGCTATTATTATTATTAATTTTTGAAAATCTTCATTCTTTCCTTCTGGGAAATGTACAGGCAATTGACATCTAGGGGAGTTCTCACTTTTGAGACTCAGGAAATGATTTAAAAGATTCTATGTAAACTCATTTCAGGTCTGCCTCTCTTCAAGAACTCCTTACAAAACCAAGTAGACCTGCTTCTGCTTCCAGATAGTCACTGACCAATATGGGACACACCTACAATTTCAGAAGGAGGTCTGTGTCACATTACATAACTGATCCCCAGCTGTTGCTGTGCTTTCTCCTTTTCTACTCAGATCTGGAGCCAGAACTGAGAAGATGGCTTTTTATGTATTGTTGATTTAAAAACAAACAAACACTATTGTCATTTCCCAGATTATCCTTCTCTTCTTCCCCCTCTTCCCTATAACCTGGAAAGATATGTTTTACTGAAGCTGATCTAAGAGGCTGGGCAATCTCCCTTTGTTATCTGCAAGTAGCAGCAGATGGAGCTGATGGAGAGTGATCCTGTACTTGTTTTCTAGAAAGAAATGACAGCTTACTTATTTAGCATTTTAAAAAATTTGACCTGTGATTTCACAGGTTCACTTTAGGGAACTCTCAGTGGGGGAACTTCCTTTACCCATGCAGATGGACACCTGCTCAGCAATTTAGTAGTCTGGACAGTTGCCTGGGGTCTTGAGAGGTTGTGACTTGTCCAGGGTCACACAATCAGCATTAACCAGAGTCTTCTTGACTTGGAGATCAACTAAACTATTCAGTAGCTTGAGCTGCTCTTTGGTTTAGAATCATAGAATGTTAGAACTGAAAGGAACCCTAGAGATCTTCTAGCCCAGTTCTTCCCCTCCCCCTTGTTTTTCAAAGAAAAATGAAACCTAGAGGAATTAAATGAAACCTCCAAGATCTCACAGCTGGTTCAGTCAGTTCTTAGATTAGAATGTAGGTTTCCTCATTTTCAATCCAATGTACCTTCCATTCTGGGGGTGCACAATTAGCCTTCTATTCTTTAATTTTCTACAGAAGACTCTTTCTTCTTTCTCTGAGACTGACTGGAAGCAAACATAAGAAAAGAATGGATCCTGTATCCTTTAGTGTATATAATTCAGCCTCCCTCCCCTTCCCCCATCCCCAGTCCAGGAAAAGTTTGTGTCATTCTTTGATGGGGAAGAAGACTTGCATCTGCACTTTTCCAAGTACAAAGTCTATGTCATTACCACATACAGACTGGCACTAAACTGCCTCCATGGCTGAGATGATGATAAGATTAGGAAGGTGAGATATTTGTCTCTCCTAAGAAAGCCCCATCTGAGTTAACTAGCATATGGGGGATGGTGTTTGACTTTAAGTCAAGAAGACACAAATTCAAATCCTGTCTCAGACACTAGGTGACCCTATGCAAGTGTCAAATGTCAGGTTCAGGGTCCTCATCAGCAAAATGGGGATAATAACACCTATCTCAAGAGGTTGCTTTGAAGAACAATTGATAAGATGTTTGCAGTCTTGCAAACCTAAAAGAGCTACATAGTCCTAACAGGATGGATGATCTGGTATACTATGGTAACCCTCAATAAATATTCATTTCTGTGGTAATGATTGTATTAAATCCTTCTTTATTTTATCTTGATTTGTGAGTTCACTTTGCTTTATTGATTTTGTCAAGAACATCAAAACCAAGGTATTCATTTTGATATATTAAAATGAGGTCAGATTATTTTCCATCTTTCTGTTTACCTCTTTCTCATTTTCTTTTCCACTACAGAGATGGATGATTGATAAATGGAATGGAATATTCCATTACTTAAATTCCCCAATTCATTTATTAGGTAGGTAGTTCTCAAAAGGCATAGGCTTCAGGAAAGAAGGAGCTCTGTTGCCTCTGGAGATATTTCTTTTATATTTAGAAGGGGCATCAGAAAAGGGTAATAGTTAATCTTTGTGGAATTGTAGTTTGGGGTCCTGGATTTTGACTTTACCTTTGCTAATGGAAGACCAAAAAGACTTTGTTATGCTTTGTGGGGCTCTATGAGTCTGGTCTATCGCAGATTTGGATTGTTCAATGAATCCTAGTTCAGCCTTGATCACTGTAAACCCCAAAGAAACCTCCATTTATATCATTGTCCCATACTCCTTACCACTTATTTTGTCTCTTGGAATTGCAAAGGAATTTGGGATTTTCAGCTCTGTCAGTAATCTTCCCTGTGTTGAAGAGCAGGGACTTTTTTTTTCTACTGGAATTTTTTCATTCCTTTTCCTCCTTCTTTCTCATTTCCTCAGGAAACCATTTAGCTGGAGACAGAGGGAAAGTTTTCCAACACACTTCCCCAGGCCCCACCGAGGCATGTGTATCCATCCAGATAGCACACAGTATCCAGAGCATATTGTGGCATTCCATGAAATTTATGCCTCAAAGTCCCAGAGACATTCACATTTTTCTGGCTGGATACAGAATTCCCTCTACTCTCCTACCCCCAACTCCTTTTAAGTACCATATTAACTCCCTCTGGAAAATGAAGGGGATGAAATCGGGCAGCATCTATGGGTCACTAGGCTGGGCTAGACATACACGATCCCTCTGGGGAGCCCACCTTGATAGAGGCCCCAACATTTCTGGACAGTAAAATCCAATGGACTCTTTAGTTTTAGCTAGGAAACATACCTGAAGTGCCAGGGATGCTTCTGAGAGCATCTTCACTCTCATGAAACTAGTCTTTCTTGTATTGAAAATTATTTCTTGAAGCAAGGAATGCATTTATCTTCATGGATTACAATATCTTTTACCTTTAGAGGCTCATTTTCATTCAAGGAGTCTACTCTGATAATGAACAGTCAGATCCACAAAGGCTATTGAACACAGATTCTCAAGCCCATCTTCTCTATTGAGAAAAAGTGTCATATGTCAATCTCTACCTGTCTGGTATCCATTTGGGTTCTGGAAGTCACCCGATTTAGTTCAGGCTTTGAGGAATGAAAGACTTTGAATGGGTTTCTTAAAATTTCAGGCCAATGTACTTCCAAGACCAATATTACACTATGCCCAGTAACCACCAGATGTCAGTAACTCCTCTGATTTCAATTCTCCAGCAATGGAGAAGGGAAACCCACAGCATGGTAAGGCCCTCGGGGTCCTGTCAGCTGGCGTCAGCTATTTTTAAGTTCCAGGTGTGAATTTGGAAAGTTGATCACTCCTGAAAAACAGCATACCTATCTCTGGAAGATAGACGACATTGCTTTGGGAGTATCTCAGTCCCACTCTCCAGTTGGGAGCTCCATCCCACATTCTACTTCCCTCCATGCAGACACAGCCACAGGACATCAGACAACTTTGAGACACAAATTTTAGTTTGTGCTTTAATTATCCATCGGGCTAAGCAAAATACGGTGTTGTGGGGACCTCAGTGTGCTGTAGGGATAAGAGCACTGAATTTGGAGTCAGGAAATGTGGATTCAGCTTCTGATTTGATGACTTACTACTTGTATGCTTTTGAACAAGCATACATCTGGATCTATGGTTCTTCACTTGTAATCTCTAAGGTCCATTTCAAGCATTAATCCTCCATGTCCTAGAAGATAGATGTTTATCAGAATTTCAGATTTGGAAGGACCTCTACAGTCTGCATATGACAAATGGTCATACATTCTTTACCCCAGTGAGGGGGACTTCTTTATTTTTCATGGGGCAGTCCATTCCATTTTGAGATAGCTATAATTGTGAGGGAGGTTTTCCTTATCTCAACGCTGAACTTGCTTCTGTAAATTCTACCCAATGCTTCAAGCTTTGTCCTTTGTGGAGAAGTTGAACATGTCCAATTCCATGGGATAGTCTTTCAAATATTTCAAGATGGCTATTTTGTGGTATAGTAGAAAAAACAAGGGTTCTGGATTCAGAGAACTGGGTTCAAATCCTGTTTTTGACACTTATTAACCTGGGTGACTGACCATAGACAAATTACCCAGTGTCTTTCTCTAGCCTTCTTCTTCTTTTTTTTAACCTGTAAAAGGAAGGATTTAGGGCATCAGAGGAGCTTTCAGGTCCTAACTAGGCCTAGATCTATGATTCGATATATTCTTTAGTCTTTCCTTCCACTCATCCTTATTCTTTGAAAGTTTCTCAGAGAATTGAAGAAAACTTTTTTAGATATAGGCCGCCCCTGGGGCAAGAAAATGAATAGATTTACTTTCAAGTATTAAAGATGGATCCTGCCCAAAACTTTAAAGAGTTTTATAGCCAGGAGAAAAAATGAATAGTATAAGAGTATTTCAAAGAAAGGATGTAGATATGAAAAAATAATGATAACTCACATTTATATAATCCTTTATACTTTTAAAAGAAGTTATGGACAGATATCCTTATTTACATATTGTGGAAGGGAGAACAGACTCAGATTTAGGTGGTGAGACTCTTTGCTTTAGGACAGCCAGTGGCACAGTAAATAGAGTGCTGGGAAGACCTGGATTCAAATATGACTTCAAATACTTAACTAGCTGCCTGATCCTGGGCCAGTCACTTCACTCTGCTTCAGTTTCCTCATCTGTAAAATAAGCTGGAGAAGAAAATGACAAATCAATCCAGTATCTCTGCAAAGAAAACTCTGAATGGAGTAGGTCAAGAAAAGTCAGACACAACTAAACAACAATTGAACTGAATTTCTTTGATTTGAAAGATCCCAGGTCTGGGATGTGTCTAGAAAGGCTAGGTTGAAGTTTAATATTAGGGCGTAAAGTTGAAGGTATCTCCCCTCTGTTGATTATCCCATTTATGTTTTATTTGTACATAGTTGTTTTCAGATATTTCCTTCCCCAGAATAGTAGCTGGCAATTTGTTGTTCAGTCACATCCAACTCTTCATGACCCATTCAGAGTTTTCTTGGCAGAGATACAGGAGAGGTTTGCCATTTCCTTCTCTAGTTCATTTTACAGATGAGGAAACTGAGGCAGATAGGGATAAGTGACTTGCCTAGAGCCAGACAGTTTAGTAAGTGTCTGAGACCATATTTGAACTCAGGTTTTCCTGATTCCCGACTCCAGTAAGACCTCTCTATTCACTGGACCACGGAGCCGCCCTTTGCTGACATATAGCAAGTGCTTGTTGTTGTTCTTGTTTGTCCTTCATTCTCCAAGAGGACCATAACATCAGAGAGGGGATAGCATGACATGTAAGTGAATTGCATTTAAGGGAGGGAGGGCTGGGCAAGGTCACCTACCTCACTTTCCCCTCCAGAGCCATTTGGGTCCAGTGGGCAGTTATAGATCAGGACCACTGGAAATGGCCCTGGATGAAATGGGAGAACTTGGCCTTTTAAAACTTAATCAATCACTAAACACTAAAGTGTCTACTATGTGTTAAGCACTGTATTAAACTCCAAGGATACAAATTAGGCTAAAGATAGCCCCTGCCCTCAAAGAATTTACAATCAAATGAAGGAGCTTACAATCTAATAAATGCTTATTGGCTGTTTGCGGTTTATCTTCCAAATTAATTTCTGAGAAAGTGTAGCCGCAGGCTAGAATCAGCTAATGGTATACTTTTGCCTCCAGTGGCATTTATTGAGTACCCGTGCTAGGGACTGAAAGAAATACAAACAAACACTTTCCCTGTGTCTAAAATGTTCTCCCTTTTCATCTTTGCCTCAGGATCTCCGGTTCCTTTCAAGACCCAGTTCAGGTCTGTCTCCTTTGAGGGCATTTTCACTTACCACACAAAAAAGCAAAAATAAATGCAGAATCTTTCAATCTGTAAATATTTGTACATATACATATATAACCATATACACATATCTATATCCAAATATAATATATGGAAAGAGAGAGAAAAAACGAGAGAGAGAGAGGAAATGAGAGAGAGAAAGAGAGAGAGAGAAAGAGAGAGAAGAAATGAGAGAGAGAGAGAGAGAGAGAGAGAGAGAGAGAGAGAGAGAGAGAGAGAGAGAGAGAGAGAGAGAGAGAGAGAGAGAGAGAAAGGAAATGAGAGGGGAGAGGAGAGGGGAGAGAGAGAGGAGAGGAGAGAGAGTTATATACAACATAAATAAGAAATAATAGAGGGCACTGGAATGAATAGAGGTTTGAGAAAACTTCCTATAGAAAATGAAATTTTAGTCTGGATTAAAAGGAAACTGGGGAGATTTGTAGTAACAATTGAGGAGAGAGAATGTTGGGGAAGTAGTAGAATGTAATCTCTGTGAGTGCCAGAATTATTTCTTATTGTATTCCTAATGCCTAATCATCAGCTAGTCAAGAAGCATTTATTACCTTTAGCCTATGCTAGACACTATGGTAAGCACTGGGGATATATAAAGCATAAACACTGCTCATTCCTTCAAGAAGCAAATGTTCTGGAGGAGACCTCCTCATGGAGGGAGAATTCACAACTAAAAATTATAGTTTTGTTGTGCCTAGTACATGTTTATTTAATTGAATTGAATATGCTACAATCCTAGTCCTCAAGAAATTGGTAATCTATATAGGTAGCTAACAATAACAGGAAGTATATTAGTCTTAAATGAACATTTAGGCAGGAAGTGTTATGGGAGTTTATGTAGTGGAAAGCACCCAAAAAGGAGTTGGGTGATTTGGATTTTGGCTCTCCTCCCAGTGACTAGCTGAACATCTCTTCACCTCCCTGTTCCTTAATTTCCTTATCATTAAGTGGAAGCTTTAATGTTCTCTAATGTCCCTTCCAATTCAAAAAATTCTGTTCTAATACACGTAGCTATACGCATTTTTTCTTTGTTCACCTAAGTACTTTTGCTGTGTGTATATTTGTGTGTGCATGTGTGTGTGTTTAATAAAATAACTTACAAAGAATTGGATTTAATTTAATCATATCTGACCTTTTTCAGTATGGGATCTTGAAAAAAGTATCGGATTTGGAATCAGATCGAGATGTAAGATATGATTAAATGGGATCCAATTCTTTGGCACTGATTTTACTGGGGGGTGGGGGTGGGGAGAAGCAAAAACAAGACCAACCAACCAACAAACAAAATACCAGTAAAGGAACTTAGGACTGACAAAGGAAAAATAGATATGTATGTGGGTTAGAATAGAATGTTTAGAGTTGGATGGATATAAGAAATCATTTAGGGTTCTACTTTACTGATGAAGAAATCAAGGGAGAGGGCGGTGAAATACTTCTCAGCAAGATAGTAGAAAAGGTGGGGTCAGAACCTAGGCCAGAAGGCTCACACAACTCCTGCTTCCATGTTCTTTTATCCCAACTAATATTTCTCTTCCCTTGTATCACTTTTCCTCTCTTTTCCTCAAGTGCTCCCTATCACTTCAAGCATCAAATATAAATTCTCGTTTGGTATTTAAAGTTCTTCAAGGCTTCTCCTTTCATTCCTTTCCACGAACCTTAGTCTGCCCTACTTTCTATTCTCTGAACACAGCATTCCATTAACAGGCCATCTCCCATTCCCATGCCTTTGCTCTGATGGTCCCCCATGCTTGGAATGCTCTGAGAATCTCATATCTACCTTCAAGATTCTCTGACTTTCTTCAAGACTCAGCTCAAATACCATGTTGGGTTTTTTTTTTTTTTTTTGGCATTTTCCTCTATATGAGTATTAATTTTTTTCATTTTTACTTTTTTTAGGTTATAAATGAACATTCTTTTTTTTTTTTACATGTTTCCATATGAGTCATATTGGGAGAGTAAAATCAGAATAAAAGAGAAAAACTACAAGAAAGAAAAAAGGACAGAAGGAAAAAAAAGGTGAAAATAATATACTTCAATCTGCATTCAGTCTCCATCATTCTCTCTCTAAATGCAGATGTCATTTTCCATCCAAAGTTTATTGGAGTTGCTTTGGATCATTGAATTGCTGAGAAGAGCTAAATCTATTATAGTTGATCATCGTACAGTTCTGTCGTTGCTGTGTTTCTTGGTTCTGCTTGTTTTGCTCAGCATCAGTTCATGTAAATCTTTCCAGGCTTTTCTGAAATCAACCTATTCATCACTTCTTATAGAACAATAATATTCCATTACTTTCATATACCATAACTTATTCAGCTGCTTCCCAATTGATGGGCATCCACTTATTTTCCAATTCTTTGCATTACAAATATTTTTGCACATGTGGGTTCTTTCCTTTATTTCATGGTCTCTTTGGGAAAAAGACCCAAATGGCACTACAGGATCAAAGGTCAAATATCATCTTCTGCATAAAAGCATTCCTGTGCTCTCCAGTTGCTGGTTTCTTTTCTTTTCAAATTAGCTCCCATTGGGGCAGTTACATGGCATAGTGGATGGAGATCCAGCCCTGAAGTCAGGAGGATCTGAATTCAAATGTGGTCTCAGACACATAGCACTTACCAGCTGTGTGAGCCTGGGCAAGTCACAATCCTAATAGTCTACCCAAATAATAATGATAATAATAATAAAAAATAAAAATAAACCAAATTACCTCCCATCAACTTTGTTTATATCTTAAGAATGCCTAGTTATCTATGTGTTAGCCCCACTAGAGTGTAAGATCCCTGAGAGGAGGCATTCTTTTTGCCATCTTTTTATCTCCAGCACGAAACAAAGTGCTTGGCATATAATTAGTACTTAATAAATAATTATTAACTTATTGGCTACCATAAATAGTAATTAAGGACCTTGTTATTCTGCTCATTATTAGAAGCTGTATAATATAGCAGATAAAGAACTAGCCAGCATGATGATCTGTGTTCATTTCTAACTCTGATATTTATACATTGTGAGACCCTTAGTAAAATGCTCTCAATGTTTTGGGCAAGTCTTTAAGAGTATGTTGAAAAGAAGTTCTTTACCTGCATTGTTAAAGGGAGTTTCCTTAGCTGGGTTTTCCCTCTATCGATGAAATCACAGCTCCAGTCTCTCTTCTATCTTTAAGAACAACATACTGTGCTTGAGCATGGGGGAGATACCACAATAAATAAGACAAGGCTTTGTTTATGCACACACAAAGAATTTATGATCTTGTCTATAGCATCCAGGCCAAACTCCTTGACCCATGTCTTATCTCCCATTATTTCCTAACCCAATTAGATACCTCATGATCTGCTTTGGGGGCTTGTATTTTCCTGTTTTCTCACTTTGGCTCATTGCATGACATTTCTCCCCCTTTGAATGCTTCCTATTCCCTTTCCCAAACAAAATCCTTCTGCTGTTTCAAAACCCCCTTCAGATCCCACCTCCCCAGTAAAGCCTTCTGAGACTAAGATGAGCTGAAGGCTTCCCTAAAGCAGATAGTTTTCCTATCTTTCATTTAGCACCTACCACATAGGCTTTTGTATTGGTAGTTACTCAAATAGACTGTAAACTTCTTGAGGGCCATGTCTTTTCTCTTCTCAATACTTCTCTCATTAAAGGGGGCAGTTGGTAGAAAAATATTAATTCTGTAGTTAGAATACTGGGTTGAAATTCAACTTTTGATATTAATTATTTGTGTGAATTTAGGCAAATCATTTAACCTTTCCCAGGCTTATTTTCCTCGTTTGTAAAATGAAGGAAGTGTCATAGATAGGGATGTGGGCACATGCTGGTAATTTTTTTTAACAACTAACTTTACAGAAAAAAGTATGCAGAATATATTTATAAGTTTAACCTGTACAATTGGTATTTTCTTGGTTTCTTAAGTCTAAACAAAACCAAAAAACGATAAATTAAGCCTTGATTTATAGTGTATGCCAAATCCCATGGGGTAAATGTTCCAACTGAAAATGTAACAATACCTTCATTTGAAGTGTCTGGAGCCCATCCCTGGCAAAAGGATCTCTTTATAGGCTATAGATTTTTAAATCTATGATCCCTAAAATTCTTACTAGAAAAGGGCTTTTATAGAAGGGATTCCAAAAAATAGAGGTTAAAAAAGGAGACTATTTTAGGGATGGGGATCTGCTTCTTTGCATTCTTTTTAACAACCTCTCCCCCTCTCAACAGTGTCTTACATAGAGCAGTTATTCAGCAACTACTTACACCCTTAAAATTAAAAAAAAAATTTGGGGAGGCAATGAAGGTTAAAAGACTTGCCCAGAGTGACACAGCTACTAAGTATCTGAAACCAGATTTCAACTCAAATCCTCCTGACTCCAGGGCTAGTGGTCTATCCACAGCCCTAATTTTTAAAAGTTCTTTCCTAGAGACACTCCCAACAGGGATCTTCCAGAGCAAGAGAAACAAGGAAATTAGAACCAGCCCTCCCTTCCTCCACCAGAAGATCCCTTTGATAATGATTTGCAGCTTGCCCAGGCTCAATTCCCCATGGGTAACTTGACCTGCTAATTATATGCAAAGACTCAGATCCCTAAAATATGGCTCAACTTTGTTGTCACCTGGGAAATGTCAACACAGGGCTCTAGTTCCCTTTGAGCCAGCACAAAGACTTATAGATGGGAAAGGTGGGTCAATGGGGAAGCCTGGTGAGTCAAAGTTTTTTCAGAGTCACCTGGGACTAAGGTGGGTGGGGATTTTTAAGACTCAAGATAATTCATTTTTGTTTTTAACTTTGTAATATAGTTCCTTTATGAGACAAACCCTGGAAAAAATTCTTTTCATGTATGTTTTTTTCCTCAGGGCATGCAGTATCAAATAACAGGATTAATATCCCATTGGGAAAATTTAAATCAATGGACTCCCTTTGTCTAACTAAAACCATCCCCTCTATTTTTTTGGGGGAGGGGCATTTGAATTCAGAACTTTGGACTTCTCAAATCTGTGTTTTTTAAATTGAGGATCAGAGTGAGAAATGTAGATGGTTGATGGGGCTGCCCTTGGGGTAAGACTATCTGGGACTACAAGAAAACCAAACGATCCAGTCAAGGTATTTAAAAAACACCAGCAACCCATCCTTTCAACAACTTATAGAGGGACTGGATTTTTTTCACTTTCAAGCATGTATTTTTGGGCACAGCCCCCACCCACAAGAGGAAAAATTCATTACTGGGTTATCATAGACTCTGTCTGAGGCATGTCTTCTTAGACTACACATATATTTCTTCTGGTCTCAGTTTCTCTCTCAAGGCAATATGAAGAATGAAATAAAAGCTCTTAAGAGGAGACATATTGGTGTATAATGAGCAAATATTTCATATGAAAATGACTTTAAATGGCTTAGAGACTACATTTAGACAAATGATAATACCTCACATTAAAAGGAAAAAGATTTTTATTGATTCTTTTGCATGGTTTTACATTTCCCTCTGTATTCCTTCCCTTTTCCCGACCTCCCAGAGAACCATCTCTTATATCGGGATTCTTAACCACTTTTGTGCCTTTGACATTCTGGTAAAACTATGGATCTTTCTTAGAATTATATTTTCAAATATATAAAATAAAATACATAAGATTACAAGTGAAACAATTATATTGAAATGTATTTTCAAAGTAAGTCTAATTAATTGCAACAACTAATGCAATCCCAGTGAATAAATGATTTTTAAAAATGATATTTAAAAATATGGGAGAGACAAAAAAAAGTGAATGTAGCATGTGTTGATTCACATTCAATCTCCATAGTTCTTTTTCTGAATGCAGATTGCCTATTTTTTAAAGTTTAGGTCCTCAGAGTAAGGATATCAGCCTTATAAAAATATTATTTCAAAAAGAAAGATAAGTTCAGGAAAATTGATCTACATATTTTTGATTTTTTGCAAGACAATAAGAATTGAGTTACTTAGCCAAGTAAATATTAACTATATGAGGCCATGTTTGAATTCAAGTCCTCCTAATTTCAGAGCTAGTGCTCTATCTACTGTGCCATCTAACTGCTCTTGATCTATATACATTTTTAAAAAATCTGGGGACAGTTAGATGGTGCAGTGAATTAGAGCACCAGCCCTGAAATCAGGAGGACCTGAATTCAAATGTGGTCTCAAACATTTAACACTTCCTACCTGTGTGACCCTAAGCAAGTCACTTAACCCCAATTGCCTTAGCAAAAACAAACAAACAAAAAACAATATGGCATTATATGTGATTTTTAATATTCAGGGTGTTAATCCTGCATATAAAGTTTGTTACATATAAATATACCTCACAGCATCTCTATGGTGTTTTCCATTAATTCTGGAAGCTTCTTGGCTTGTCCTTCATAATTTGTCTTAATTACACTTAGTCACTGTCAGTTAAACTAGTATATTCCCGTTTCATAGATAAGGAAATGGAGGCCATGGCAAGTTAAGAAAGAAGTGGAAAGAGCTATGGCTCTGGAGTAAGAGGACCTGGGTTCAAATTTTGCTTCTGATTCTACCTGTGAGATTTCAAGCAAATCACACTACTTAGATAGGCTTCAGTTTCTTCATCTGTAAAATGAGAGTTGAACCAGATAACCTCTGAACAGATGAAGATCTATGATGTCAGATTTAAACGCATTTTTCTAAAGTGAATTTCAATGTTCTTTGTACTAAGCTGAGCAGCCTTTAAATGGATATTTTTTAACTGCTCTATTATTTATCATGTCTTGGAGGTTATCCCCACCATCAATGTCCAAAACATTATGTGTAACAGTTTTAGATAGATTTAATCCGGATCCTCCAGGATCTTCTAGTTAAAGACACTCATACCAGTACATAAGAAGGCATTCTAGGGCATAACAAATTGTTCCAAGCATCTTGGTTAATACTAAAAAGTTCTAGTTATAAAAAATATGGCCATGAAGGGATAATCAATACTGGAAGACTGGGATTCACATCTTGGCTTTGCCACTTATTGAGTGACCCTGAGCTTCAGTTAACTTATCGGTAACATGTGGAGCTTTCTGCATTTAATTTTCTATGACTCTATGTCCAGATATCTGGGAGTCATATCCATAAACTATGCAAATGGCAGATTTCAGCTTTTGACTGGATGAATGAAATACTATATACTAAACACTGTGCTAAATGCTAGGGGTTCAAATACAAGGGCAAATCCTACCCTTTGGATCTTACATGCTAATAAGAAAGATAACATATAAATGGCCAGGAACAGTTGTTTAGGACTGTGAAGTTGAAGATTTGATGAGGAGAAATATAGATTAAGAATTATGGGATAACTGAAAAGACAGGATTAAATCCTTATGCTAGTTACCCAACATTCCTCAGCCATGTCAAAAGCTATCCAAAGCATCTCCTCTTCCTGCTAGAGGGGTCGAAAGCCATTTAGAGATAACTACCTATATATAGCAGCATGGCTTGATTGTATATCATTGGAATTAAAGAAGGATCATCTGTCTACTGGAAAGAAAAAAAATGCATACCTAATGGCTAATGCAGGGGAAATTTTAGTCTTCCATTTATTTAACTAATATTTAGCATTTAAAAACATTTTATTGATGTCTTTTGTTTTTATACCATAAAATCTATACCTTCGCAATGTTATCTCACTGAACCCTCGTTATAACAAAGAAAACGATTAAGAAAAGCCAACTGAATAACCAATCTATCAATAAATAATTATTATTTGGCACCTACTAGTTTCCAGAGCATTATGCTAAATGCTGGGGATATAAAAAGGATCAAAAACCAACCAATGAGCCAATAAAAAAAAAAGAAACCAAATTCCTGCCCTCAAAGATATGACAGTCTAAAGGGGTGCAGGTGGGAGAAAACAACAGGCAGAAATATATAGATACAAAGCAATCCACAAAATAAACAGGAGATAATTAATAGAGGGAAGACACTGGATTTGAGAGGGGTTACAGAAGGCTTTCTGTAGAAGGTCGTGTTTAAGTTGGCAATTAAAGGAAGGCAGAGAACTCAGTACTGGGCTGGGGAGGGAGTGTTCTAGGCATTGGAAACAGCCAAAGAAAAATTCCTGGAGTGAAGAGATGAAGAATTTTGTTCATAGAACATCTGGGAGGTTAGTGTTACTGGATCAAAGAGTATGTGTCTGGGAGTAAGAAAACTGGAAAGGTATATTAGAGAAAGCTAGGTAGTAGTATAATAGGTATATTACTGTCCTTGGAGTCAGAATAAACCAGAGTTCAAATCCAGCCTTAGAAATTCAAAGGCTATGTGACTGCAGACAAATCTCTTAACAATTTGTCATCTTCAGGTTTGTCTTTTTTAAAGTGAAGTTAATAGTAGCACCTACTTCCAGAGTTGTTGTAAGAAAATAAAGAGAATAAAGAGAATATGCTACATGCTAAAGATTCATGAATAAAAGCAAGATCATCTCTACTCTCATGAAACTTCCTTTCTAAAAAGAAGGCTATACATGACATCACAGGCAATGTTCTGCTTCAGTGGCCTTTCTACTAAAGAAGAAGGCATTTTTAAAAATCATCTATTCACTGGGACTGATATTAGTTATTGCAATTAATTAGTCTAACTTTGAGCTTCATGTTTATATTACCATAGTTTTTGTATATTTTTTTCCTGGTTCTTTTTATTTCACTCAGTATCAGTTTATACAAATATTCCAATGTTTCTCTGATTTTTTTTCCTAATTTATCATTTTTAATGGCACAATATTATATTATGCTTACACATCACAATTTATTTAGCCTATCCTTAATTGCTAAGTACTTTAATTCTAGCTCTTGCTACTTCAACAGTGCTGTTGCACATATTTTGCTAAATATGGGACCTTTCTGTCTATCTTTGATCCCCCCTTAGAATACTTGTCTTGTGATGGATTTTAGTCAAAGGTTATGAATAATTTTGTGATTTTCCTCACCAATTTACAAATTGTTTTCTTGAATAACTGAACCAACTGGCAGCTTGATCAACAGTGTGTTGGTATATCTGTCTATCCACAGACCCTTCAACATTTACCATATCTGCCTTTTATCATATTTGTTATTTTAATGGTTCTCAAAAGAAAGCTTGATCTATTGGGATCACCAATAGCATAATAGTGGACAGCCATGTTCATTGAGAGACCTTCCTCCCTCCATCCTCTTTTTCCCTCTTTCCCTCTCTCTCCCCATCTTGCTTTCTTCCTCCCTCTCTTCCTCTTCTTCTCCTTCTTTCTCTCTCCCCCCTTTCTCTCATCCTCTCTCTCCTCTCTTCCTCTCTGTGTCTGTCTGTCTTCTCACATCATACATACTTTCTCGGTGTCTCTATATCTGTATCTCTGTCTCTCTGCTTTCTTATAAATGCTAGCATAGTAGTTAGAGATAGTCCTTGCCCACTCTGCAGAGGCAGCTGAGTCATAGATAGAGCACTGGGTCTGGTGTCATGAAGTCCTGAGTTCAAATGTGACTTCACAAAGTCATTAACTGTGTATCCCTGGCAAGTCACTTAACTTTATTTGTCTTAATCCACTGGAAAAGGAAATGGCAAATGGGTCAGTATCTTTGCTAAGAAAACCTTATATAGAGTCATGAAGAGTCAGACACTACTGAACAACAAGCCCACTCTTTCTAGCAGCAAAGGAAAAATAAAGAATCTGGTTTCAGCTTTAGTAAAGGGTGATTCTTACATCAATACTTCAAAGGATTCTTGATCTCATTGGTAAAAGGAGCACAACCCTTTTATGTTTCATTCTCTACAATTCTTGTTTTTGTCTTCTAGATGCCCTGAAAGTTTTCCTCTGACTCTTTTAATATTTCTTGCATATACCAGTGAAGTTGCCTACTTATCTCTTCTCTCTTTCTAATCTGCTTAAAGGATCCAACTCTTTCTTCTTATTTTAATTTTTCCAGAAACAGATTTCTGAGGAAGATAATAGTCTTTCTTCCCCCAGAAATTTTTAATACTAAGCTGGAAAGCACTATTTGGCTAGATTGAATCAAGAGTCTTCAAATCCTCCAGCCCAGAGGGAGAAGCTAGTCTACTCATATCATTTGGACAAGGAGAAGTTTCTCAAACTTCTAGCACTTGAAAGTTGGGAATGCTGTGATTTTCCCTCTAAACTAATAGGGAATATTTATTTAACTCATTAAAAATTGCAAAGTGATTTACATATATTATCTTATTTTATCCTTGTAACTACCCTGGGAGCTGGGTGCAATTATTGTTCAGTTGTGTCTGATTTCTAGATCCCGTGGACCATATGAAGCTCTTCTGTCCTCTACTATCTTTCAAGTTGATGTTTATTGTTTTCATGACACTATCTCATCCACTATCTTCCTCCTTTCCTTTTGCCTTCAGTCTTTCCCATTGTCAATATCTTTTTCCATCTTCTCATTAAGAAGTTGAAGTATTTAAGCTTTAGCTTCAGTATTTGACCTTCCAGTGAATAGCCTGAATTAATTCTTTAAGTATTGATTGATTTGATTTGATATCCTTGCTGTCCAAAAGACTCTCAAAAATTTTCTCCAGCACCACAATTCAAAACCAACAATTCTGCTGTGATCATCTTTTCTTATAGTACAACTCTCATAGCCACATATTGCTGATTGAAAAACCATAGCTTTGACTATACAGACTTTTGTTGGCAAAGTGATGTGTCTGCTTAACACTTCCTAGCTGTGTGACCCTGGGCAAGTCATTTAATCATAATTGCCTCAGGGGAAAAAAAAAGATGATGGGTCTGCTTTTGAGTCTGCTGTCCAGATTTGCCACAGCTCTTTCCACAGAGAAATATCTCTTAATTTCATAGCTGCAGTCATAATTTAGAGTGACCTTTGAGCCCAAGAATATAAAATCTGATATGGCTTCCATTTCTTCTCTTTTTTTGTTGGGAAATGATGGACCAGTCATCAAGATCTTAGCGTTTTAATGATGAATTTCAAGCCAGGTTTTATATTTTTCTCTTTCACTCTTTCTTTTTAGAATTTTTATTCATTTTTTATTTTTAGCTGAGGCAATTGGAGTTAAACGACTTGCCCAAGGTCACACAGCTAGCAAGTGCTGAGTGTCTGAGGTTAGACTTGAACTCAGACCCTCCTGACTTCAGGGCTGGTGCTCTATACACTGTGCCACCTAGCTGACCCTCTTTCATTCTTTCAAAAGACATCTTAATTCTTCTTCACTTTCTGCCATCAGAGTGATTATCATCCACTTATCTGAGACCACTGATATTTCTCTGGGCATTCATTCAACCTGGCTTTTCACATGATGTAGTGTACAAATAAGTTAAATAAATAAGATGGGAGGATGCAGCCTTATCTTATTTCTCTTCCCAATTAGATGTTTCATGTTCAGTTTTAACTGTTGCTTCTTAGCCTTTATACAGGTTCCTTAGGAGACATGTAAAATGACCTGGTATTCCCTTCTCTTTGAGAATTTGCCACATTTTGTTGTGATCAACATAGTTAAAATCTATAGTGTAGTCAGTAAAAAAGAAGTAAATATCCTTCTCAAATTCATTATTTTCTCCAAAATCCAGTGAATGTTGGCAATGTTTAGTTCTTCTGCCTTAGAAAACCAGTCTGCTCTTCTTCATAGTTTTCAAGCCTAGTTACAGAATCTTAAGCATAACCTTGTTAGCATGTAAAATGAATGCAATTCTTCAGCAATTTGGATGTTCTTTGGTATCATCCTTCTTTAGGATTGAGACACAAACCGATTTTCTCCCCAAAATCATTTGTATTTTATAGATGAAGAAACTGTAGCTGATAAAGTTGTGATTTACCCAGGACCATGTAAGTATCTGAGGCAGCATTTGAATTCCTGTCCTATTGACTACAACTCCAGTGTATTTACCTACTGAGCTATCTAGCTGCCTCAGTTACATAGGCCTGGGGTTAGTGTTCCTTACTATCTTCTTTAATATTGAGGTGCTAGAGGTAGCAACAATAACAAACATTTATCTAGTACATCAAGGTTTGCAAGAAGCTCTACATACATTACCCAATTTGATCCTCACCACAACCATGAAAAAATATATATCCTATAAAGAGAATTGTTGAGTGCAGCTTCATAGGAAACTTTCACTTTTCTTAGTGATCCTTTCTATGTTTCCTAGAAATCCACTGCAGCCCAAGTAGATTGGATTTGGAAGCCGAGTTCCTTGATTTAAATCCTTCTCATTACCTGTATGGCCTCAGGCAATCAATTTCCCTGGGCTTATTTTCTTAACTGTGAAATAAAAGAGTTGGATCAGATCAAAGATTTTTCCCCTCTAAATCAGTCATCCTACAATCCTATGGTTTCAATTTATAGATGAGACAACTGAGGGTAAGGAAAATCAAGTGATTTATCCAGAATTATATAGTTCAGGGATAGGGAACCCCTTTTTTTTCCCTACTAAGGGCTATTTGGATATTCACAACATCATTTGCAGGCCACACAAAATTATCACCTTATACAACTCAAGCAATGGGAAGTTATTATATCTAACTTTCAGCTCATTCATCACCTGCCATTGCCTCA
This sequence comes from Antechinus flavipes, assembly GCF_016432865.1. Taxonomy (NCBI): domain Eukaryota; kingdom Metazoa; phylum Chordata; class Mammalia; order Dasyuromorphia; family Dasyuridae; genus Antechinus; species Antechinus flavipes. The sequence continues at coordinate 372,656,859 of NC_067401.1, forward strand.
GCAAATGATTTTGAAGACCTTATGCAGAGCATGGGCTAGAGATTCCCCACTCTTAATATAGTTAGCAAGTATCGTCTATGTAGATGTAAAACCAGAAGAACCTACAATTTGGAAAAGAAGAGATGAATCCTGAAATTCCTTGATTTTATAGATTTGCTTTCGGTTTAGGGAATAAAGAGCTCATGGCTTAAGGGAAAACAATGTTTGGGTGAATCACCAGACTAGTATTGCAATGCTCTACTCATTCTCTATGTGACCTCAGGCAAATTACTTAGCTTTTCTGGATAAATCTGGGCACTGGGATACATGTTTTTTGCTATGTTTGATGTCTAAGTATTGTAAGGAAATTGTCCTATTTGGTCCCTTTTGCTCTCTGCCCTTTAATATTCTGGTTTGTAACCAATTGTCCGGCTTAGAAAGGATATAGTATTAGAGCTGAGGAAAATGGAAGAATGAAGAAAGAGATTTTGGTAGTAAAGAAAAGAGAATCCTATAATTAATGGAAACTGGGCTATTAAAAGAATCCTAGGTCAAGTTTGTTCAGTCAAGGAAGTAGAATTTGAGGGGGATCCTATCTGGGCCATGCTTTTGCTGTCCAGGAGAGAAATTACAAAGGGCTAGTTGGAGACTTCTTTTTCTTCTCTTCTGTCTCTCCAGCTGCCCCTTGCCAGAGGCCCTTGGACTTGGCTAGCCATCTCTTGTCAGGGTCACAGCCTTTCCCAGAAAGGGAGTAATTCCTGGAAAAGACAGAAGCCTGTTGAGAAACTCTGAGGGGGCAGATGGTGAGCCATTTCTGGGGCGGCCCTTGTGTCACTCCATGTTATTTGAAATTCCCAAGGATATCAGATACAGGTAGCTATGAGCTGGCAGTCAGCATTGTCCTTAACATGGCCCTCATCTGGATTGAGAAACAATCAGTTAGCCAAGGGACTTGAGCAGCTGTGGGAATGCGTGGCAAGCTTCCTGCCACCAGGTTGAGAAAAATCTTACACTGAGCTAAGAGATGTTTTTTTCCCTCCTAACATACACGTTTGCCAGGCCTCTACCTCCCTCCCACCTCTCTCCCTCAACCTCTGTCCTCATCCCTTGCCTGGAGTGTCCCGATTTTCCCTTGTTTTCTTTTCTCTTAACCAAGGGGAACTCAAGATAAAGACGTGTGTTTACCTGGCCCAGAGGGTTGGGCTAGGTGCATTTGTCAGAGCTGGAGATGAAGTTCAAACAGGACCCTGTCACAATGGTTTGTTTATCATTCTTTGGAAGATTTCTTTTTTTTTTCTTTTCCCAGTGAAGAATTGTATAAATAGATCTAATGAGCCTTGAGGCTGTTGTTTGCTTTCAGAGTTTAAAACAATCTGGGGGATCGCAAAGAACATTTATTTGTCTTTAGATATATTGTATATCTCACCTAAAGTGGGAGTTAGAAAAGGCAAAGAGAAAGGGAAGGTCTTTTGGTGTGAGAACACTTTTGTTCTTCCAGTCTGGAGGCTTGTAGTTTTGAATGTTTAGAGAAAATCACTTAAAAAAAAAACCTCTTACAATAATCTGCATAATCTTTCATTTGTATAAGCTGGTAGAAATTAGAAAGCAAGGACTAATTTAATATATACAAATAAAAGGGAAACACAGGGAAGTACTTGGTTAGAAGGAGCCATCTTTGATCAAATTCCAATTTCAAATTCTTTTATTATGGCTTTTTTGAGAGAGTAAAAACTCACTTGCTCCACTAAAGGTCAATTAATCCAGCAACAAACATATATTAATGGCACTATTCTATCAATAGAAAATAAGGCAAAAAAAAAAAAGTCAAGTTAAGCTCTCCCTTTTTCTCTTTCTCTATCTCTGTCTTCCTCCTTTCCTTCTTGCCTCCCCTTTTCTCTCTCCTCTCTCTTCCTCTTTCCTTCCTTTCCTCCTCCTTCTTTCTCTCTTTCTCTGTCTCATTGTTTGTCTTTCTCTCTCTTTCCATCTCTCTTCTCTCTGTGTGTCTCTCTCTGTCTCTGTCTCTGTCTCTCTCTGTCTCATTGTTTGTCTTGCCTTCTTTTCTCTCTCTCTTTTTCTCTCCCTCTCCCTCTCCCTCTCTTTCTGTCACTATGGTGCTAGGCACTGTGTTGAGTGTTAGGGATACAAAGAAAGGAAAAAAATAATTGAAGTCAACCAGTATTTTTTATTATATATATCATGCTAAGTGCTAGGAACTGGGCTAAGGGCTAGGGATGTGAAAAGAGAGAAAGAAGGAAAAAAAGAAGGAAGGAAAGAAGGAAGGGAAGAAAGGGTGAAAGAAAGAAGGAAGGAAGAAGGAAAGAAAGCAAGAAAAAAGAAAGTAAAGGGAAAAAGTAGGGAAGGAAGAACAATTCCTGTTTCTCATGGAGCTTGAGTTGTAATAAGAGACAACAGGTAAATTACTAAATATATAAAAGATATAGACCATGTAAATGTAATTTCAGAGGGAAAGCAGTCCAGTTGCTGGACTTAGAACGGTATCTTATAGAAGATAATACTTGATCTGAGGAAGCCAGAGAATCTAAGATCTGGAAGTGAGAAGGGAGAACATTCAAGGCATGGAGGATATCAGTAAGAAAGGCCTGGAAATGGTCACAGAGTAGCAAGGAAGTCAGTGTTACAGAATTACAGAATACATAGAGAGGAGTACATTATAAGGAGAAGGGGGACAAGTTTACGAAGAGCTTTATGTTTCAAACAGAGGAGTTGATATTTAATTCTGGAGATAATAGGGAATTACTGGAGTTTGTTTAGTAAGGGGTGATGTGATCATACTTATTCTTCAAAGAAATCACTTTGGCCAAAGAAAAATATATGGAGAGGAAAAGAAGAAAAATAAAAACAATGATTGGAGGAGGAAGGAAAGGGAGTCTTGGGAAGGGGGAGAAGAAGAAGAAATAAGAAAAGAGAAGAAAAGCAGCAAAGGCAAGAGCTTAACCCAGGGCTTGTAATTTAAATTTCAGTATTCCTTTTTTTTTTTTTTTCTATAACATGAAGTTAGTGTGCCATATGAACACTGGTTGAAAGAGTTAGATATGTTAAGTCTGTAGAAGAGAAGACTGGCAGATACAGTAGCTATTTTCAAATATCTGAAAGGATAAAAGTGGAAGAGAGATGAGACTTGGGCTATTTGGCCTTACATAACAGAATTAGGATCAATAAGCAGAAATTGCAAAAAAGTTTTAAGTCAATGTAAAAAAAAAAAAAAAACTTCCTACAATTAGAGCTGTCCAAAAGTAGAATGTGATACCTTGAAGACAATGAGTTACCCTTTTCTAGGAATCTTCAAGGAGACATAGCACAACTATTTGTTAGGAATATTGTAGAGGGAAAATTGTTTTTCAGGAGTAGATTGGGATAGATGGTTCAGATCTGAAATTTTTGATTTTCTGATTCTAAAAGAAGACAAGAGAAAAGGACAAAGAAAAGAGAGAAAGAGGAGGATGAGAAAAAAAGAAAACAATAAGATTTTCTTTCTTCTTCTTCTTCTTCTTCTTCTTCTTTTTTTTTTTTTTTTTTTTTTTTTTTGGCTGAGGCAATTGGAGTTAAGTAACTTGCCCAGGGTCACATAGCTAGGAAGTGTTAAGTGTCTGAGGTCTGATTTGAACTCGAATCCTCCTGACTTCAGAGCTAGTGCTCTATCCACTGCACTACCTAGCTGCCCCAAAGCAATAAGTTTTTGCAGGAGGAATAAATATGTAGAAGAGTGATGGTACTCAACCTTCAATAAAGAAACAAACTGCTCCCCCTCCCAAATGCTTCTCACCCTTGCTTTATAGTTAGTGCCTCTCATTCTTATTTTGCACCCTTATTTGAAATTTTTGGATAGGGCATCAAGAAAATGGATTTCTTTAAGTCTTGCATAGTATTTCCTAATAATCATCTGCCTATCATATTTGGCACTGTCCCTAGCTTTGTGTCCCAGGTTCTTTTGGTTTGATGTCACCTCCACTTTTCTCCCTCACTTCTCTGTATCACAAGACTGAAGAAACATAAGCATCTGGTTGTAGCACCTGCTTTTAAAGTTCCCAAGTGAGCAAAATCCCTTGAAAAACAAATGAGAAAAAACAGATACAGAGAAGTTGATATTTCAATTCTACCCTATTCCCAGGTTTTTTTTTTTTTTTGTATCATCCATGATTTTTTAAAACAAATTTAATATATTTCGTATAAATTTTGTATAACAAATATTTGCGTATTAAGAACTGTGCTATGTTGGGGAAAGAGATGTACAAAGACATATAAAATGCAGTTTTACTCCAGGCATGTACTGAACTTAGCTGGTGAGAGCTGATAAATTTTCAGTGTGGCATTTTTTACTTGGAAATCAGCAATCACTACAAACCAGGGATTTGTTTAATGTTTTATTGATTGTCTAGACTTAAGGAAATTATGGAGAAAATGTTAACAATACAATTTATACATTTTTTGGTTGGAAATCTGGTTGTTAAACATTATGGAAATATACTTGTACTACCCTCAAGAAATTTAGAATCTAATAAAGATGGTTTACTTTTTTTTCTCCACGATTGCCTTAATCTGAAGTCAAATGGTTAACTGAGAATTTTTTTTTATGCCTAGAAGTTTTAAGAAAGATTGTATTGCATCCACTCTGATGTATTTCTCTTTCTGACGATGACTGATTGACATGACTTCTGCCAGAACATTTGCAATAGAATCACTTGCTTCTGGCCAATGATATACAGTAGGGTACAAGTTTTTCCTCCCTCCTTTCCTTCCTTCCTTCCTTCCTTCCTTCCTTCCTTCCTTCCTTCCTTCCTTCCTTCCTTCCTTCCTTCCTTCCTTCCTTCCTTCCTTCCTCCTTTCCTTCCTTTCTTCCTCCTTTCCTTCCTTCCTTCCTTCCTTCCTCCTTCCTTCCTTCCTTCCTCCTTTTCTTCCTTCCTCCTTTCCTTCCTTTCTTCCTTCCTTCCTCCTTCCTTCCTTCCTTCCTTCCTTCCTTCCTTCCTTCCTTCCTTCCTTCCTTCCTTCCTTCCTTCCTCCCTTCCTTCCTCCCTTCCTTCCTTCCTCTACTTGATTATGATTGCAGGTTGTGAATAGTGAACTCTCTCCCCTTCATTCTTACCCCCCAACTAGATCTCATTGATTCATTCTCCTTATTCATTCAGTTGACTTCTCAAGAGTCTGAAATTCATATTGCATCACAGATTTTGCTGAAATGGACTTTAGGAAATCCAATCCTCTCATATTGCAGAAGAGAAAAGTGAGGTCACATAGGTAGCATTTAGCAAAGTGAAAATTTGAACACATACCTTTTGGTTAAAAATCTAATAAATACTTTTTCCATCTTACAGTGTTGACATAAAATATGTATTTATGATAATGACATTAGATAGCATTTATATAATGCTTTAATATTTGAAAAGTACAAATTTTATTTCATTTAACCTTCCAAAAAAACCCTCTTTATTACCCCCAATTCATAGATGAGAAGAATGAGGTCCCAGGATAAAGTGATTTCCCCAGTGCTACATAATTAGTAAATTTCAGAGACAGAATTTGAACTCAGGTTATCCTGACTCCAAATCTCACATTCACTGTAGGCAACCAATTTGCCTACATATACTTATGTATCTCCCCTTTTCAGCTCCTTGAAGGTAGCCAATGTGTCATTTTTTGTTTCTATGAGCCCAGAATAGTATAAAACATATTTATTTTCCTTCTTTTGGTCCAAACTTATATTATTGGTATTTTCAGTAAATCCATCCAGTGAAGGAGCTTAGCAAATAAATGGTCTATAATTTGCAATCTTAGAATTGTCTAGGGCTCTGCACATTTTAGGCATTTAATAACTATTTGCTGAATTGAATTGAACTTGCTCTGAGCTTTTTTCTCCCCTTCTTCCCTTTTCCACATTCCCAGACAGTTCCAATCTTTGAAGGACCTGTTTACATATTTTCCATTTACTTATCTCTGTATGTCTTGTTCTTCCTCCAATGGAATAAAAGTTCCTGGAGGGTACAGAGTTTTCCTTCCTTCTTTCCTTCCTTCCTTCCTTCCTTCCTTCCTTCCTTCCTTCCTTCCTTCCTGCCTTCCTTCCTTCCTGCCTTCCTTCCTGCCTTCCTTCCTGCCTTCCTCTCCTACCCTCTCCCTCTGTCTCTTTTTCTGTCTCTGTCTCTGTCTTTCTCTGTCTGTCTCTGTCTCTGCCTGTCTCTCTCTGTCTCTCTCTTTCTCTCTCTCTCTCTCTTTTTTTTTTTTGGCTTTGTACTTGTTTCCTCAATGCCTATTGTAGTGTCTGGTACACAGGAGGTGTTTAATAAATGATTGCTGTTGAATAAACTTAACTTTGCAGTCTGTAGTATTATCTTTCCCAGACAAGCCTTCCTGCACAATTCAGGGGGATGTCATCTTCCCTCCATTGTTATTCTTGCTGAGGTTCTTCAGTTCAGGAAGCCTCTTGGATTGGATGGTGCAGCATTTCTCTCCTTTAGACAGTGGGGTTGGCTGTAACCCTGAGGTCTGACAAATGCTGACCTTGCACCTAAAAAGAATACAGTGTTTTCAAACACAGCTTCCTATTCCTGCCAGATAAACCACCACGTTCACAATGCGTTCAGGTTGTAAAATGTTGGCTGGGATTTCAGGTTTCTTTTCTTTCTTTTTTTCTCTTTTTTTCCTTTTGCTTCCCCCCCCCCCCCTTTTTTTTTTATTTTGCAGCAAACTTTGTCAACAGATTGGCATTTTCCTCCCCATTGAGGAGAGCTCAGCTTCCCTTTCAGTGCTGGGCAATAGCTCCTAGATACTCCGTCCGAGACACACACACAGAGATTTCAGGCTCAGTATTACAGCCTTGATAACATTGTTATTATTAGATGTGGCCCCTAGAAGCAGGGAGTTCATTCCACAACAACAGCCCTTCTTGGTGCAGGGAGAGAATAGTTCCGTGTTATCTCTGTGGCGTTCCCAGATACATTACTTACCAGAGTCCTGTGTGCTATCAGACAAACCGATGGAGGCCAGCCTGCTCAGACTTTCTCAAATGGCTTCCTTTCAAGACAACAGTGTCCCACTGAATGATAGCCTCTGAAACACAGGGCACAGATGCTAGTTCTCCCTTGTGCGGAAACAGGGGAGCCCATGGTAACTGAGCTAAGCCCTTCTCCTCTGCTCTCTGTCTCACCAACACTATTTTCCTGTTGCTCCTTGATTTCAAATATCATGCAGTCCCAATTGTTTACTTTTAAATAGTACATTACATACACTTCTTTTGATTCTCACAATGTCCCATGAAATAGAAACCGCAAGTATAATGACTCCAATTTTATGAAATAGGGAAACTGAGGAACAGACAGTGAAAGCTTTACTCTCTCTATATGCTGTCTACACCTGATTATTTACATGTTATCTCCTTCAATGAAATGTATAGTACTTAAAGGCAAGGGCTATTTTTCTTTTTCTTTTCATATATCTTTATCTTTTGTAGTTTTATATTTTTATCTTTTGCTTCATATGTACAGTATGTATTTATGTTATCTCTGTACCTAATTATTTACATATCTCCCTCATTGAAATATAAGTACTTAAAGACAAGGGCTATTTTTCTTTTTCTTTTCACATATCTTTATCTTTTGTAGTTTTATATTTTTATCTTTTGCTTCATATGTACAGTATGTAGTTATATTATCTCTGTATCTAATTATTTACATATCTCCCTCATTGAAATGTAAAGTACTTTCTTTTTATATACCTTTTTTTAGTTTTAGATTTTTATCTTTATCTTCATAGTTATAGTATATCTTTATATTATTTTGTATATATAGTGGCTATACCTAATTATTTACATGTTATCTGCCTCAATGAAATATAAAGTACTTAAAGGCAAGGGTTATTTTTTATCTTTATAATTTTTTGTTTTATATTTTTTTATCTTTATCTTTTTAATTTTATATTTTTATCTTTATCTTCATATTTGTAATATATATTTATATTATTTTGTATGCCATGCTGTCTGTGCCTAATTATTTACATGTTATCTCGCCTCATTGAAGTAAACGGCAATTTTTTTTTATCTTTACCTTTATATGTTTAGTTTTATAATTTTTTCTTTATCTTCACATGTATAATATATATTTATATTATTTTTTATATATGCTGCCTGTGCCTCATTGAAGGCAAAGGCTATTTTCTTTTTATCTTTATCTTTTTAGTTTTATCTTTTTATCTTTATATTATATTTACATCTTTATATTTTTACATAATATACTGCTGGCATAGTCATTATTCAGTTGCATTGTGACCCTATTTGGGGTTTTGGTAAAGATACTAGAATGTTTTGCCATTTCCTTCTCCAGCTCATTTTACAGATGAGGAAACCAAGTCAAGCAGGGGTAAGTGATCCATCAGTAAGTGTCTGAAGCCAGATTTGAACTCAGGGAGATGAGGCTTCTTAATTCCAGGTTCAGCCCTATGGCACTCCCCCCAGCTCATGCAGCCCCCTCAGTATTGTGTAGAGTATGGTCCTGGATCTTGGGCCACCAGGTTTTTAGTCCTGTAGGAGTTTAGACAAATCCTGTTACTACTCTGAGTCTATTTCCTGTACTTTAAAATGAGATTTGATGAGGTGATATCTCTTCTTTTTCCCAGCTTTAACATTTTTGGTATACTTCCTTACTAATTCAGTCAAAACTACCACTTACCCCCAAAATCACCACATTAGTTTCTGTCTTTGTGCTTTTTTTATTGACATTTCTTTAGCCTGAAATATTTTCCTCTCTCTTCTGCAAAATTTCACATCCTTCTTCTCTTTAATTGGAGCAGCTAGGAGGTGTGGTAGGTGGAGTAACAGGAAATTTCAAGTTCAAATCTGACCTTGGACATTTATTAACTGTGTGACTCTGAGCAAAACACTTAATGCTGCTTTCCTCAGTTTCTTCATCTGTAAATAAAAGGAAGGAGAAGGAAATGGCAAATCACCTCAGTATCTTTGTCAAGAAAATCTCACAAGGGGTCATGAGGAGTCAGATGCAGTTGAAATGAATGAACAAAAACCTTTCTTGAAAAAAATATTGAAAAGTCGCACTAAGACTCCCTAATTTCTTCCCAAGTAATTATTATCACCCCTTTATCCTTTTATATCTTCTCTAAGACTTTATCAACTTTATTCTTTTCGCGTGTGTTTGGAAAGTCAGTGTGAAGGAAAATTAAGTGCTTTTAAGGTTTTTTTTCCAAGACATTTTAATATTATCTAGGCCATTCTTGAATTTTACAGATGAGAAAACCCAGAAAGATAAACTACCTTGCCCCAGATCACACATGGAGTTAGTGGAACAGGCAGGACTAGAGAACAGGAGTCCTGACTGAATTCAGTGCTTTCCCCACCTGCATATATTGTCTCTGCTGTAATTCCTTGAGACCACTAGAAGGAACTGAATGGGAATCTCCTTGACAACACCCCTAATAATTCAACATTCAGTCTCATCTTGAAGATTTCCAGTAATGGGAAATGTATTACCAAGAACTTCCAATTTCACTTGCAGGAATTTTTCCATATATTAGTCAAAAATATTAGCAACTCTTTCTCCAAATATTAAGCTGAAATCTGTCTACAACCTCAATCTTCAGCTCCTTTTGTTCTCTGGGGCTCTCTGGGACCAAGCATATAGATTTATACCCCTTTGTCATAAAACAGACTTTCAGGAGGATAAAAATGACTATCCTATATCGTTTCACTCTCATCCCTCAATTTTTTCCCATTTACTTCAATGGATGCTCCTTATAGGTTGTTTTTGCATTTTCTCACCATCTTGGACTTGTTTCTCTGACCACTCTCCAGCATATTAATCTCTTTCCTAAATAAAGGGATTCAGAACTTCAAATATGGTTTAACCAGGGCATGACACTGCCTCCTCATCAGTTTAGATTCTGTTCTTAGCTAATTGATCACGTTAACTTATTTTGGCTTATGGGTTTGTTGCAGCACACTGATGAGGCATGCTGAGGGATCTTGTGGTCTACAAAAAAGCCCCAAACCAAACCAAAAATCAAAACAAATCAAAATAAAACACCTTCCCAAATCAGCTAGGTCTTTTTTTCATATGACTTGTCTCCTCAACTAGCCCCTCCAGGGTGAGGACATCCCTGCTGTTTCCACCTCCTCATGGTGCTTGATACAGGTTACATGTACTGCATGCTCAATAGGTGTGCTCATAATTGACTGACTGGCTGACTTTTGGTGCCTAAAGAGTTAATCCTGTTAGCCTGGGGTTTCATTTCAGCTGCTTTCCTCTGTGCTGTATTTAAACACAGTTAAAACCAAGTTAAGGATAGTGCTGTACTGTGTATCAGTATACCCACTGAGCCAAGGAGATCCATTTATTTTTAATTGAATTAAATTGCTCACAAAATGAAAGTAGCATACTTTCATTAATATTTAATTGCATATGATGTTAAACAATGATCACAAAGAAAACTTTGCAGCTATCTTTTCCATCTCTGCTTTAAAAAATATTACTTGGCCAGACAGGGTATCCCTAGTAGCTCTTATATTTGGAATTGTAAGGGCCAGTTCTGATACAGTTTAAAAAGTGATGGGTTGGAATTGAATGATATGGCCTTGGTCATGGGCAGTAGTATCTATGTCCACTTGAAAGCCAGGGCACTCAAGAGTGGCAGCAGAGTGGAGTGGCCAGGGGAGGGAGCAGAGTGGGTACAAAAAAACGAAGAAGTATGAGTCAAATATCAGAATCCTAGACTTTCTGAGGTTATCTAATCTATCCTTCTGTGAACCTCTACCACCATACTCTTATCTTGGGGCAGGTCCACAGCTAAATCATCTAAGACATTTTATTGACTTTTTCTCAAAGGACAGGCCAAAGGGTCCAGAATGTTTCTGTATCTCTTCACCTTATTGTCCAGAGAAAAGTTCTTAAGCTTTTTTTTTTAATTTTTGATATTCTGAGGAAGCTTATGGACTGCTTCTTTAATTTGTTCTTTTTCCAGATTTTTTAGTTGTATATCCAATTCATTGATCTTCTCTTTCTCTATTTTATTCATGTAACTATTTAGAGATAGAAAATTTCCCCTAAGAACTGCTTTGGTTGCATCTCACAAGTTTTGATACATTGTCTCATTATAGTCATTCTCTTGGATGAAATTATTGTTTGTTTCTGTGATTGTTATTTGACTCACTCATTATTTAAAATTAGATTATTTAATTTCCAATTAGTTTTTAGACTACCTTTCCCTGGTCCTTTATAGAATATAATTTTTATTGCATCGTGGTCTCAAAAGGAAGCATTTGGTATTTCTGACTTTCTACATTTGATGGTGAGGTTTTTAATGCCCTAATATATTGTCAATTTTTGCATAGGTGTATGGACTACTACTTAGAACATTGTTTTTAAGTGAATAAAATAAAATACATAGGATTACAAAAGACATCAATAATATTGAAATGCAGTTATTAAACATATTTTTTATAAAGTTCATAGACTCCAGGTTAAGAACTGAATGAGAAGTTCTTCACTATTAAAATTACTGTAATGTCATTATCATTATTATTATCAGTGTTGCCCTATATCTCCTTCATTCTCTTCTTGCTGTTTTCTTCCTGACAAAGCCTTACTTCTTAGAAACTTGGGATTAACCCCTTTCAGAGAGCTCATACCTCATGACCCTGGTTCCTTGCTTCCATTTTTGTGCTGTTTTCAGGATTGATTGTAAACAGCATTGTTTTTAGATTCAAAGGCCATCTTTATAGCACCACTTTTGCTGTCAGGTACTCCAGAAGAGTACAAATGATAAGCGATTGATAGCAGTTTTCTAGAAAGCAGGAAGAGTTTTCAAAAGAGGAATTGCAAACTATATAAATAACTTTATGAAGCATCTTCCAAATAAATTATACTAGGATATATGCAAATTAAATCAACTCTGAAAGTTGTACTTTAAACTGTGAAAATTGGTGAAGAATGCAAAAGAGACCTAATGCTGGAGGAGCAGCAAGAAGATGACTATTCTGATATTTACTGTTGGTGGAGCTGTGAAGTTACCCATCCATTCTGTATCTCAATCTGGAATTATGCAAGACAAATGACTAACTAAAAAGGCCTTGTCTTTGTCCCCGAAAGCACAATACTGGACATATATTCCTCCAAGAAAGTCAAAGACAAAAATAGAAGCTCTCTCTCTCTCTCTCTCTCTCTCTCTTTCTCTCTTTCTCTCTCTTTCTCTCTCTACACACACACACACACACACACACAAACACACACACACTATTCCATATATATATCTCAAAATAGTCAGCACTTTTAATGATAGCAAAGAATTGAAAACTGAATGGTGGGAGAATTACTAAAAATCTAGTATATGAATGTCATGGAATATTATTATGCAATAAGAAATGTTGGATATGGGGACTTCAGTGAAGTGGAGAAAATTTTATTTGAACTGAAGCAGAATGAATTAAATAGAACCATGAGAACAATATGTCCTATTACTGTACCATTTTAAGATCACTGAAAGTAAACTGAACTCTGAATACTAAGAATGAAAGTCTAGAAAAGACATAAACATATATCCTTTTTTTTTTTTTTTACTGCAGAGAGGTAAGAGACTAGTAGGCATGAAAATATTTTCTACATTGTCAGATATGGTCACTATGTTAGAAATATTAGTAAATTGCTTCTCTTTGTAACAAAGAAAGTTTCAGTTTGCAGTGAGGTTGAGAAATAATTGTGACAAAGATCAAAGACATCATCAATAAGATGGATAAAAATTACTAAGGAAAAAAGAGCTGGATATATGGGAAGAGCAGGGAGACACATTTGTTAAGTGAAGGGCAAGAGAATGACTATATCAAAACTTGAACAAGACCAACAAAGTTCTGTTTGTAAGATGTTCAAGTAATTTGTTAGTTTGGTGACAAGTTGTCCTGGACTTAGTTTGATCTGATCTTGTGCAAACAGAACACTCAGAACTGAAATGTCTGAATCAGGTGGTTGCTTTTGCTGAGGTTAAAAAAAATCATTGAGTTTGGCTCCCTCCACTTTTCCTTAACTAAAAAGTTGAATGCCAATAACCCTAAGTAAAAGTGTACTCCACTGTCTGGTCAAAAGAGCATTTAAGAATTAAATTGGGACAACCCTGTGTACTTCTTTGAACAGCCCCAACCCTTCCTTTCATGTGTCATCCCATATGAAACCTATATCCCAAATCAAACACCTAGGGGCAAATTCCTTCTTGCCAGCTGTTTCCCTTCAGATCAATTGTAACCTATCATACCAAGCCAATTCAACCATTTGTCTAGTTTCATGAATTAACAATAAAAAAAAAAAACCCACCACTATTCGTTTGACTAGTTGTTTGGGTATTGCGGGAAATGAGCCTAAAAATTAATTTAAAAACAAAAGTCCCTTTTAAAAAAATTGTTTCAGTAAATCTTTTTTTTTTAATTTTGAATTCTAAATTCTCTTCCTTCTGTTTCTCCCTCTTCCTTGAGCAGGCAAGAATTTTGATTATACATGTTAGGTCATGCCATATTCACCACATTGCAAAAGAATACAAAGACAAAATAAAATAATAAAAATAAAGTTTTTAAAAGTATGCTTCCATCTGCATTCAGAGTTCATTAGTTCTCTCTCTGAGGGTAGATAGTATTTTTCATTATGAGTCATTTCGAATTGTTTTGATCAGGATAGCAAAATCTTTACAGTTAATCATCATTATTTGCTATTACTGTGTACAACATTATTCTGATTGTGCTCATTTCATTTTATATGAGTTCATACAAGTAGTCTTCCAAGGTTTTCGAAACCATCTCCCAATCATTTCATTTAGGGCAATAGTATTCCATTATAAGCATGTATCACAGCTTGTTCATCCATTCCCCAATTGATGGGTATCGTTTCAATTTCCAATTCTTTGACACGCAAAGAGCCGCTATAAATATGTTTGTACAAACAAACCATTTTATCTTTTCTTTGATCTCTTTGGGATACAGATCTAGTTGTGGTATTGCTGGGTCAAAAGGTATATATAATTTTATAGTCCTTTGAATATAGTTCCAATTTGTGGTCTAGAATGGTTAGATTAGTTTACTATTCCACTAACAATGCACTAGTGTCCCCATTTTCCCATAAATCCTCTTGCATTTTTATTTTCCTTTTCTGTTATGTTAGCCAATCTGATAGGTATGAGATGGTATTTTTATATTTCATTTAATATCTTGCAACTCTGCTAACATTGTTAATTGTCTTAACTAGTTGTGTGTTTTTTTTTTTTGATGATTCTTTATGGTTCTCTAAGTATAACTTCTTATTATTTGCAAAGTGTTATTTTGTTTCTGCATAATCCATTTTTATTTCTACAATTATTTTTCCTTGCCTTATTGCTAGCCAGCATTTCTAGTACAATATTAAATGATAGTAGTGATAATAGGCATCCTTGCTTTACTCCTGTTTTTATTGGGAAGATTTCTAGCTCATCTCCATTACAAATAATAATTGCTTATGGTTTTAAATAAATACTATTTATCATATAAAGACAGATTTCATTGATTCCTATGCATTCTGGTATTTTAATAGGAATGGCTGCTGTAGTTTTTTTCTGTATCTATTGATACAATCATGTAATTTTTATTATTATTAATATAGTCAAGTATGCTGATAGTTTTGCTAATATTGAACCAGTCCTGCTATCCTGGTAAATCCCAACTTGTCATAGCATATAATATGTGTGATATATTACTGTTCCTTGCTAATATTTTATTTTAAACTTTTGCATTGACATTCATTAAGGAAATTGATCTAAAGTTTTCTTTTTCTGTTTTTTGTTCTCCCTGTCATATTTGTTCATAAAAGGAATTTTGTAGGATTTCTTCTTTATTTATTAAAAAAAAAGTTTATATAATATGAGGATTAAAGTGTTCCTTAAATGTTTGGTAGAATCCACTTGTGAATTCATCTAATTGTGGAGATTTTTTTCTTAGGGAATTCAATGATGACTTGTTCAATTTCTTTTTCTAAGATAAAGTTACTGAAATATTTTATTTCTTTTTTTGTTTATCTAGGATGTTTATATTTTTGTAAATATTCATGTGTTTCATCTAGATTATTAGTTTTACCAGCATATAATTGGACAAAATAACTCATAATAATTGCTTTAATTTTATCTTCATTGGTGGTATAGTCCCCCTTTTCATTTTTGACACTGGTAATTTGAGTTTCTCCTTTGCTTTTTAAATCAAATTAATGAATGGTTTATTTATTTTGTTGGTTTTTACCCCTCCCCCAATTAAACCAGATCCTGTTTTTATTTATTAGTAAATAGATAAATAAAATTATTAAATAAATTTTGGATTTCAAATTTGCCCAGTTTTTAAAAATTGCATACCCAATTGCCCAATTCATTGATTTATTCTTTCTATTTTTTTTATTGATGCTTATAAGCATTTATAGAAAGAAAATTTCCCTTAAGTATTGCTTTGATTGTATTCCACAAATTTTGCAATGTTGGATCATTGTTGTCATTTTCTTTAATGAATTTTATTGTTTTTATGACTTATTCTTTGTCCCACTCATTCTTTCATTTTAGATTACTTAGTTTCCAAGTAATTTTTAATATATGCTTCCATATCTAAATTTTCTAGGATCCTTTTCTTCTTGACTTCATTCTAATTATTTAAATTTATTATATTCTTATTTCTCTTTTATTAGCTTTACCTAACTCTTAGAAGAGAAAGATAGGGGTCCTCCTAGTATAATTTTATTGTCTATTTCCTCCAATAATTTATTTAACTTTTCTTTTATGATTTTGTGTTCTATGCCACTAGGTGCATCTATGTTTAATATTGATACTGCTTCATTATCTATGTTTCCTTTTAGCTTGTCTCTTTTTAAATTTGGTTTGTTTTTGCTTTTGCATAGTTTGAGATCATGATTGCCACATTTGCCTTTTTTACTTCAATTGAAGCACAATAGAATCTGCTTTAGCCCCTTATTTTAACTTTGCATGTCTCTCTCCCTTCAAGTGTGGTTCTTCTTTCTATATGTTCTTCTATTTGCTTTCATTTTATGGATGAGTTTATCTCATTTATATTCACAGTAAACATTACTAACTGTGTATTTCCTTCCATTTTAATTTCTTCTGTCTATCCTTCTCCTTCTTGGTTTATTCTGGTCCTTTTCTAAAATCTATTTTGCTTCTGATCACTGCCTTCTTTTATCTGCCCTCCCTTTTATCTCCCTTCCTTTCTCTTATGTTCTTTTCCTTCTACTTCCCCATTGGATAAAGTAACAAGCACATACATACATACATACATACTGTGTGTGTATATATATATATACGCACACATATATATGTACAACATACCCATATACACCCCCACACCTATATATATATATATATCTGCCCCCCCCATTTCCCCCACCAAAGTAAAAGTACTTCATTGGCACTTTTTAATGTAAGATACTGGCCCCCATTCTTTCTCTCCTTTCTGCTTTCTCCCAAGGCATCCCTCTCTTTTTGCCTATCCATTATTTTTACAATAACCTAACACAATCAACTCACTCACATACCCTCTTTCTATATAGACTCTTTCTACTTCCCTAATGAGTTATATGTATATAAAATAATAAAATAAAAAAGAAAATATATGTATCTTAGATGTATGTATCACCTTCCCATTTAGAAAGATACACAGTTTCATCTTAATGAGTCTCTTATGATTTATCTTTCATGTTTACCTTTCTGTTTCTCTTAAGTCTTATATTTGAAAGTCAAATTTTTTAACAAGCTCTGGTCTTTTCATGAGTTCTTGAAAGTCGTCTATTTTATTAAGTATCCATTCTCTCCTCTACTCCCTGAAAGTTTATACTTTGTTTTGCTAGGCAAGTTATTCTTGATTGTAAGCCCAGTTTTTTTTTTTTTTTACTTTTCAGAATATCATATTTCAATCCCTCCATTCCTTTATAGTGGTAGTTGCTAAATCTTGTGTGTTCCTGTCTTGGTTCCATGATATTTGAATGTTTTTTTCTGGCTGCCTAAAGTATTTTCTCTATGGCCTGGCAGCTTTAGAATTTGGCTATCATATTCCTGGGAGTTTTCATTTTGGGATTTCTTTCAAGTGATGATCTGTATATTCATTCAATTTCCTTTTTACTCTCTAATTCTAGGATATCTGGATAGTTTTTCATCATTATTTCTTGAAGTAAGATGTCTAAGTCTTTTCTTTGATCATGGCTTTCAGATAATGCAACAATTCTTAAGTTATCTCTCCTAGATCTGTTTTCTAGGTTAGTTGTTTTGCTAATGAGCTATTTCACATTTTCTTCTTTTTTTTCATTCTTTTAATTTTGACTTATTGTTTTTTTGCTATGCCATGGAGTAACATTAGTTTCCATTTGCCCAATTCTAATTAAATATATATATATATGTATGTATTTTTCAGTGAACTTTGTGCCTTTATCTATCTATCTATCTACCTATCTATCATCTATCTATCTATTCATTCATTATTTATTTTTTAGCATTTGGCCGATTCTGTTTTTAAGGTGTTGTTTTCTTTAGTATTTGTTTGTGTCCCTTTTACCAAGCTATTAATTATAGCTTCATAATTTTCTTCCTTTTCTTATATTTTCCTCTACCATTCTTAAAATAATTTTTCAACTTCCAGAAATTCTTATATTTCTAATTCACATTTTGAAGCTTTGTTTATAGTTGTTTTGACTTCTTTATCTTCTTTTGAATTTGTATCTTGATCTTTCTTTCCACCATAGTAGCTTTTTATGGTCAGTTTCCTTTTTTTTTTTTTTTTTTTTTTTTTTTTGCTCATTTCCCCACCCTATTTCTTGATTTGGAATGTTACGTAAATGTTGGCGTCTGTTCCGGGGATGGGGACAGGAGCTCTATCTCTAGCTTTTCAAATTTCAGGCTTTTTGTATTGATGTTTTCAGAGCTAGTTCAGAAGTTTTGAAAATTTTAGGTACTTCCAAGATGGCGTGTTCTGGAGACAGGTATGGTCACTGTGCTGTTCTTTTGCACTCTGTTCCTTACACAGGAAAGGCTCCTGATTCTTTGGGATTGCAGTTGATATTGATCATCAGAGTCCTTTTTCCCTTAGGATGAAAAGTGATATTGCCCCTCAGGGCTTCTACTCCTTTTTGATCTGCCTTTGAACTATGACTCAAGAGGGTATAAGTAATAGAGTTTCCAAACAGCTTCTGGTCCTGTGTCCACAGGGTGCCTCCAGATCTCTTTCTGACTGGTTGCTAGGTCCCTTTACTATCACTGACTTGAGTGCTCCTAAAGATACTGATATTTCTGCCAACCTCCAATTTGTTACATCACCTAGTTTTTCATCCTTGTGTGCTTCATAACAGCCTCTTCCCCAATGTCACAGATCTCTCTTTATGACCTCCTATGTTATCCTAAGAATGGAATGCTGGAAGAATGTTTCACTGACTGTTTGTTGACTCTGCCATTTCAGAATTCAATTTGAGGCATATTTTAAAGTTTTTTTGTAGGAGAATGTTAGAAGAGCTTAGCTGACTACTTCTCTACTGTGCTATCTTGTCTCTGCTTCTTAGTCCTAATTTTCAATACACATTTGTGAAGGAATTTAGCAAATACACAACTTTAGTAGTAGCTTCAGGGTGTATTGGGGTAGGTAGGTGGTAGAGTGGATAGAGTGCTGTGCCTGGAATCAGGAGAATTCATCTTTCTGAGTTCAAATCTTGTCTCAGATGCTTACTAGCTGAGTGAGCATAGGAAAGTCACTTCCCACTGTTTGCCTCAGTTTCCTTATCTGCAAAATGAACTGGAGAAGGCAATGGTCAACTATTCCAGTATCTTTACCAAGGAAAATCCACATGGTGTAACAAAGAATCAGTTGTCACTGAAATGACTGAGCTACAACAATCAGAATGTAGTTACTCTCAAAGGGAATTTTACTTTTTCTCCTTTGGGAAATATATTCTACTAAGCTTCATTCAATTCTCATCCAGAGAACCTAAAGGGCAGAGTGTAATTAAGCAGAAAAGTCCTATCCATCATGATTTATTGTTGAAATATTTCTGCATGGGATAGTGGAGCCCATTACTTAATATCCCATTATTCACCCCAGGAAACTCATAACCAACTCTGAAGTAATGAATGACATTGAAGCAAACCACAGTTGGAGACAAAATATTATCTCAGTAAGTCTTATAATCCTGGGAAAGAATTGTGAAATAGGTAAAGTCTGCTGCTCTCCACCTTTTGATGTCCTTATACTTTCTTCACTCAGTCCTGTCTTCCTATTTCCTAATTGTGTTCTTTTCCTCCATCAAAAATTACCTATCTTATGTGTGATTTCTTCTAAGCTGTGCTCTCTAGTTCCCAATAGGAGGGCTACAAAATCTGTCAAACTAATAGATACTGATGTGGTCATGAGGGTTACTACATTAGTAGGAGATAGCAACAAGACTCTTCATCCTCACCCCACACTCAAGAAATAAGAGAATATTAGTTAAAGGTAATGCTTTTATTGTCTAAGTCAGAGGAATTATTTTAGTGGGGATTATTTGAGTTGAGATAGGAGGATTTGGTAGTGCCATGACGATCATTTGTATTAATTTAGTATAGGTTAGTCTTTGTGGTACCTCTCAGATTCTTACTTAATCTGCATGGGATATCTGAAATCCTTGCTTTATAGAGCACACACTCAGACTGAGTAGCTACTTACCAGTCCTTAAGATCTGATGTTCCCTATGTATGAAGATGGCTCTGCTTTCTGTCCCAGATTTTCTTCTTTATATGGCATCTCTGCCCATCAGTGTTGCTGCTATCTTTGAACCTCAAGATCATTCTCCAGATTTTTTGAATTATTTCAGTACCTGTCTTTTCTTCCTTTAAAATGAAATCTTTTTGATATCAAACTCTTGAGTGTTTGCCTTTCTTTGTATCCCCAGTGTTTAACACAGTGCTTTGCACATGATAGGCGCTTAAAAAATGCTTATGGATTTACTGAATGATTCACCATCAATAACAGCAGCATATATAATTGGTTAAAGAGTGGAGAGAGAAACAGGCTCAGAATTAGAAAAAAATATTTAATTTGAGTCCTGATTCTAACACTTACTCCTACGTGACCTTGGGCAAGTATCTTCTTAATTTTCAGCTTCCTCATCTGAAAAATGAGAGTTGTTGGATTATATCACCTCTGAGGGGTCTGCCAACTCTGTATTTATGATCTGTTGACCTCAGGGAACTGTTTAAGACTAGGCAGAGCAGGTGCCAGTCTGCTTTGCTAGAGGGAGTCTCCTCATTTGGGATTCTCTAACAGTGAAATCACAGGTCTACTTAAAAAACAAAAAAAGATAAGTAAAAATGTAAATAAATAATGGTTAAAGTCTGTTATGGATGATGTTATTGGGGTACAGAGGGAATAGAAGACATTGTCCTGATTTTCAAAGTGCTTATAACCTAAAGGGAACAATGAAGAAAAGATGGATACAAACCCAGTTAAAGATGAATTCAAATGAAACTCTCTGCATAACAAAGCTATCCCCCAATTCTAATTTATGGCCCATGTAAAGCTCTCTCAATAAGATTAAATTCTAGAACAATCAGAAAAGCTACACAGTCCCTTGGAATTTAGCAAAACAGATGCTTTGCCTAGAGAGTTAGCAAAATAAATAAATAAAATAAAAATCCCCAGAATACTAGCGACATGGATCATCAAATGTAAGAATAAACAGACATTCCAAAGCTTAGTCCAACTAATTTTTTGGATTATTACATGCGGGAGATTGGAGGATGGACCTATGATTTCATTTGTTTAGAGAACTTCCTATACCAATGCAGGTCAGCACCTTTTCTGAAACTTAGTCTTAGAGAATTGCAAATGAAATGGTTAGAACAGTATATGTCAAAGATCTTCCTGGTTTCAAAGATCATTCTGTATTGCATTAAGCTAGTCTACCTCTCATTAATGGTATCATTATTATTATCCTAATATGTGACATGACTATGACAAACACACAAGCAAGAATGCATCCTTAGAGAGATACTCCCATTTTAGGCCCTAAACCAAGAAGAAAAATCACTATTGTTCAAAAACTTAATAGCAGATTACCAATTTGCATCTTGACTGCTAATACTGTGATAAAGTAATACTTTTTCAACATTGAGTTGACAGGATCTTCTAAACTAAATAGAAATATGTTGATACACCAATTAAAGTTATAATAGCTTGTATTTATTAGAGCTTTGTAAAAAAAGTTATAATAGGTTATATTTTTTGTAGCGATGTCAAGTCGATGAAACATTTTACTAGATTATTTCATCTGTTCCTTACATCTAATTTCACAGAAGTAACGTCAATTCCAATTTACAGATAAGGAAACTGAGGTTGACAGGTCATATAAGCTAAAACTAAAAGGCAGAATCCAGAATCAATTGAAGTCATTGGGCTCCATCTTCAGTGTTTTTTCTACTGTAGTTCTGAATGGAAGTCATACTAGGAACAAAATGTTGATAAAAATAAACTAAAAACTCTTATCCTGAAATAAATCTGTAGTATATGTCCTATTTTTGGCATTCTAGTGAGGATATATCTACTTACAGTATTATATATTCAGTAAGATAACTGAGGCTTTTTACTTTGCTAGTGCTAAATAAGTGTCTATTCCTAGAATTTCTACAATAACCATATTGTTTACTCTATTTGGACCAATTATCTAATAAAAAGTGACTTCAATATGCTATGAAAACATCAGATCTTTTGGAAGAAAGTTGGAAAATATCCCATATGTGATAAGTAGTCACTGACCTGATTACCTGAGAATGTTGTGATCAAAAGTCAAATATAGTCACATCTCTGGTGAGATCTTACACTTCGTTAAAAATCATTTGGTCTTGCATGCCAGTCAAGGGAGATATGGCTGAATGAACAGGCATTGATTGGGTAGAGTTTGCTCCTAAGATTGCTTATAAAATTCCCTATGGCATCTTCACAGCTGAGGCAAATGATTGGATTATTATTTCTATGGAAGAATCTCGACTTAGGGAACAGAGAGTGAGGTTTTATTATATAACAAATGCCTCTCCACCATCATGACCCACTCCTTCCCAAATTGTACTGTTTTCTCATGTCATAAATGGCTAGATTAAAATTTTTCTTTCTTGTTTTTTCATTGCATTGAGCATTGTCTGGTGGAATTGTTTCATCATTGTGGTCACTGTAGCACTATTCTAGTTTCTATAAAAAGCAAAGAAGATGAAATGTTAACCATTAGTGTAAAACAAGCAAACCTAGATTGAGGGATAAGTACTATCACAGTTATGAACCATTAATGTTTCATGGAATTTCACTAGAATTTGGATTTTTCATTATTTTACTTGGTTAAAAGCCAAGCTGTTAATATCAACATTATCTGATCAATATCATGATTATCTAGTCAGTGTTAATATTAATGAGAAAAAAAAGACTGGCTTATGTTCAACATTTGAGAACCAAGAAGATATTAATAACATTATTATTATTATTAATACCTTCCAGTATGAGTAATTATTAGATTTAAGTTTTGTGTGTGTGACAGAGAAACAGTGAGATAGTGAAATAAAGAGGTAAAGAAGCAGAAGCAGAGAGAGGTAGGGAGAAGAGAAAGAGAGAGAGGGAGGGAAGGAGGAAAAAAGAGAGAATGTTTTTTCCCAGTTAAGATATCTTTAAATTATAATTGTTTATGACCCATGAGTGTTGTTGTTGTTGTTGTTTTGCTTCAAAAATAGGCCTGGCCAATTTAAATTTTACTGAAAGAATTTCCCATGCCATGATTTTTTTTTTGTCTTTCTCTCTTCCCTGAAATTTGCTCCTGACATAATGATTGCCCTGACCTGGGCTATGCATACTGTGTGTCATTTGACTTTCAATCCTTGGGTAATATGTTTGTTCTTAACTTTGAGCTCAGATGCTGAACCAATGATTTGTGACTATTTCCTAATGTTAAGATTTCAATGTCTTTCCTACAACGGTTTCAGAAAGTGTTAGACTGATCATATCCCTTTCAGTTACATTCCTGCATTGTTGTTGAGCAGCATTATAGTGGGAAGGACATTGGATGTGGAGGATATGGGTTCAGATTCCAGCTTGCCTACTTTCTATATAATCTCCTGCATGTGTCTTTATCTCTCTGCTCCTCCATTTCCACCTTAAAGTGAAGGGGTTGGAATAGTGATCTAAGACTTTCCGGTTTTGAATCCCATAGGCTAGGAAAGCAATCCTCTTTTCAATTCCTTTTCTTGGCCCATTGAAGACATCTAGGACATCATCTACCCTGATAACTTTTATCTTGACCCACTCAGCCTTGTGAACATTCTTGGCTCTCAGCTGCCTTTTAGAGGCACTCCCCCATCTTATTCTAAGTTTACATTTTATTTGCTGTCTTCCAAAGACAATGTAGATCCATTTATTAGTTTTGTTAATAAGCAATCCTCTTACTATATCATCAGGGGAATGTGACTATCTCTATGTTACTCATTTTATCTCTAGGAAAGAGAAAGGGACCAAAGGAATGGTGGGAAAGGGTGATGAGGGAGAAGAAGCAAGGATTTTATAGTTGGGAGGAATCTTAGGGTTGATTCATCCCAAAAGGCAGAATTCCTTGTCTCTTACACTATGGTTTCTTCTGAGTCATTGTTTGTGATTTGTTTTCTGTGCCATTATATCCTCTGACCTTAACCTTCCAAATATCTTCTGCTTTATAATGTGACCATTGAAAAGGAGGCCATTTCTACTGGACACCTGTTTATTTTGCAGCTAATAAGGGCTAAGGCGACCTCGTGTGAAATATCTGCTTTGGGTCCCGTATTTGAACTCATGCCACTGATCTCACTTCATTTGCCAGTAATTTCCTAGCTTGAGTTTGGACTATAAAGTTATTCAAATTAGGAATACTGCTATTTGAGCCGGGACTGGTTTGCTGGGTTGTACACAGTTGCTGCTCTCTTTCTTTTTCATGCTCATTACATTTTTGACCTACTATTTCCCAAAATCCTCTTTCCTTTACCTGGGGTTGGTGTTCTTCCTTCCCCTGATTCTTAACTTATTATCAGAGTTTTCTCCCCTTTTCCTTAACAGGAGAGTCTGGGGAGGGGATTGTTTTGGCTGGAATTTGACAAGGCACAGGTGGTTTTACCAGCTGCAAGTTCTTTAGTTCTTGTTGGCTGCCCACCAACTCGTGGTCTTTTCACAGTTCTTTCCAGGGTGGCAAAGGAGGAGGAGGGGCAGAAAAGGACAGTAGGTTCTTGATGTCGTTGTTGAACATCTGCAGCTGTCTCAGGTTGGCATTGAGTCCTGAGGCAGTTCTTCAGGAGGTGTTTTGGTCCAATGGTTTCCCCATGTGATTAGAGAGGGTTTAAGGGAACAGCAGCAAAGATGGCAGAAGTTTTCTCTGTCTGGGTTAAGCTTGACTGGGGAGGAGAGTGAGGGGAGGGCCTTGATGGGGACTAAGAACAGCACCCTGCTCCCTTTCTTGTTTCCCTGCTCATATCCTGCTCTCCCCCTCTCAGCTTGCCACTCTGCAGTCATTCTGAAATTCAGGTTCAAACTCAACTGTTTGCCTCTTTCCTCCCTGGCTGGTTGGAGTCCAATGCCACCAGCAATGCCTCCTAAAATAGACGGAGATGAACCTCAGCTCAGCCTCTCAAACACCTCATTTTTGAAGGAAGAAAAAAGGAACTTAAAACTTGAAAGGAAAAGGGTTTTTTCCTTCTCCCTTTTCTTTCCGAGCATCTTTTTGATAACAACAATAAAACACTAGAATGCACTGTTTGACCTCAGATGCCACCCCCCTTCTCCATTCTCTTCTAAGCTCTTTTTTATTTTGGAAAAAAAAATTAATTTGACCCCCTTCCTTAGTCTAGTTTCAGGCCTCTGCTCAGGCTTTTGCAAACTTTACTTCCTGTGATGCTTTCTGTTAAGATGTTTGATTTTGTTCTCTCCTTGATGTGTTTGGACACTTACCTCTCCCATTAATTTGAACACACACGGGAGGGGAAACTGAATTTACCCTTTACAGCTTCATTCAACATCTCGTTTCTCTTCCTTCTTATTGCCTCTGACCCTCCTGGCCTGTTTCTTCTTTTCCCTCCTTCTCCCAAATCTTCTCATCCCTCTGCATCTTTATAAACACCGGGATCTTAATATCAGCTTTGGCTAATGGTTAGAATGAGGGCAGGAACGGATGACCTGCACAAAGCAGTCTGCTCAACTCTCTGGGAGGCCGAACCACTAGGTAGGGATTCCAGGGGTTCTGGCAATTACTGCTTCTTTCCTCTCTCCCTCCCTGTTAGAGGGGGAAAAAATGCTCTCACTCTCCTGGCCATCAGCTGAACTAACTTTATTGCTCTCTGGGGTAAGTCCTACTCTCTTTTAAACACCCTGTTAATCAGTGAGTATCTTTGAATATTAGATTTTCATTAGTCATATGATTAGCCTATTTCCTTCCAGTTCGGATTTGTGAAATGAAACTACTAAGGAGCTGATCTCTGACCCAGTGGCAAACATAATTATGGTCAGATTTTTCCAGCACATCTTTACCTCCTCAGGAGATAAGGAAAGCAAAACCTTACTTTGCTTAATGATCTTCTCTTGGCATAGAATGTACGCCTGCATGGGTTTATAGATTAAGAACCAGAAGGTTTTCAGAGGTTATTTAACCCAACCCCTTCATTTTAGAGAGGTCACTCAAGCAATCTGAGGCAGTCAGGATTCAAACTCAGGTTCTGGAACTTCAAGTCCAGATTCCTTTCTCTTTCCATAGCACCATTGTGATTACTGAGAACCATGCAGCATCCCTGTTGGAATAAACTGCATTAGTCATGTGATCCAACTTATGTCTGAAAAAGAATCCCTATTATAAGATACCTTACAAGTGTCATACAGCCTCTGCTTGAAAGCCTCCAATAAGGGTGAGCCTACTGTCTCATGGGGCAACCCATTCCGTTTTGAATGGCTCCAATTATTAGGAAGATCTTTTTATCACATCATTCTGCTTCTTGACTATTTTGTATTATCTAAACCTTTATTCCCTCCATTAGCATGAATAATTAAGAGTTGATTATATTTGATTTTCCTAGCACTGACATTTTTCTTACTCTGGTTTTGGTTTTTATGCTTCCTCAATGTATTCATCTTACTTAGGGTCTGCTGAATACACTTGTCAGTTCAATTCTGTGCCCTCCTCCCTTCCCCAATTCCCTTTTTTTCTTCTTCTTTTAATTTCAAGAGCTAGCAATACTAATCTTTAGAATATTCTGCATCCCAGTAAGAACTCATATCCAATCTGAATGCTAAATAATGTTGTCATGGGGTTGCATGGGCACTGGTTGAGATCTATGCCCAAACCGTAATGAATCTCTCTTCTACATAACTGTTTTTGTGGCCAAAATTGGTGAGTAGCCCATTCTCAGGGGACTAGGGGGAGGAGACTGGAATATTGTGTTGGATTCTGTCCTGGACATATCTTCGACTAGACTCATGGAACAGTTTAAATTGAGGGCTCTGCTGCACAGGACCAAATGGATGATGAATGACAGATTTATGGAAGGAGTCCTAATTAGATCATGGTAATTTGCTACCCAACAGCACCTTTTCCCTAAGATCTCAAAGCACATTTGTATTTTGATAAGTAAGGAAAATGAAAATCCAGAATATCAATGGGTATTCTCACAATAAACCTTGGCAGCTTGGAATAATAATATTCATGCCTTGCCTTTACATGGTGCTTTATAGTTTTCAAAACACATTAATTTATATGATCTCATTTGACCCTTCAAAAAAACTTCTATAGTATGGTCACGTGATATTTTCTCTATTTTGCAAATGAAATCTTCTGTCATCTTAAGTCTAATACCTTATTATGGCACAAAGGGGATAAGAGATCACCCTGTACAGATATGGTTGTGGAACATAAGCTAGGGGGTCCTATCCAAGGGTAAAGGCTCTAATTCAAGTAAGGGCCCAATGATGTACCAGGACCTGCTTAGATTAATTTAGAGGGGTTTGATACCAGAAAGTTGGCCTTGGAATGATGAATTTTTCTTTTATTCCACAATTCATGAAAATCATCTACTAAAGACTAAAAGGTGAAGCTCGTCTTAGAATCCAGTTTTTCTAAGCCTTAATGAAATAATCCTTATATTATATCATATTATTTGTTATCAGCTACTGCAAAGAAGCAGGTAACTACAAACGAGAAAAGCAGAAATAAAGTTCAAAGGTGTTTCTATAAAAAGTTTCATTTTAAGATATGAACCTTAAACAGGGTATGACATGGACAGGCAACAGCAGACAAGAAACAAGATGTAATTCTGATGGAAGTGGATATCTTCGACAATGAGAAGATCCAATTCAGTTCCAATTGATCAATGATGGACAGAACCAGCTACACCCAGAGAAAGAACACTGGGAAATGAATGTGGAATGCTTGCATTTTTGTTTTTCTTTCCAGGTTGTTTTTACCTTCTAAATCTGATTTTTCTTGTGCCACAAGAGAACTGTATGCATGTGTACACATATATTGTATTTAAGATATACTTTAACATGTTTAAAATGTATGAGACTGCCTGCCATCTAGGGGAGAGGGTGGAGGGAGGAAAGGGAAAAGTTGGAACAGAAGTGATTGCAAGGGACAATGTTGAAAAATTACCCATGCATATGTTCTATCAATAAAAAGCTATAATAAAAAAAGTGGAAAAAAAAGATACAAAATGTATTCAATGAGTCAGGGGGCTTTCCTTGAGCAAAAATTTCCAGGTGAACACAAGCTCATAATAAGAAGCACCAAAGCCTAGGTTCTGAATGTTGTTGGTAATTGTCACAGACTCATGGATATATGAAGGGACTTACCATGATAATCCATCTTTTTTATTCATAACTATAATATGGAGAGTGAGACAGTCTTTTTATACTTTGATTTTCCCACAACACTGAGTCTAGTAGCCACTCAACAAACATTTGTTGATTGTACACATGATTGATAATACATAGTTGAGGTGAATTTCTCTTATAGTTCAATCAGAGAGCTTATAGAGAAACTTAATTAGAACATAGTTTTAGAAGGGAAGTTGGAGATCATTTAGCTCCAAATCTTCTTTTTATAGATAAAAAAAACAAAAACAAAAACTGAGGTCCACAGAAGGGAATCCATTTGGCCAAGGTCACACTGAAAGGGAGATGCAGAGACAGGATCTGCACTTAGCTGTTATTTGTATTTGTCTTTCTGTCTGTCTTTCTGTTTCTGCATTATTGCCTCTGTAGACAGTTCACTCTTCAGTAAACTTCAATTTCTCCTCCTTTTTCTAACACCGGAGGTGGCAGCTAAATGCTAACTGTTTACAATGACCCAACAGGATTCCAAGCCCTGGCAGAGAAGCAGAGACGGTCTATTTTCTAATCCTCCAAAAGCTCACATGTTTCCAGTCTGTTATGGGAAACATTTGCCACAGTTAACTGACATCTTACAAATTCAAATGCCTCCTCCTTCAGGGAACAAATGGGAGAAAAACAGTTTCCTCTTACCAGGGAAGGAAAATTGTAGAATTCTCAGTTCATACTGGTAGGTCTCCATTCAGTCAGAAAAAGGAGGCAACCCGGAAACCCTTGGGAAGGATGTGATGTTTTTTAAGTACCTGCATCACTAAGGCTCTTTCTAGCTCTCTTGTCTGCTTGTTCTTTCTATGATTATGACAAAATTGGGAATTGCTGATTTGGCAAATTCTCCAGAAGTAGGAAGGGAAGGTGATAGCCCTCCCCAAAGTCAGAGAAGGGATTGGTATTGAATAAATCAAAACAAATATGTGATAGGTCTTGAGAATGCTATGAAAAATTAAAGACAGGGAAGGCTTCTCAGATGACTAGACTGTTGGAAAGGTGGGGGAGGCCAGAAGGCTGGGGATTGGGAGGGGGAGGAGATAGGAGGCAGCAAGGAGAGGGGGTGGACTGAGCACTACCATATATGAGAGGGAAATCTCTTCTGCTGTGCAGAAATTGAGAGCTGACATATTTCCTCAGTCCAGATGGCATATCTTTAGAGTTTCAGTTGCATTTTATGATAGGTCCAGGATTGTTAGAATGTATTAAAACTTTGGATCCCCTTCCCCCTTCTTTGCTGTCTAGGGAAGTTTGTTCAAATGAAGAAAACTTTGAAATCTCAAGTGATGAAGAACCCCTACCTCGTTGTTGAAAGCATGCAGGAGGGCAAATCCCATTGCAAAAGGATTTCTCAATTTTCAAATAAGCCTTGAGCCAACAGAGATGAGGTGACAGAGTAAAGTAGGGACAATGACAGTCATTAACATTCATATTGTATTGACTTGTCTTGTATAGTAGAAAGGGAGTTACATTTGGAGACAGAGGATCAGGGTTCAAATTCTTCAAGTAATTCACCTCCGGGGCCCATTTTCTTTATTATCAAATGTCAGAGTTAAATTATTTGACTGCTGAGGTTCTTTTAATTCTAAATCTATGGGCTGGAGTGGAGCTGAACACACTGAAATATGCCCAAAATTGTAGGGGGGAAATGGACAAGGAGATGATGATGAGTTGAAACATTTGATTTCTCTAATTGGTCTCCTTGGCTCAAATCTCTCCCAACTCCAGTCCATTATTATTCAGCTCTCAAAATGATCTTCCTGAAGCACAGATCTGATTATGTCACCCCCCCCCCCTTTCAATAAGTTCCATTGGATTCCTATTTATTATCAATTCTATTGTTTGGCTTTTAAGTTTCTTCATTATCTGACCCCTTTCTATTTTTTTCCTCAGGCTTCTTACACCTTTTCCCCTTCCACATACTCTGAAATACAGTAACACTGGGTCTCCTTGCTATTCATGATACAAGACCTCCCTTTTCGGACTCAGAGATTTTCATAGGCTTTCCCTTATACCTGGAATTTTCTTCCTCCTTGTCTCCAATATTTGGTTTCCTTCAAATCTTAGCTAAAATCTCACATTCTGCAAGGCCTTTCTTGATTTTACTGTTACTACTGGCATCTCCTTTAAAATTATTTCTGATTTATCTGTACATATCTTGTTTTTGTGTAATTGTTCATACATCTCTCCTCATTAGGCCCCTCAAGATTCCTATAGAACAGAGACTCTCTTTTGCTTTTCTTTGTATGCTCAGTTTTTAATAAAATGCCTGACAATATAGGAGGTGCTTAATACAAGGTTGTTGAGTTTATTGACTTTCCTTATAGGGCTTACATTATAATTACTAATCTTCACCAAGAAAATAAATTTAAATGTTCTTTGCTTTAAGAAAATCTGATATAAGGACATCCTAACCTATAAATCAGTTAAATCATAGCTTATTACCTCATTACAAGAGGAGTCTTCATTTTACAGAAGCATTTAGCACAGGGTTCTTTTAAATAGTCACTCTCATAACATAGGCAAATATTTGTTTACAGATTATTTGCTATCTGATCAAAAAACTTAGGAATATCATAAATTATTGTACAACTTATTGGGAAAACAGGATTTTATTTACAAGTATACAACTTACACATATTCTCAAGGTTCACGTCCATTGGACAAGGCAAGATATGACCATGTCAAAAAAGAAATATCATTCCATAGATTTTCCCTAAATCTTCTAATCCTTGGTGAAAGGAGAGAGAGAAAAGAAAAATTCTATACCTTATATTATTTGTAAATGCACAATTCCTAAGAACATGCTTTCAATTTTACTATTCAAGCCTAGACAATAATGAGAGAATTCAGAGAAGGTCTGGCCTAACATGACTTCAGGAGAAAGCTTTGTAATTGAATGCATTTTAATCCAACAGCAGCTGCTCCAGCTGAGTCTGGTTACAGAGCATCTTTGGTGGGAAGCGCAGACAATGAAGACTTGGGATTCTGTCCCCAAAGCATCCTGGGTGGCAGATTCCACTGCTCTCTGGAGTAGGGAAATCATATATATATATATATATATATATATATATATACACACACCCACACCCACACCCACCCATATATATATATATATATATATTAGATTTAAAGATAGAAAAGGAACCTTAGAGGACATGTATTTCATTCTCCTTCCCATTTTACAGATGAGAAAAAATGGCACAGAGAGGTTAGGTGATTTGTCCCATGAATATCTAAAGCAGACTATGAAGCCATTACTTCATAAGAATTTTCTCTGTGATAGAAAAGAAAAAAAAATTCCTGAGCTGAGGTACCTTTAGGTAGAGGAGACAAAGTGCTAACAATAAAATATTCTGCATTCTGCTTAAAGTTGGGGAGTGACAGTACTTTGACCTGGTTTCAGAATCACTCCAGGGATGTCTACTAAGACCCTGATGACGAACATATGAATCACTCAGAGCTCTCACGGCTTAGTATGATACCAAACTTAACAACTTAATATGAGATCTGATACATCTTTTACCCATAAGATGAGTATTCCCTCTTGCTTTCCTGTAAATCTGTACCAGAGTAACTAAATTCTTCTGTATTGAAGATAGCTACTAGACTGGTGAAGAAACTTAAGCCAATATGATCTGAGGAGTGATTGAAGTAATTTCAGGTGCTTAGCCTTCAAATATTTGAAAGGCTTTTAGAAAAAAAGAGGGATTAGTTTTATTCCACTTAGCCCCATAATTCAGAAAAAATGGGTGGAAGGGAAAATGATATTTTGCTATCATGGTTCAGTGTAATGAAGAACTTTCTAATGATTAGATCTGAGTTCACATGGATTGATTTTTTCATAAGGTAATGAGTTCCCCATTATTGTAGATGTGAAAACAGAGACTGGGGGTTTTGGTAGAAGGGATTCATGCTAGTTATATACAAGATAATTGATCTGTAGTGGACCTTCCATATTTATAATTCTGAGATTTGAATCAATGTCCAATTCTGTGATTATATTTAAAACCATGCTTGTATTCTTCAAAAACCAAAGGTACTTGAACTAGCATTATCTACTAGGATCATCTGTTCTTGTTTTTGTTAATATCATCATTGTCATCATAATTATGATGAATTCACTGAACTGAATTCACATCATGAAGTCATTGAATATCTCTGTGCCAATTGCTATGGGAAAAATAGAGTAAATAATAATGAGAGTTGGCATTTATATCATTTTTAAGGTTTCATCATGCTTTACATGTTTCCATCTGACCTTCATAGCAACCCAGTGAAATAGGTGCTATAATTATGCAAATTTTACAGGTAAGGAAACTGAGAGTGATAGTGTATTGTTCAGGGTAATGAAGTAAATAAAAGATCAGATTTATATTCAGGTCTTCTTAATGCAAGGGTTTTCACCTATCTTTAGTTCCTCCCCTAATAGATTTGCAATGTAATTGCATTATTGTAAGGTTTCTCCTCTTTTGTTTGATGTCCTGGATCACCCATGAAATTAAGACTTTGGGTCTTCATGGAAACTCTAGTGAGCCCAGGTACATTTTTGTGATGGAGGCAGAGTTTCTGGGGCAAAGTCTTTCCGTATTCTGGAGGATCCCTGTGGTTCCCTTTATCATTCAGTGGAAAGCCCACACAGTAGGAAATTTCACAGAATCCTTTCTCACCTAGATGCTAGAATCTAAGAAAAATTTTCTAGAGTTGAGGGGCTTCTCAGAGGTGACTGAAGATAGCAGGAGATGGCGGAGTGGGGGGGTAGAGAACTGAGGTTTTATATATATATGTATATTTATATATTTTTGTCTCTCCTATAGAGAAGATATGATTTTTTTTTCATGACACTTTGCTTCCCACCCTTGCTATATCCAGGTTTTAATGTATCCCCCAGATTCCTTGTTCAGAAATGTCAGTCTGTTAGTCCCTCCTGGTTTCAATTGTCATTACCTATTTTTAGTCATGGTCAAATATGACCTCATCCATCAGGTTCTGCTAGCTCAGCAAAGGGAAGCTAGGTTAGCTTGGGCATAGGAGATCTCCTGAGTAAGGCTCCAGATGCTGTGGCATATAGTGCCAGTCAGGGCTAGTTTTTCCTCTGGTGCCTCATCCTCATCCCTTTTTCAGCAGAACATTCTGGAGAGTCAGCTTTTTGGTGTAGCCATCCTAGGGCCAACATACTTTGGTATCATATCTACCTAGTTGCTGTTTTAGGTGAGATACTGGTGCTACAGAGCTATACTTGATTCCCCAATCCAGGCTTGTCATTGCCAAAATCTTCTATAATTAAAACTTCTATAACTATCTTTAAAAAAAAGTTGTATGCTCTAAGTTTACTTTGTATCTACTCTATATGAATCTTGTTGATCTTTATGTATGTGCTTATTATCTCCCTCTTTAGCTGGCAAGCTTCTTGAGAGCAGGAATTATTATTATTATTATTATTATTATTTTGTATCTGTAGCACTTAGAACAGTAGTTATCTTTAGTTTTTACACAACTGCTATTTTTCCTTTCTTTTCTACCCCTCTCTGAACCATTTTTAACATTCAAAACATTAAAACAAAAACGTGGCAAACTCTGTTGATGTGTTTACCCCATCCTGTATCTCTATTGTGACTTCCCCTTTCTAGTAAGGTAGATGTGTTTCTTTATCAGGTCTCCAGGATTATGAGTATTAATTATATTTTATTAGAGTCCAATTGCTTTTAAGAATTGATTTCATTTGCATTATTATGGTTGCTGTGTATATTGCTTTCTTTACTTTGAATGGCATAATAATATTTTATTATATTCGTATATCAAAAAAAATTTTCCTGACAAACACAGGTAAATGAGTACCTATTTTAGTTCCAATTCCCTGAATTGCTTGGCTCTTAGATTGAAAAATGCTTTTATTGCAAGAACATCATTGGGCTCCAACCATTGGCCAAATTCTCATATGTTTTATGAACCTTTTTTTTTTTTTTGATCAGGGAAAGAGATATAGGAACTTCTTTTCATCTTCCCCTAAAAAGGCTTTTTTATCTTATTTAAAAAAATTTCTAAATAAGGTCAAGCTAATCATTCTATTCAGTCAATTTAATATGTACCAGTTGTTTATTATAGGATGAAATGGTAGACTAAATTAATTTCAGCTCCCAAAAGTAGCTATGTAGTTCTGGGTATAGTCAAATATAGACCTTCAAACATTCTAATCTCCCAGTTCCTTACTCTAATCAACTCCCGTGACTTACTCTATTGCTTACTTTAGCTATGATGGTCACTCCCTTGATTTTGTTATTGTCTATAAGTGGTCTACTGCTAAGACCAAGAATATGGAAATTTCCAGTATCTACAGATAGAAAGAAAGAAGAACCAAAATACAAATATACAAAGTAATTATAATAATGCTAAGCAAAAAAAAAAAATCCTTTAAAAAAATAATGCTAAGCAAAACAGTTTAACTCTCTCTCTCACTTCTCTCTCTCTTCCTCTCTCTCCATATATGCATATACATATATATATAAATGGATATATAATGTACACATATGTGTATAAATATATAATAATCTTGGTTCAGGACACAGCTTCAGGTCCAATGATTTTGGTGAATACACAAAACATAAATGATCACAATTCCCTACCATTCCATTTATCAATGTACATTATTAGGCAGTTTTGTGACTTAGTGGATAGTGTTAAACTTGGAGTCAGGAAGACCTGAGTTCAAAACTGGTCTCAAACAATTATTAGCTAAACTTTGCCATTTCCATCTCTATAGTCTGTCTCATTCATTGCCTTCTATCTACTCATAATCACAATTTAGTTTAGGTCCTCATAAACTCTAGACCATGGCTATAACCTCCTATTTGATGTCTTGCCTTAACTGTACCTGCATCCCTATTCATCATCCTCAGAGCTGCCAAACTGATTTTCCTAAAGTGTAGAAATAACTATGTCACCTGCCCTCCCAACTCAATATAATCCAATGGCTTTCTATTAGTGCTAGAATAAAATATGAACTCCTTGGTTTAGCAATGAAGACTTTTTGCAACTTGACCCCATCCTATCATTCCATTTTTATTATGTTTCATTATGTTTTCTTTCATTATATCTACAGTTGATAAAGCTAGCCTTCATGATTTTCCTCTCACGTGTCATTCCATTCTCCCCATCCCTGACCTTTAAACTGACTGTTCCCCATGTTCTCTCTTCTTCCATTTTGTGGGATTCTTGTTTTCCTTCAAGACTCTGTTCAAGAACCACCTTCTGCAAGAAGCCTTTCCCAGTCCCCTTCTTGCTTCAGTCTTTTCCCCCACCAAGAGTATCTTGCCTGTGTCTACTTGCCTATATTTTATATAACTTAAGCATATTCATATTTTTTCTATTAAAATATAACCCTCTTGAATTCAGGGACAATATTATTATATTTTCAGGGCCTAGCTCAGTTCCTGATACATAGTAGGTGTTTAATAAATACTTGTTGACTGGAGAAGGCTGGTAACAGGCCCTAGACAAAGAAGGTTGCACAGTTTAGTTACAGTTTTTGCCCTTTAAGAAGGTAAAACAGGTAAGCAATAGTTATGTCATACTTGAAAAGATATGAGAGCATCAGTATCTAGGGACAGAATATGGATGTTCTTTCCACAAACAGTACCAATAGAATATATTAGTTTTCATTCAGTCCTCATAATAAAGAGGAAAGTCAGAACAAAACCTATTTTTAGGGTTTGTATTTGAATTGAAGAATTTGAATTCTTTTTGAATTTAGTTGAGAGAAGAAAAAATGAAAAAGACATAGGAGAGGAAGAAAGAGAAACAGAAACAGAGAGACAAAGACAGAGAGGGGGAAGGGAAAAGGAAAGAGAGAGAGAGAGAAAGAGAGAGACAGACAGAAAGAGACACACAAAGTGAGAGACAGAGAGACAGAGAGAGCAGAGACAGAGACAGAAAGTAACTACTTAATAAGAGAACTAACTACCACACCATAGCTGTAGAAAGTATTGCCCTTTTCTTTTCCCTCTATCAAGTAACAAAGTAACAGCTCACATTTATATATTGCTTTTTGAGGTCTGTAAATGATATTTATAGATTGTTAGTGGCTCTCTTCTCATATGATTTAGAAACACTTTTCTGAAGATAAGCATTAGAAACTAGTTAGCACAGTGACTAAGAATTTTACTTGGAAGAAAAAAGTCCCTAGTTGTTTTCTTTCTTTATATTTCTGTGGATCTGAGAATATCACTTGGAATTCTCTGTGTCTAAGTATTCCTCAACTTTAATGTGGATAGTAATGGCACTTTTGGTACTTTCCAAGGTAGACATGAGGATAATATGAGTTAATAGATTAAATTCTTTGTAAACCTTAAACAACTTCAAAAATATTAGTTAATATTGTTATTCAATTCTCACAAGAAGTTGGAATAAGTTCTAATGACAACAACAAAAATTATGCCCATTTTATACACAAGGAAGTGGAAACTAAGAGAAGTTAACTTACTTGTCCAGGGTCACAAAACTAGCAAATATCTTTAGGTGAAACTCAAATTTAGACCTTGCTTGATTCCTCTTTGACCCTGCTTTTCATTTTGCTCTACCAGGCTTTTGCCAGTCTCTCTTGCTCAACAAAAAGTTCAGCAACTTCTCTGATTTTAAACTTGGTCATTATAATACCAAGTCAAGTCAGAAGCCATTTGTTAAGTGTACACCAGGAACTGGACTTTTACAGTGGCAGAGAAGAGAAAATGGCATTTATACCCACAATGTATATACAGTTCTAGAGACCATTGTGGTTAGAAATTGATGTGCTCTACACACCCTGGACAAAAATAAAGAATTTCTTATAGAAATGCTAACAAACCTTTAATAGTAGAGTTGTTTGCTAATGCACTTGTTCTTCAAGGGAAAAATGTTTTGGAAGCATGTTCTATAATGAATGATAATAGTATCTTAATATTTCTTCCCCCTGCCCCATTTTCCTGCCCCCATTGATTTGATGTCCCCAATAGTTTCTTCTGCCTCTACTTAATAAATAAAAAAGTAATTAATAAAATAAATTAATTAATTAATAAATAAGTTAATAAATAAAAAAGTCAAACCTTTTTCAGTTTAAATAAATTAATAAATAAAAAAGTAAATCTTTCAGTTTTCATTTCTATAAGCCTTCTTCCCCTTAAAAAAAAAGACAAATATAGATATTAAGGACAAACAAAAAAACAATATGCAATTCTGTTACTGAATTCTTGTTAAATAAAGGGGCAACCATATTCTGAATTATCATAGCACATATTTGATCCAAGACTACCCCTTTGCTTTACTCTCTATTAGTCAGCACGCACCACGGAAATTTAAATTTATTTTAATAATAATATAAACATAACTATAAAAGTTAAATCTCTTAGAGAAAAAGAAAGTAATAAATCCAACTTGATTCACCTTGTTATATATTATATGCTAGGGATGAAACCAAGCAACTCCTGCCCTCGGGGAGCTTATATTCTATTATGGGCATATAGCATATATTCATTTAAATACAAAATATATATAATGCAACGTTAGGTAGTTTCAAGAAGGAAAACAAACTAATGGTAGCGAGGCGACAAAGTGGATAGAATGCTGGAGATGGAGCCTAAGTTAAATCCAACCTCAGATACTTCCTATCTGTATGAGCCTGAGCAAGTCACTTAACCTGTCAGTGGGTTAGTTGTAAAATGTAGATTAAAAAAAAAAAAATCCCTCCCTCACAGGATTATCCTTTAGATTGTCCATTAGATCCTTGAGGGCAGGGAATATCTTATCTCTTTTTATCTCCACAGTATATAGCACATAATAGGCACTTAATAAATGTTTATAAATTGATTATTGTAAGGATGGTGAAGATCAAGTGAGATGACATTTTTGGAGTTTTTAGCACAATGCTTAGCATGTAATAGGGGCTTAATGAGTTCTTGTTCTTTCTTTCCCTTCCCTGCTTTCTCTACCTCAATGACTAAGGGGATAAGGAAAGGTTTCATATTAGAAACAATAACATGAACAAACTCATATAATGTATTCTTTGGTTAAATAGAAATGAAATGTATATTTTAGACTGACTTGGGTTATTTGTGCCTCTGGGGCTTCACTAGTGTGAATGGCTGAGGGTTATCTAGCTGCGGGCATTCCTTTAGATTCATATTCTCTTAGAACAAGAAGCTTTTAACATCTAAAACCAGAAAGCTGATGGACAGGGAAAGAGAAGGGAGGAGATTTCAGGCAGATGAAACCTCATTTTGTTCCTGCAATAAAATTAGACCAAACGACCAACCGGTACTGTCCTAAAAACCACTTGGAAATACTAGGTGATTTCTTTTACTTTGACTGCATCTACAAACACATGCAAATCATCTTTAAAAATACCTACACCACTAGCTGAGTTCAATCAGACAACTAATTTTAATAACTAATTCTACCATTTGTTTACAAAATTAGCTTTTGTTTAATGGTGTTTGAGGCAGTTAGTTGGCACAGTGGAAAGAGTGCTAGACTTGAACTCAGATAGACCTGAAGAACTCAGAGATAATTAGTTGTATGATCCTAGACAAGTCACTTAACTTCTATCTGTCTCAGTTCATCTGGAAAATCATTTTAAGAATAACACATTTATTGTGTTTTACTGTTAAGATGAAGTAATATCTGTTAAGTGTAAATTTTAAAGCACTATATAAATCCTACTGTTGTTAATGCAGCATGGAGGAAGAGCACGAGGTTTGAGGTTGGACACTGAGGTTAAAATCCTGATTTAGCTGCTTTCCATTGTGGTGCAGTAGAAAGAATACTGAACCTATAATCTTCAATTTGTAGTCTTAAAATCTAAATTCAAATTCTGATTCTGCTACTGACTGCCTGACACTTACTAGTTGTGTGACCCTAGGCAAGGATTTAACTCTGTTTTTGTTTGTTTGTTTGTTTTTCACTCATAAAATGAACTGGAGAATGAAATGGCCAATCACTCATATCTTTGCTAAGAAAATGCCAAAATGGGTCACAAAGGGACAGACATGGTAGAAATGACTTAACAACAACAAAACGGGCACTTAAAAAACAGATTATGTCAGAATAAACTCATTTTCTTTTTGAATAAGATTACTACACTTCCAGATGAAGTGAATGTTTTAGGCATGTTATGCCTAGATTTCCAACCAGCAATTGACAAAATCTTTTATATGGTAAATAAGGTGAAAAGATAAAAGCAACATGATATTAGGATTTTGTGGATTCAAAACTGGCTGATTGATTGGAATTAAAGAGTATAACTTAGACTAAAAGAGACTTGAAGGAAGTCTCTAGTGAAGTAGCCCAGAGATCTGCTTTTATGTTCTTTTTTTTGTTTGTTTTTTTGAGCTTACATGAAGATAGTCAGATGTATATCTAATCTCATTAATTAAAAATTTTCCTCCAATAATGTGAATTACAATCTATTCAAACCTGTGCATCCTCTTGGCCATGAGCTCTCATAAGTTCATCCCTCAGACTTAATAGTATGTGCAGGAGACTTTCTTGGCCCTCTCCTCTTGTTTTAAAGCTACTCATGAAGCAAATTTAATCCGTTTGCATTTTTCATGTTTGTTCTCCTCAGTGGCATTTCTATGAAGACATTTGATCCTGTGATGTTAAGTTACAGGAATGATAGTTCTACTATCCTGCACTATGGAAACAGTTTAGCAATCAAATAATTTGTAGAGATCTTCCCCACTTCTCTTCTATTTGTTGTAATTTTTTAAGAATCATCAGGATGACTTTGCTTAGCTGGATCAATTACTAAATTTGTTTTAAACTGATTTACCCTCCACTACCTCTTTCTGTTTTATGAGATGATAGGGTTCAAAATAATCTATTAGCCTTTTTCATAAGATTTTATAAACAAATATATGATCTATTAGTTGCCTTTGGCAGTTACTCTCTCTCTCTCTTTTTTTAATTTAATTTTATTTAATAATAACTTTGTATTGACAGAATCCATGCCAGGATAATTTTTACACAACATTATCCTTGCAATCACTTATGTTCGTTTTTTCCCCTCCCTCCTTCCTCTCCCCCCCCCCCCCAAGATGGCAAGCAGTCCTATATATGTTAAATATGTTGGCAGTTACTCTCTAGACAAGTAAGTCAAATGTTTGCTGAATAAGATTCTTTCTTATGAATGTCAATGTATTAAATTCATAGGTGACACAGATGATGGAGAGGAACTTATTGGTTGATAGAATTAGGATCTATAAAGATGTCAATGTGATGAAGAGACAAATTTTTGAGAAATGAAATTGAACAGAAATAAATGGAATGTTTTGCAGGTGGATTAAGAAGAATCAATTGTGTAACTATAAAATAGGGAAGGCATGCTAGACAGCCATGATTCAGAAAGACCCAGAAAGCTTAACATGGGTCATTAGTGTGACATGGTTGTCATATTGCTATACTGATATTAAGTTTAGTGTCCACAAGAAAGGAAATGATTGTCTTGGTATACTTTACCTTAATCAGACTACATTTTAAATACTTTGCTCAATTCTATATAGAACAAACAGGAAAAGTATTGACAAACTGGTGTTGTATCCAGAAGAGTGACATAGTATAAAGGTGTCTAGAACATAGAAAATGTTAATATGTGGTTTTCTAAATCAATATGTAATATGCCAGACTTTTAATTACTTGAATTTAATATCACTGGCTTAGATGACCTTGGATATCCCTTACAGCTCTGATATTTTGGAATTCTGTAACACTTCTGAAACAATTTAGCTTCTTTCCCATAATTTAAACACATTCATGTTTCTAGTCTTATGAGCCCATTTGCTTTTATAGACATATGGTGATGAATCTCTATAGCATTTGTGTATGTCTACATATACATCTGTGTAAGTGTGTGTGTGTGTGTGTGTGTGTGAGAGAGAGAGAGAGAGAGAGAGAGAGACAGACAGACAGACAGACAGACGGCAGGCAGGCAGAGAAACAGAGAGTCAGGAAGGGAGAAAGAGAAATTCCAAAATGATCTGGGCAACAAGATATAAATGTGGTCAGTTTCCCATATTATATCTGAACCCTTTCTATCAAGAGGGTTTCCGTATGATACACAGGTAATGCTTTTATTCATAAATATAATAAATAGCAATAGGACCATTATATTTCTATTCAATATTTATTTGTATATTTACAAATAGGAAACATTTAGTAAACATCCATGACATAATAGATGTTTGAGATATGAGGATAAAAATGACATTGTCCCTGCTCTCAAGTAATTTAGGTTCTTCTGCAGAGCAGCCATTCTTAAAAAGTGGTTTGGGTATTCTTGGGGGTCCATGAGACACTTTCAAGGGGTTGGTGAGATAAAACCTATCTTTATGATACTAAGACATTCAAATTTCTAATTTGGTAAATAATTGATAGATATAGTCTATATAAATGAAAGTTGTTTTGGGGAAAAGTCTTAAGTAATTTTTAAGAAAGTAAAGGGTTCTGAGACCAAAAAGATGAAAACCTCTTTACTTGAAGGGTCTAAGTTGAATGCAGATAAGGTGAATTCTAGATAAAGTGCTCCAAGAAAATTTGAGGCAGTGTAGAACACTTTCAGATAGGAGAATTAAGGAATGCTTAATGGAGAAAATGCCACTTGAACTGAATGTGGGAAGAAGAGAAGTGGTCTGACAAGTGGAGATGAAAAGGGAGACAAGGGAACCAGGAAATGGAAACCTGTGTTCAAGGTGCAGCTTGTTGGTTGAAGCATAGAGTATGTGAAAAGGGAATTATGTGTCTCTAGATTCAAGCTATATTATACTATTTGGGAGGGCCTGAAATGACATGCTGGAAAGTTTTTTTTTTTCTTTTTAATCCTAGAGCCATTAATGAAGAGCTACTAGAGTTTGGAGGGCAGGGGAATGATGTGTCCAGACCTGTGTCTTGGGAAGATTGTTGTT
Source organism: Antechinus flavipes (assembly GCF_016432865.1). NCBI lineage: Eukaryota > Metazoa > Chordata > Mammalia > Dasyuromorphia > Dasyuridae > Antechinus > Antechinus flavipes. Next base: position 372,698,649 of record NC_067401.1, read on the forward strand.
TCAACATTGGGAAGTGTACATTGGATTTGAGATAGATAGGCTTATTAGGAGGGTACTTAAATAAGTGAAATGAAAGTTGACGAGAGTCTGAACTCAGATGATGAGACTTTGTAAAGGTTAGATAAGAAAGATCTACATATGGGAATTGATACAGAATGGACAGATTTTGGCAAATAATTGGATATGAGGGATGAAGGAGAGCAAAAAATCCAAAAATGACTCCAAAGCAAGCTGCAATAATAATTATCTGGAAAATGATCATATTGATGGTATTGCTACAATCATTCAATGGATACCCCATTATTAAATGGCACAATATTTTAAGCAAATAAACAAAGAAAAAAAGACAAATGGGGAGAGGGGCAAAGAAAAGATGGAGGCAGTAGAAGGAAAACATCTCCAAAATCACCAGATTGTTTCAAGTTCTTTCAATTGTTATTCACTAACAGAATTAACATTAATAACAGGAAGTAATCCTGTTAAAATCTATCATCAACATTTAAATTACTTTTTGCTTTACCACAAATCAACTCTAAATAAAATAGGAACAGGTAGGTTGCCTTTGAAAGTTACTTGAAATTCAATAGCCTATAAATAAAGGCAATTTTACTTCTATAGAGAAATTTATCTTAGGGTTGTGGTCTTCCTACCTTCTTCTCTTCTTTGATCTTTTAATCATTCAACATTTATTAAGAGTTACTTTATGCAATGGGGAGATATAAAGATAAATAGAACGGTTACTAGCAATTTTAAAACTCGGGACAAGTAGTTCAAAATGTGCCCCGAGATCTACTTTGTAATCCATGATAGTAAATGATACAAAAAGCAATTAAGATAAATTCATTTGAGTACTAGGGGGAATTGGTTATCATGTTGACTTCCACAATGTTGAAGGAGTTTTTATTTTAGATTTTTGCACCCTCTGAATGTTGGTGCTTCCGGGCAAAGTTTCATTTGCTCTGTCCTAGTTATGGCTTAGGAAATAAATAAGACCCCATCTTTGTCCTCAAGGAACTTATCATCTCGTAGGGGAGGTCTGTCATGTATTTAAGTAATCTGAACACAAAATTGCATATAAATGCACTAGAGGAGCGCAAAGTGCCGTTTGATCAGATGAGGAATTTCCATGCTGTAGAAGTTGCATTCATTCTTTGTGCCCTGAACCTAATAACCTTCAAAGAGGGGTAACACCTGTTCAGTCCAACACACCCTTTCCGACAAGTTATTGGAAATATACAGCTGTAACTTTAAAAGAAAATGTTTCCAAAATAAACCCTGTGCTCACAGCAACCCTTGTGGACACACTCACATTCTCAAAGGTTAAGCTTCCTCCGTCCTCCAGGATCTGTGCTACGTTCTAATACCCTCCCCCACACACTCCCCAGACTCTCTCCCCTCTTCTGGCTAATCTGTTCAAGCTTCCTCAGGTCCCCGTTGCCCTTCTGCCTGTATTCAGAGACTTGAACGCCCGCTGCCTCCTCTCTCTCCTGCTTGGAACCGGCAACCTCCCGTTAAGGCTCTGTCTGCCAGTGCAATACTGTACTTCATTAGGCAGCTCTAGTTAATGGTTTCAACAAAAGCCATCATTTTAGCCCAACTGCCTTGACTAAATTAAAATTTCCAATCTCTGTTTTAGTGTTCTGCAACTGATGTATACACAAGCAAAACTGGTCAACATCTGCCAGTGGGTTGGCCAAAAGTTCTGTAAAGATGTACTTCACATTTTTGAAGCATGTGCAAAGTAACAGCGCCCTTATCCTCCCGAGGGCTCTCAGGATTTTACTTCACCATTTGTTCAAACACACTTTAGCCGCGTAGAAGCCATCCAGTTGATTCTCCCCTTGGTTGCTGTTTTATCGGTAGTGTCATTTTGAGTAATTGGGGTATGGTAGCTGATCAACTTACAGGTTTCTCATTGGCAGAAAGGGACTGTGTTGGCAACAAGAAAGAATATGATGGGTCCTCTCGGTGCATAAGCAAGTGTCCCTCTCTTGCAGTTGGCTACCCAAGGCCATTAGGAAATAAGCTTAATAAAGCCGTGAAGTGTATACCTCTTCACTCTTCCCAAGCAGGGGGAGGCACCTATAGAAGAAGCATTTTGAACCAACGTGGAAAGATGGTCAATGTACGTATTTAGGCAGTGATCTGTGAAAGTTTTTGAATTAGTTTTTAAAGCTTTGTTAAGACCAGAACGCACAGATGTTGAAAACAAGTTCAGATGTAGCGACAGATGGTATTTGATTATGAAGCAGACTGTTCATATAATACAAAGATGCTGCTTCTGCCATACACAAGTAACTGCAGAGAGTGCAGTAGAAATTTTGGAAGGCAGGCCATTCGAGAGGGTCTTTGTGCAGCAATAACTTTGCCATTTTCCAGCAGTGCGAGAATTGGGATAATTTCCTTCTTTTCTTTTCAATCACTGCCATCTCCCTGTTCTTCCACGCCCCCTCCTCCGCTTTCCACCCTCTCCTAAACTCCTTCCCCCAGACTGGGACTTGTCTTATGGGGCTATTTGAGCTTCCACAAAGGCAGAAGAGGAAACCATCAGCTTGAGCAGTTTCATTAGAAGCTGTTCCCATAGTTAGCGAAATATAGATCGGACTAGAATGATCTCTAAGGTTCTTTCTAGCTCTGAGATCCTATAATGATTGATGCTACTCGGTGGCTCTAAAAGAATGATTTCCCTGTCATTTGCATGGAGTTTTTTTCTGAGACTTTGGAGAACTGGAAATATAGTCCCCACTCTGCCACTAATTTGTAATATAACTATTCTTCTGGGTCTTAGTTTTCCCATCTGTGAAATGGGAATGGTATTTACCCAAATGTACTCATGTCATTATTATTGGAGTTGAGTTCAAGCCAATCCAACAGGCATTTATTAAGTATCTACTATAAGAAAAAAGCTGGCTGAGAAAATATCAACATATGCAGCCAGGCACTATACTAGGTGCTGGAAAACATGATCTCAAAGGAGCCTGAAAAAAAACCTAACAAATCAGAGAGATTGAGTAATATTCTAGGGGGAAAAAAAAGCTAGAAAATATCCCAATTGACTTTTGTATTATGGGCCTTTTAACTCCTTGTTTAGAATTCTTTTCCTCTCTAATATGCCACTTTATTAAGTGTTTTGGAAAAGATATAAACTGCTATGATAGAATTGGGGATTATTAGTATTATTTTTTTAAAAATTAAATTGGTTCAGTCATTTTTCAGTTATGTCTCCTTTTGGGGTTTTCTTGGTAAAGATACTACAGTGGTCTGTCATTTTCTTCTCTAGTTCATTTAATGGATGAGGAATTGAAGCAAACAGGGTTAAATGACTTGTCCAGAGCCATACAGCTAGTACGTATCTGAGGATGGATTTGAACTCAGAAAGATGAGTCTTCCTCATCCTAGGCCTTTTATTTTATCTGCTGTGCCATCTAGTTCCTCTAGTTCCACTTTTCAAAATTAAATAGCTTTATCATTTTCACTTCCAACTATATATAAGAATAGGAGAGTATAGGGATTCTGTACCCCAAAAAGGGGAAAACATGTCCAACTCAAACTCCTTGTGGGTATTTCTCTGCTAGCTAAAAGTAAAATGTAGAGTCTGTGGGGACTTAAAGGGCATTACATCTGTATTAGGAAACTGAGTCTCAGATTAAATGATTTGTCCATGGTTATATACATTGTTAAGTCAGTGTCTGTGGCAGGATTATACATTTAGGTTTTCCTGACTTAGATTTTCTTTACACATAACCTCCCTCTCCTTGGGGCTCACCATATTGGTGACAGGTTGTACAGATAACCTATCAATATAGCATCTATATGTATGCAAGTACATATATATACATAATGAACACATATTGTATATCAGAATTCATAAGTTCTAGAAATTAATCTTCCTCAACCTCCCTGTGTGCTGGGATTCACTTGTTTTTCATTTTAAAGAACAAGTAAGGAGTTCAGGATGAGTATTCAAGGTTAATAAATTTGTCTGTTCTTTCTCTTATCTTTCTCAATTCCTTAAAGAACCATCTTCCTGTTGGGGTAGAAGGAATGGGTGATTGCAGAGAGAGAAGGGACAGAAGCATTTCAGGACTACTCCCAATCAAATCAAGTTCTCTCAGTCTCTCAATGAAGAAAGCTCCCCCAGAATTCTTGGTTTGGAAAATCTTATGATGAACCAAATGATATTCATTTCTTTTTTTTTTGGCATTGAAGGTCCTTCCTGATCTTGCTCCAACTTTCTTTTCTAGCTATATTATATTATTACTTCCCCTTTATGCACTGGGGTTCAGCTAAAATGGCTTTTTTTTTTGCTGGACTTCTCTTCTAACTCTCCATTTCTGTCTGTATGATTTGGTATAGGCTGAACCCAATCCTAGGAATGCCCTCTTTTCTTAGCTGTGCTGTTTAGAACTCCTCAAAGCGCTGTTTGAATCCTACCTCCCTTTCTAATTCCCCAGCTCATAGTACTCCTCCCAACCCACTTATCTTGTTCCTTTTCTGTACATATTTATCTGATGTATATTAATAAATACACATTTTCTCTACTATATAATGGAATTTCTTGGGGGTGGGGATTATTTTACTTTTGTCTTCCTCTCTCCAGCACACAGAAGAGACATAGTAAATGCTTACTGATTGATTTGTACATCCAAAGATCTGTGATTTCTTTGCTTAATTAGAAGGTAATTCTTCACTTAGTGGTGGTTTCCTGAGGCCAAATAAAATTCATCTGTTGGTGGTCTATATTTCAGAAAGGAGGTATGGACTAGGCTGGCCCTTAGAGTCCCTCCTGAGTCCCCTACCTGGATGCCAAGCCTTTCTAGCTGGTTAGGTCTTCTGGAACTTGCCTTATCTGTCATAATTTTTAAGCAGCACTGTCACTTCACTGTGGAAGGAGGACTTTTGTGGAGAGAACTATATTTAGGAACTACAAATAAATGTCAGGAAATAAAGAAAAAAAGGTGGCTGGGAAACTATCAATACTGAGTTGGTGGGCACTCAGGAAAGAATACTAGGAAGAGACAGTGTGGAATCATGGCACTGCTTTAGTGGGTATGGAACCAGAGGAGCTGGATTTAAATCCCATCTTCATTCTTTACTGTCCAAGTAACTTAGGTTAAGAATCTTCCCCTCTTATGAGGGATTTGAGTTAGACAATTTATAACTTGTCTTTTGATTCTAAATTCTATGATTCCATGATCCTGAACATGGTACAGTATGAAAAGGATGGTAGAGGATAAGGAGGGGGAAGGAATGCATTTGAGAAGGGCATTTAGACTCCTTAAATTCTTGCTGGGAAAGAGAACTGTCTTTAAGAGGAGCCATTTTTTTCAGGTGCCTCCCAAGTATTCTTTGTTGTTATTTTTAACCTTGGTGATATTACATAGCTCAAAATAATTAGCTCAGTTCTATCGGCCTTAGAGTTAATCTAATCATAACAGGTGGTAGGGGCAGGAGAGCAGGGTAGGATTGAAGAAAACATGGAGCTCAGTTCTCTTTTCAGGGATTTGCACATGGATACTTGAATTCTACATTTATTAGCTGGTGAAAGGGCAGAGTAGTACGCTTCATCTGATGAGTTTTGCATACCCAAAGGTCCTATGGTATTTAAGGTATGTGGTATCAATTCTGCTTTCTCTCTGTGTTGTCATAATGGGAATGCCATATGGGAAATGCCTTGGACTCAAGACTGTGAGATCTTGGAAAAGTAATTTTACTTTTCAGGGTTTCATTTTTCTCATCTGTAAATCAGGAACAATAACGGAGAAGGCATTGGACTTGGAATCAGCAAGGAAGAATCATCCAAGAAGGGAGAATATCTCTAATTACTTGGAGCCTGAATGAATGGCCTTAAATGAAAGCAACCCAACCTTTAGGGTGGCCACAGAACAACTATTTTCATATCGACACTAGTCAGGAAAATAGCTGCTGAAGGGCCAGAGTTAACCTGTCAGAATTAGAGATATCATTAGTGAACTTAATGATGTATAGAACAAATGTTTGCCCGTTGATGAATCATATTCATCTCCTGCTATTTTAATAGCAGTCCGTCAGAAAGCCACGCACACAGCCCCAAATCACAGAGCCAGAGCAGGGAGAGAACTCTTCAGATGACAGGCTCCTCAGTCTCCTTTCTTGCTCAGGCCTGGAGCCACTGAATCTCTGTCAACCCCTCTGGATGTGAATCTGTAAGCGATCCAGTTACCACCCCACCCCCACCGGTGGAATGAGAGCCAGTGTCTCTAAGGGAAGAGCTTCTGTCATCATATTAAGGTGGCAAGATGGGAACAACATCCTCCTTCTGTGGGTGTGGGAGGAGAGAGAGCTCTAGCTACCTGCTTTCTGCAAGGTAGGCACGCAACAACTGCGCCCCATCCCCCAGTTCCAATTATACGTTCACAATTTATACGTGGCTACACTTTCCAGTCCATGATTCCTTCTGATGTTTTGTGTTGCTAACACATTCAGTCCCTGATATCATGTCCTGTGTTTTCTTCAATTTGTTTTTTCACAGAAATTTTTAGAAATCCAGACATAGAATGAGGGAGTTATTAGCCTTAGGTATGGAACCTAGAATGGATTTTGTCTATTGCCTGAAGGCCAGTGTAGCTGACATAAAAAGAGGCTCCTCTCTAAAATGTAGGCTAACAGGAGATGAATTTTTGTCTCAACAAATGGGAATCACCAGTAAAGGTAGAGTCAATAATCCTTATTGATTTCTATAAACAGAAGTTTCCATGTAGGCATTACATGCAAAGTATCTGTCTATAAGAAACTCAAACAGTAGTCCCTGAATCATTGTGCCAATTATATCTAAATTTATATGAATTAGGGGTGCTTTGTATGTTTCTTTAACTTATTTTGTCCATTTTCTCGAAATGAAACTGAACTCCTATAGACACTTAGGTCAAGCTGTTCAGTTGCCCACCATACCACCCAGCATCAAGGCAAAAGACAATTTCAAAATTTAGCTAAATAAAAATCAGAACTGAAATGAATATGGGAGGCAGAGTGATCCATTAGAAAGAGCAACCAGGTTCAAATTTCACATGATTCTAAAAACCCCTCACCTCCTGCTGTTAGTTTAACTTCTGGATCTCAGGTGATAAAGGAGAAGAATTTCTTCTGACTACATCTTCCAACTCCTGCTACATGTGAGATCAACTTTTCATCTGTGCCCACAAGGCGACTTCTACCTGCTGCTGCCAGACTGATCTCCCAACCTCAATGGGAAAAAACATTGGTTCAAAGAACAGCAATCTGCCCATTGACTTTGCAGGGGTCCTCAAACTAAGGCCCACAGGCCAGATGCAGCAGCTGAGGACGTTTATCCCCCTCACCCAGGGCTATGAAGTTTCTTTATTTAAAGGCCCCAAAACAAAGTTTTTGTTTTTACTATAGTCCGGCCCTCCAACAGTCAGAGGGACAGTGAACTGGCCCCCTATTTAAAAAGTTTGAGGACCCCTGCTAGGCCTTCCATTCCCTGCTGCACCTGATTCTTGAGGGAAGGGAAAGAGGAAAGATTGAGACATCTATCTCTTGCTTTGCGTATTTGATCTCTATGACTTGCTGCTGCCTCGTTTCCTGCCAAATCTTCAGCTTTCTAAGGAAGAAGGGTATGGAAATGGGGGGCAGAAGCTAGATGACACAGTGAATAAAGCACCGGCCCATAAGTCTGGGGGAACTGAGTTGAAATCCAGTCTCAAACTCTTATCACTTATCACTTACTAACTGTGTGGCCCTGGCAAGTCAATTAACCCCACCGCCCCATCAAAAAAAAAAAAAAAAAAAAAGCAAAACCAAGTATTGAAATAAGACATCCAAACAATTGACTGTGTGCTCTCCATCTTATGTTACACTTGGCTCCAGTTTCCTTTGGAAAGAGGGTGGTGTCTTCCATTCAATGATGAACATTCTTATACCTTGTCATCCCTTACATATTTTTGGAGGTCCTCCTCTAAACCCCTTTCCCACCCACCCCTCACCTGGTTGCTTATTCTCCTTCCTATCCTACTCAATCCTCCCCCTCCAAAGTTCCAAATAAAGGCCACCCACCCTGCCAACCATTCTGATTAGGTTTACTATAAATTCATGTTATAAAACCTCAACTAGGTCCTCACGGCTGCTAGGCAATCCTACTATTCTTTCCTTATAAATTTACAATCTCAGTATCCATAACCTCTCTTCCAAACTTTGATTCTTTCTCGTGGTTTCTGACCCTTTCAGTTGAGAACATTGCCTCATATTTTTCAGGAAAAAAAATTGGACCATATATCTTCCTCTTTCCCTCATTTCATATCCCTCATATACCTTCTGATACTATCTACTCCTTCACTCTTATCCTTCCCGAAGAGACAGCCTTATTCCTTATCAAGGCTGACTCCTCAACCTGCAAAAGTAATACTATTCCATTCCTTTTCTTTCAATAGATTTCTTTCTCCATCATCTCCATTGTATCATCAGTCTCACCCCATCTAATGGCAAAACTCAGGAAAGGCTGGGATGAAACAAATTTCTAGACAATTTAGAAGGTCAGCAGGAAGGGTCTGCTGCATCAGCGTGACAGTAGTGTATAGTTGTACCAGCATAAACCACACCCCAGCAAACTAGCCATAGGTCTTGCTAGTGCTTGAATCATCAGGGGCAACTGTGGCGTCAGGAGCACAGATGGTTAGTGGGTCAGAAGCAGGTTACAGGAGCCCCATTGCTGGCATTGGGAGCAGAACTCATACATTGCCCGTACACAGATCTGGATTGCTCTCTTGGTTCACAGTCCCAGGGCAAGGACTAGCACACCAGAGCTTGAGCTGCAGAGGAGTGGGGACTCTAGTCATAGTTCCAGAGCAGAAAAGAACACTTGTGGTCACTTAAAGAGCAAAGCACAGGTCAAGAGAGTAGTAAACATATCTCTCCTTAGATCATGTCCCCTTGGAAGAATTGAAAATTTATCTGAAACTAGGGATAGTGTCCCTTGTATCCAAGAAGCATAACCCAATTTTAAAATAAAGTTAAAAGTCAAGAAACAGGCTGAAAAATGAACAAACAACAGCAACAATAAAGCTGACCATGGACAGTTATTATGGGGACAAGGAAGATCAAAATACAAACTCAGAAGGAGACAGAAACAACAGCAACAAAAAAAAAACCTACTACATCTGAAGCCTCAAAGAAAAATATGAATTGGTCTCAGGCCCCAAAAGGATTCCTGGAAGATCAAATAAGAGAAGCAGAGGAAAAGTCAGACATCTTCTACTAGATGTCTAGCAGACAGACATCATGTCCAAAACTGAACTTCTTAACTTTCCCACTAAACCCTTCCTCCCTTTCAACTTCCAGTTTGGTGCTAAGATCTCTTGATTTCCCCTTTGTAACATTCCCTGAATATATTCCCCCCTCTTTCCTATAACCCAGCCACCACACTAGGGCAGAACCCTTTCACCTGGACTATTGAAGTAGATCTCCTGCCTCGTCTCTTCTCAGTCCAATCCACTGTCCATTCAGCCATCAAAGTGATTTTCCTAAAGCACACATCTGACCATGTCATTCTCTACCCTCCTCAGTCAACTCCTATCAAATACAAATCTTCTTTTTCAAAGCTCTTTATAACCTAGACTTTGCCTTCCACTTTCCAGGTTTCTTGCACCTTACTCCCTGCCACTTACTCTTCTCTCTAGTGACACTGGCTTCTTTCTTGTTTCCATGAAGAAAACACTTCATCTCTTACCTCTAGGCTTTTTCTCTGGCTGTCTGCAATGCCAGAATATCTCTATCTTCATCTCCATCTCCTACTTTCCCTGGAAGAGATTGAAGGCTCAAATGAAATCTTTTCTATATGAAGTCTTTCTCAATTATTAATCCTAGTATCTTTGCTCTCTTATATATTTCTCATTTATCCTATACATATCTTGTTTGCATATATGTTAATAAAAGTTTTTGACCTATTGACTGACCTGATGCACACTACTTGTATGACCTTGAAAAAAGCCATTTAGTCTCCCTTTGCCCCTTTTTTGTTTAATTAGGAAAAGCCATAAACCTAGTGAGCCCTGCTGAGGAATGCCTAGGCTGGAAGCTTTGGAATGATTTTTTTCCTTTGAGCACTTTCTTTCAATATCTATCAAGTGCATCATTTCAGTTGTAGCAGATTTGGCGAGAGGAAGATGAATGATGATAAAATGAGCCCTGCTTTGGTGGAACAAATATCAACTAGATCAGAGGAGGGGAGGGGGTCTAAATGGCCCCTAACCAGCCTTGGGTTTGGATAGAGGCTGTGTTACAACAGCATTACTCCATCTTGAGGATTTTACCCCCTTCTAACTCTCAAGCCAGATTGTACAGTGTGTGCCCTTGAACTCAGTCAATATTTGCCAACAGTGAAGGGGATCCAGACCAGCAGGAGGGAGAGATAAATCTAAGATACTCTGGCATCACTATTTTTCCCCTCCTCTGTAGGCACACAAGCCCCTGTTTGTTGACCTCTAGGACACCTAGCTATGGCGAATGGGTTGCTCCGTCGGACAGAGGGTTTTATTTGCTATGCTGTAGGCTGTGTTTTTTTTCCTCCTAAATTCCAGTTAATTAATAATATGTGGCTTTATCTTGGTCTATGCTCCTAGATTTCTACTCAAGAAAAATTGGGCTTATTTCAACTAATTGATTGAATGGTTAGTTCTCTGAATGGATCAAATTCTATTCCTGTAGTTACAGGCTTTAAGAACACATTGATTTTCCTTTTTCTGAAGTTTCAGAGTGAGTGGTCAAAGGTCAGGAGGCTAACTGGGTCATTCTCTCTAATCTTCCAGCTTCCTTTTCTTCATCCATGTTCTTTTCACTCAACCAATCTATATCCTATGGATTCCTCTGGAAATCACAAAGTTATATTTCTAAACTGGATTTAGCATGTCCTTAACTCCTACCTCATCCCAAATTTAGAGATTTTATACATGGGCAAACAACTCAGATAGGATGAAACTCTCTATTCTTCTATTAGCTCCCAAAATTATCCTAATAAACATATATATTGCACTTGGAAACTGTTTTTATAACTGATATGATGTGAGTATGTGTAACAGACATTTCCTTCAATCCTCAAAATTATTCTGTGACATAGATAAGATAGTTGTCATTATGCGTTTTTTTTTTAGTTAAGGAAATGGATGTTCAGAGCAATGAAATTACTTACTCTTCATTTCATAGTTAGAAAAATGGCAGAATTAGGATCTTTTGACATCTAAATCTACTTCTATACTTCTGCTTCTAAATCCACTTCTATACTTCTACTAGACTAAGTATATGAGAAGCCCTCTGCTCTGCTCCAGAGATTTACCCAGAGATTGCCTGTACTCTGCAATCTGTCTTATTATGTCTTCGCTCCTACTACCCTCTTTTTTTACATCTTTTGGCCTTTGATAAAGGAGCAATGGGCCAGATTTTGTGGTTATTTACTACTATATAACAAGAACAGCAATAGTTTTAAAAATGGGGTTGTCATGGTAAGAAATATTTCTTTAACAAAAACCTCTGGCCCATGTTTGTAAATTGTATCACCATTTGGTATTTTCTCTACAGTGATAATTTACATCAAATTCATATTTCATAGCACTTTGTATTTTACAAAGGATTTGCTTTTTTAGGTGTAGAATTTTTTTATTGTAAATTTAAACTTCAGCAAACATGAATATTTAAATATCCAAATAACAGAAAAAAAGATTGCATATTGTATTTATTTAGAATATGGATTAGTATAGGCTAAATATAACTCAATAATAATAAAGTTGCCCTTCTAGTACATGTCCCTCTTAGATATATAGCTAAATGCACAAAAATTGATTACATACTTATTGTATACTTTGCACTATATTAAACCCTGAAAACATAAATATAAACACACAAGCAAAAAAAAGTCTTTACTTTCAGAAATGTAAAGATCTAGAAAATCAAGAATAAAATTGGAAGAAAAGCGAGCATGGATGGCTTTATGTTTATATGTGTTTATATGCACATGTGTTTATATGTCTGCAATAATTTCATGGCATAATCTGGACAGAATCTATTTTTCATCCACTTGGTTTTTCTTATATTATGGTCATAATGCTTAGGAGTCTAAAATACTCTCTTCTGGTTTCTGTAATATTTTGGAGATTTATTTAACTGATACACCACCATTTATAGGCAAGAACAGTTGGAGGACCTTACTATGCCATAAGTGGTTTCTCTTCAATTTGTATTCCAAATTGGATTTTTCTATAAAGTGGCAATCAACTTTAGTGAGGTTATCCTTTGTTCAGGATTTATGATCAGTGCATCCCATCAAATAACATCTTTTATATCTTTCAAGATATATGGACTAATTTTGATGTATGGATGGTATGCATCTTATTGAAAGTAAGTTTCTAAGGTATTTTGCTCTAATCATACTTAGAAAATAAATAAGTAGGCATTTTCTATATTTTCAGTCATTTGCATGTATGTAATACTAAAGATGTGATCTGTTGCAAATATTTTTTTGCAAAAGCTTGACTATTTCCTACAAGTACCCTCATTATGGATGTCCATAGCATTTTTATAAAAAATTATGAAAGTAGATATATAGATTAGTAATTGTTAAGGTGCTTTCATTAGTTTTTTTTTTTTCAGTATAGATGCCAAAATTTTTTCTACACCATGGGATTTTTATCTTCTTTGTGTATCTTGTGAATCAACCCTCCAAACATCCTCTTAATCATATTGCCTCCAGCATCGATCTTCTCTGTATCTAACCCAGCTGCTTTTCCCATCTTTGTTTTCTTTGGTACCATTTCTGTGCCTTCCACAAACACATTCAGGAATGTTCAAATGAGATAGTTTTACTGACCTTGATGATAAAAAAAGTTTGTTATATTTGTTATACTTTTTAAAACAGATCTTTTACATTTTCTTCTATTTCTTTCATTTTCATCCTTATGTCTCTTGGGATGATTTGATTTAGGTCTTTTGCCAACTTTATTTAAGCTTATTTTATCTGCCATCACTTTCCTCTGCTATATCTGAGACAACATTGGTCTTAATCAGCCATCGTTTGTCCTGAGATTTTACAAATGAGTTTGTATTTTCAACCAGTATAAATCCTGAGGGAACCAAGGACATCTGAATTTCAGAGTTATGAGTTGCCTCTAAAAACATGGATTTTCTCATCTTATGTCTCCTTTCTGTGTTTCTGTAAGTGCATACCCACGATCTCCATGGACACTTGGTGTATCAGTAGAATAGTGTGAATCAAGTTTATGTGTGGACTGTGAAGTATTATTATTGCCTTTGTCACATACTGAGTGACTGTAATATTATGATTATTCTTATTTTTGTCTCACTTTTAATATATATTTTATGTTTAAGAGTTAATGGTGTTATGGTAACTGATTTTGTATAAATGGAATTACATTAGTGGATGATTATGAGCTAAAATGGTGGATAGTATGAGTGGATCACATTCTCTGTTATAAAAGGTTGCTCCTAAGACCCTGAAAGGGGTTAAATCATAGAAAAATGATATTGGGACTTGTTTGGGAAACCAATATCTATAAGTATAAGGACAAGATGTAGAACATGAACTTACTCTAATTATGATAAAGTTCTTTGTATTTGGTTAGACCAGTGCTTAGAAAGCAGACAATTTGTTTAAGGAGACTATAGTTATATAAGTATAGACTTAGTTAAGTCAATAAATCAGCAAGCATTTATGAAGTGCCTGCTATGTGCCAAATACTGCTAAGAACTGAAAGGCAAAAATAAGTTCTTGCCCTTGAGGAATTTGCCTAATGGCAAAGGCAATATGCAAACAACTACATACATACAAAAATATACTAGGTAAATTGAAAATAAATTCAGTGGAAAGGCATTAGCATTGAGAAGGGGTTAGCAAAGGCCTTTTTCCGAAGCTGGGATTTCAATTGAGACTTGAGTGAAGTTGGTGGAAGACAGGAGGCAAAGGTGAGAAAGAACAGAATTTCAGATTTGGGGGACAGCCAATGAAAGGACACAAAATGTCATGTATGAGAAATGGAAAGGGGGGCAATGACTAGGAATTGCATAAAGTAAAGAGAGGAAAATATATGATAACCGGAAAAGCAGGAGGAGCCTTCATAAAATTTGTGAAAGATTTTGCAAACCAAACGGAAGAATTTAAGTAGAAGATGACATCAGACCTGTGCTATAGGAGAAACAATTAGATAGTTGAAAAGGGGATGGGAAGGGGTTTGAGGCACTGAGACCAACCAGCAGTTGAGATATGAGGTGATGAGAGTCTAAAGGGGGAATAGCAGAGATAAGTTGTCAAGATAAAATTGGCAGGATGTGGCAACAAATTAATATAGGCAGGGGTGTGTGAAAGAGAAAGAATGAGTAATCAAAGATAACACACAGGTTGTGAACTCAGTTGACTGGGAGGATGGTGATGCACTCAAAAATAATAGGAAATTTTATAAAGAGGATGATTTTGAGGGGGAGGTAGTATGTTCAATTGTGGATCTCTTGAGTTTAAGAGATCTGTAGGATATCTAATTTAAGATGTTTAGTAGACAACTGGAGTTGTGAGTCTGGGGGTTAGGAGAGGTTAGGACTGGATAAATGGGTCTAAGGATCATCAGGATAGAGATGACCATTGAACTCGGAGGTGGAGTAGGTGATGAGATCACCAAATGAAACAATATTGAAAGAGAAATAAAGAGAGTCCAGGATAGAACCCAGGGGGCTATTCAGTACTACCATGTAACTTGGATTAAAAGCCAGCAAATGAGACTGAGGAGAAGACAGAAAGGAAGGATAATAACCAGGAGATAATATCACAGAAACTAAGAGAGAAGAAAAGGGATGGATGAACAATGTTTGAGGTTACAGAGAAGTCAAGAAGGATGAGACTTGAAATTGGGCCATTAGATTTGGCAATTAAGAGATCACTGGTAACTTTAGAGAGAGCAGTCTCAGTAATAGGGTTAGGAGTAAGACTGCAAAAAGTAAAGAAGTGAGTGAAAGGGAAGGAAGGAAGGCAGTAGAAGCATCAATTGTAGATAGCCTTCTCAAAGATGTTAGCCTTGAAAGGGAAGAGAGCTGGATAAAAGAGAAGAGTTAGTGGAGATAGACAAATTCAGTGAAAACTTTTTTTTTTAGAATGATGGAGACATGGGCATGTTAATAGGTAGTTTGCTAGTAACTAGTAGATAGGAAATAATTTTTTTTTTCTTGAGGCATTTGGGGTTAAATGACTTGCTCAGGTCACACAGCTAGGAAGTGTTAAGTGTCTGAGGTCACATTTGAACTCAGGTCCTCCCAACTTCAAGGCTTGTGCTCTATTCATTACACCACCTAGCTGCTCCTAGATAGGGAATAATTAAAGCTAAGTGACATAATAGAGAGAATGATCTACTGGAGAAGGCAGAATGGAAGAGAATTACTTGGACATGTAGAAGAATTTGTCTTGGTAAAGAGAAGGGCCATTTCCTTGTTTGAGACGAAGGAGAAATAGGAGTGGGATAGTATGGATGTGTAAAATGAGGATATAGGGAAAAGCAGGAGCTTTTGGTGAATGGTTTCAATTTTTTTCAGTTAGATATGAAGCATGGTTCTCTGCTTAGAGAATAGGGAGAGGGAAACCATGGGAGATTTGAAGAGGAATGATAAGGTTGAGAGAAGTTTTTTCACCTAGTGAATGAAATAGTCAATTAATGTATTAGTTATGGAAGAATTATGTTGCTATAGTAAAGGTCCAATTGTGATTATGTAACATAAATTTCTGGTAGGTACAGCAGGGTTTCATGATTTTCTCTAGCTTTGTTCCAGCAGCTTCTGAATGGAAATAAAATCAGTAGATCATGGGAATAACTCAAAGATGAGCTTGGCAAGACAGAATCAGAGAGGGGAATGTAGGGTCAAGGGATTTGAGAAAAGGGAATTGTGTATGGTTGGACTGGTTCACTAAGAGATCAAGATGGGAAAGGAAGAAGGTGTAGTTAGTACAAGGGTAGTGTGTGTGTATGTGTGTGTGTGTGTGTGTGTGTGTGTGTTTGTGTGTGTGTGTGTGTGACATAATTTGGGATAGAAGGATAGAGGGACTGAAAGTCATAGTGAGGACCCAGGACAGGGTTTGGGAATGCAAGATAAAGGAAAAATAGAATAACAATAGACTGTGATCAGATAAGAGATTTCAGAGTTTATGAACATGTAAACATTTATAGGTAATTGATAGAAAATCAAGGGAATTATCTGTGTGACTCGGAGCTAATCCCTTGTCCTCTGTTTCATTTTCCTCATCTGTGAAATAATGAGGAGTTTGGACTCTATGGCTCCAAGATCCATTCCAGCTCTCCATCAATGATACTAGAAGGGTTTCCCCAGCAATTAGCACAGTGGTTGGCAAATAATACATAAATGGCTCATATGTGCTTGTTATTTGATGATAGTTCTAGATATGATTCAGGGCTGCTCACACTAAGGAGGGATACCAGCAAAGCCCTGAACATTTGCACAAATTGGAGAGAAACCAGTTCTTGCAAGTCAGGTACAGATGCAGGCATATTTTCCTGAGTGGAAGCCAAATAGTCCACTCTTCCTGTTTTAAGTGAGCACTTGGGTTAAATAACCACATCGATTCACTCGGAGTAGATGCTGCCTAGATTACTTCATAACTTAATCCACCTCAGTAGCTCCATTCCTGAATGCTAGGCTGGGGAAGGGAAGGATTGAGTTGGTGATGGATGAAGGACTGAATACAGCAGGTAAAGGAAAAGGTTATGGGGACAAAGCTTTAAAATATTTGATATTAGTGTTGTGAACCACAAAGGCAATGTGGAATAATGAAGAGTTCTAGATTGGAAGATGGAAGAGTTGATTTCTTCACATGGGTAATTTTGAGCAGCTCAATGAATTTAGAGCTAATAGCAATCTTAGAGATCAGAGAAAGGCAGCTAAGTGGTACAGTGGACAGAGACATAGGCTTTGAGTCTGGTTCAAATCCATCCTTACTTAGTTATGTGACCCTCAGATAATCACCAAACCTCTAAGCCTCAGCTTCCTCATTTGTAAAATGGTTAGCATTAGGTTGATAACAGTATCTATCTCAAGTCTCACCTCTGACATGACTGTGTGACTTTGGGTAAGTCAGTTAACCAATCCTAGGAGAATAAATTGTAGAAAAGAAATATTTGTATACTTGGGAGAGGAAGTTTTTTCATTCAGGCTTTTCTGTACTATCAATAGGTGCAGTTCCTATCTTTAGTTTGTGATTAAGATATCAATAAGAAGCTGTGGGGCTCAACTTAATTCCCTTCCTCCCCGCCCTGGAGCCCAGAGCCGTTATTACTGAAATTCTTTCCTCTACCATCCCTTAACTAAGGGATATAAGAAGTATAGCTGCTTAGGCAGATCCTGACCCTCCCTCAGTCTTGTCAGGAGCTCTAATCCTTGCCCTAAATCTTGGTTATCTTTAAAGCAAACAGGCCTCCAGGAGATATGGGACCACTCTTATCTGTTGGTCCACCTACACAGATAGAGGCTGCTCAGGATATCCTTTTTATACCTTTGGTGGGGACCAGATCTTAAATATTGAGGAATGGCCCTATAAGGTTTGTGTATTCAAAATTCTGCCCTAAATTCAGAAATCACGGAATTTTGCCTCTGTTCCAGGGGTATATGACTTACTTATAGCAAAACAAGGAATAGAAGTCAATGGAGTAATTTTATATTTTAGAGAGCAAGTCACCTAAATGCTGTGTGAGGAAGGGCTTCCAGAAGAGTCACCTGACCATTTAATTTTGCATTTAGTTCCATGCCTAAAGTTTTACTATTAGAGATTCATTCTTTTGAGTTAAATAATGTTTGATGTTTTGTGGCCCTAAATAATGTAACTAAAATAATGTTACCCTGGGAATAGTAATATTCCAAATGACTAACATTCTAGCATGACTCTATTGGATGTTTTTCTCTGTGACAAAAAAAAAAAGTTGGTATAGAATGATACCATTATAATTGGACAGAAGGGGCTAAAATATGGAAAAGGAACACAAAAAGAAAAAAAATTGTTACTTCATAGTGACAGCTATTTAAAAAAAATTATACCAATTTTAATATAATAGTATGTTGGGACTACTAATACTGGGGAAATATTTAGTATCTTATACTTCAATAGTTTCAAGCAAAAGCTGGATGCCCAAGAATTAGATATCCTACAGAGGGAATCCCTTAGGAAGGTTGAATGTAATATAGTAAGATCATTTGCTATTGTTTTTTATTGTTGAGTCATTTCTGTCATGTCTGGCTCTTCATGACCCCGTTTGGGGTTTTCTCAGCAAAGATACTGGAATGGTTTGCTGTTTCCTCTCTAATTCATTTTACAGCTGAGGAAACTGAGGCAAACAGGATTAAGTGACTTGCCCAGGGTCATACAGCTAGTAAATATCTGAAGTCCCATTTGAACTTAGGTCTTCCTGAAATCAGGTTACCCACTGCCACTTAGCTGCCCATTATTATTTGCTGACCTTTCTTTTATTCTCTAAGGAAAGTAACTTTGGGTTGCAATATGAGCACTTAGCAAGTTGGTACTATAAACACCACCCAGTATGTCTTTGTTCTATTATGACTTAACTTATTTCTCTCTTGTGTATTTGAAGATATTTCAGCAATATTCTCTTCCTCTTTCTCCTCCTTTCCCCTTCTCTTCCCTTTTCATCTCCTTCCTTTTCTCTTTTTTATTTCTGCATCTCAATCAACCTCCCAATACCACAGTCCCTTAATAAAAGTTCTCTCTTTTAACAAATATAAGTGATTCAAGTGAAGTTGTGGGTTTTTTTCTGTTAGTCTTAACATCTCTGGACACACACATATTTTTGGACATGCTATTGTTTTGTATGACTATGCTAATTTGTTACCATGAAGGGTTTCAAATATTTTTCAGGGGTTAGGAAGGACACTTGAAATAATCAGAGGGGCTAATGAAAGTAATACCAAAAAAGAGCATTAAGGAAGCATTTAAAATATACAAAAGACAATAAGGGAAGACTTAGAGGAGATAGTAATAGTTAATAGCTATTATTAAAAAATAGATTATAAGTTTTATTTAGAACTTTAGGATTTCAAATGGTCTAACCAATGCTGATAAAACTACACTGAGGTTAGGTGCTAAAATTATACTCATTTTACAGAGAAAACTAAGACTGAAAGTGGCTATAATGATATGTCCAAGGTCATACAGTCTGAAGTAGAATTCAAACTTATGTCTTACTAATTCAACCCACTATACCATCCAACTATACAGACAAGCAGATAGCTTTAGGAATAAATGTACTAAAATTAGTACATACTTTTAAAACCAAAAGCTATATATAATGAGATTCATAGCTTTATATTCAGTATACTGCTCTCCTTTATACACAAAAACACTTCGGTCTTTTAGTGTTTGTCAAATTCAGAATAAGGAAAAAAATATTTTTTAAAAAAATGGCTAGTCATAGATTTATGGAGTTTTAGCTTTGGAGGAGTCCTTAGAAACCATGCGATCTGACCTGTACCTGACAAAAGGATCCCCTCTGAAGGATATCTAGTCCTTGGATATCTAGATTTTGCTTGAAGACCATTGAGAAATAAAGGGTTAAATATTTCCCCAGTTAAAATGGTGAAATATTCTACTGTCTAAAATCTATTGCCTAATTTGAAAAACAACAACATAGTTTTCTTAAACTTGCTGTTTAAACATAAACAAGTCAATGGAGGTAATTTCTCTTGAAATTAACATTTTTCATGATTTAGGATGAATTAGGATGGAAGATTACCTGTGCCAATTCAAAACAGATTATAGATGGCCATTAGGAAGAGGGGCTTATCTGTTCCCAACAGCCTTTGTGGTACTTGTAAGGTCCCACATAGGCAGAAGATTTTCCTTTCCCAACCTCTAAAGAAAGAACTCCTGGTCATAATATTTTGGGAGGAGTGCATCTCAGACTCTATACAAAGAGCTAAAAATGAACATTTTCTTATGTCACTTAATAAACTCGTCCATTGATTTTCAGGCATCCTCTACCAAGAGGAAGATATGGTTAAAATGTAAAACATTTAGCATTCAGGCCAAAAAAAAAAAAAAAAGATATGACTAAGATCCAAGAGATTTGGATTGTTCCTACATTATTTAATAAGGCAAATAACTTTGCTTTATTAGGAACTTTCCAATGTACTTGTATTGTTTTATATTAAAATTACCTGAGTTTATATCTTTTGTTCATAAAAGAATGATGGCAGGGACTGTGACTTAAATTTTGTATCCTCTGAACTTTGCATACAGTAATTGCCTATTAAATGCTTCAATATTGAAGTAGTGAGTCTCCTAAAAGTGGAAAACAGTGCCGTGAAAAGATTGCTGAATTTTTGAGTCAAAAGGTTAGAGGTCTTGACATTGTGTGACTCTGGGCAAGTTACAAAATTTCTATCTTATTATTTAATCCAACAAGACTGAAGCCTAAAAAAGGGGAATTGAGGTAATAACTTAATGGCAAGGACATCAGAATCAAGGACACAAATCTGAATCTTGACTCATCTATTTGTGTGACCTTAAATAAGCTCCCTCTTAGGACTGTGACTTCTTTATCCATAATGTTATCATTGTACTATTTGATCTCTAAGATCACTTCAGTCTCTAAAGTCTTATAGCTCATTCCTCTAGCTGCTGGATTAAGAAGGAAGTTTACATTAAATAAAAGCAAATGAAAGAGAGGGAATAAGTATGTATATAGTGCCTACTCTATAACTTTTACAAATATTATCTCATTCAGTCCTCATGACAGCCCCCTGAGGGAGGTGCTATTATTATCTTCATTTTTACTGTTGAAGAAATGGAGGCAAAGAAAAGTCAGATATGAATTCAGGTTTCTCTGATTTCCAAACCCTGTAGTCCATTCCTTATACCACCAACTTTGTCCAAATGATAAGTGGAAGGAGAGGAAATTTTTTTTTCCTCTAAAGCCAAACCACATATACTAACACGTCTGGGAAGTTTGGCTAGAGGAGAGACTACTCTAAACCCATTTATAAAAGACAGGAGTAGCTAGTCAGTCTTGAAATTTTCCAGAATAGAAGTCACAAAAGCTTTGGGTTCTCCTGGAACAGTTTACAAAAGAACAATTAACATTTCTATTACCCAATCAGGGTTTCCAAGATATTTATTATACTCTCTAGAGGGAGACAGTGTATGCGCAATTAGCCTTATTTTACAGATGAAGAAATCAAGTTCAGATTTGAAATAAATGACTTGGCTAAGGTCACTTAACTTGGAGGTGTCAGAGCTTAATTTGAGTCTTCCTGTCTCAAGTCTATTACCTTTTCCCATTTCCCCCTCCCTCTCCCCTAGGCTGCCTCTCTTTATTCTATGATTTTAGCAAGTAGGTGAAATGTGGTCATGTTTACGTCTTCCTCTGAATCATCTGGAGTTAGTGACTGTGGGGAGAAAATTATAGCAACAGTTTGACCCAACCTGGCTTTGTGTTCTTCCTCATAAGGGATAAACAAAGGTAAATTTGTCCTTGGAATCAACCTTGTGGCAATAGGAGGTTACCTGGAAACCCTGAAATCTGGGTGAATCAAACAGCCCAGGTAACAAAAGGCATTTGTATCATTGGTGTTCGGGGGCCCAGTTGTCAGGTTATATCATCCAGAATATTAGGGGATAAACATTATTAACCACATCATAGTACTGAGTGGACCTCGACCCCACATTCAAATCCCCTAAAAGATATTTTCGGAAAAAAAATCCAAAGCATATCAATGAGCTTGTAATTTATATTTATTTTGCACAAGCTTGCATATATACTGCACATACATTCAGTTTAAGAGAAGATGGAAGGCACACAAGGCAATTGAACTACTGTATCCTTTAAGTGGTACAAAGCAAAAAGGTCAAAGTTTGGAGAGTATACAAAAGCTTAAAACACACAAAATAAAACCCCATTCCCACCCTACCCCCAAACAACATCTTTTTTTTTTTCCTGTTTTAAAATTTAGTAGCTGCCAAACTAAAATGTTCACTTTGACTTTAAAATCAATTGTCTACTGCACCTTTTAAAAATTTATTTAATATGGACAGGGAATCTCATTTTTTAAAATCATATCATCAATTAATATTACAGTACATCCTTGGTAATACAAAATTGTACACCTTCATCAAATAAATTAGGATAAATTAAACCAATAAATTATGCAAAGTCTTTAGAACAATAGACAACAACAACAACAAAAAATTCCACAGTTGAAATTGCCTCTAGCTAAAAAACAAAACAAAACAAACTCAAAAATTGACTTTATCAGTTCGGTTATTGTACTATTTTCAAATTAAAGGGTCTTTATTACAAAAAAAAAGAGCTTAATGCTATTTACAACATATTGCTAAATAATATAAAGGCAGTGTCTTGTCACTTTTTTAACTATATACAAATGAGTAATGGCTGGGATGATACCAGTGTGAACTTTAACCTTTGACTCTTCTAGGGAGCTTTCCATCCTACTCAATATGGGTTTTCTCAGTCTGATTTCTGCTTCTGTAGGGGGCAACTCAAACACACTTGTAAACAGTTTTTGTCCCCTTAAAGGGAGGACCTATGTTTTTCCAAAACACAGAATGAATAAATCTTC
Organism: Antechinus flavipes; assembly: GCF_016432865.1. Taxonomy (NCBI): domain Eukaryota; kingdom Metazoa; phylum Chordata; class Mammalia; order Dasyuromorphia; family Dasyuridae; genus Antechinus; species Antechinus flavipes. The sequence goes on from NC_067401.1 coordinate 372,721,284, forward strand.
ATGTGAGAGGACTAGCCCAAGAAATGTACGTCTCCTGGTTGTTGCTCCCTGTCAGACAGACTGCATTTTACTGAATGTCAGATTTGGGAGAAGGAATTGTAACCATCAAATCCCACACAAAAAAGTGTTTCTAAGAAGACCCAAAGGCTAAAAAAAAAAAAAAAAAATACCAGTTTTTAATCCCAGCTTTGAATGAGCCTTTCTTAGCTTCAGTTTATAGATGGTTTACAACCAACAGTTCTACAGAAAACAAAATTGCATTTCCTTCAACATAACAGTTAAGTGCAATACAGTAACTGATACTCATATAAACCAGTTACATTCTTTTAAGGGGAGCTTTTTGAAAACAATGCCTCTTGGAATATTCAAACACACAGTTGGTACCAGAAGGAAACATTTGCACTAGTCACATCAATGAATACTCTATAATACACATGGAAAATCATTTTTGCTCTAACTTCGCATGTACAATGCTTATTCTGGGAGATCTGTAAACCACTCTTCATTTACAAATTTGTCAATGCTGCTGGTGAAAATCCTAGTTTTAAAGCCACAAATATCTTCACCTTTATATCTTAACATTAACCTATGGAAAAGAAATTTTTGTTTTACTTATTAAATGACTTCATGTACATAGAAAAAAAATTCTGTAATTTTTACAGAAACCGTATCACCCTTGTCCTTGACATCTGATGAAAGAGACTGTTATCTTTTAAAAGTAGAGAGGCTTGGATTTTGAAGAATGCTTTCAACTATCTATACAGTTACTGAAGTGTTCCTAATAAATCCAACAGATGTTTTGAGAATGTCATTATTAAAATCTTATGTCTTATGCAAGAACAGCCATAAGGTTAAATATTTACATTGCTTTATAAAAGTTCCCCTCTTGGTTTTGTTTTGTTTTATTTTTTATTTTTATGTTTTTGTATTTTTTTCAAAGGTATTCACCCACTTCCCTGGTACAGTAACAAAGATTCTGCAAACTTAAAACACTTTTAATTAAATAATACTCAGAGGCACAAAGCAAACCTCAGGAATATATATGGGTGAACATTTCCTTAAATAATGCCTACATTCTAACATATTCCACTTGTTATACCATTTAATGTGAAACGTTCTCATTAAACAACCAGAATACAGTAAGAATTAAATGTTTTGCAGTTGCAATAGAACATTCTTTTCACAAAACATAACAGATGTCTAAAATAGGATCTTAAATCTAGATAGGAAAAAGGTAAGCTTTTCACTTCACACGCATATATATATATATGTATATAGATAGATTCTGTATGTGTCTATTCACATGTATACTTATGCATACACATGTATAGCACATCATATGAAATATTGCTTCTATACTACTTTTCTTTAGGCTAAGAAAACACAAGATTTGCACCACAGTTACAAAAAATTGGCTTCTACAAGAATTTTCAAAACTTGAATGCTGCTCAAACAATTGAGGAAAAAATAATTTGCGTTATCAAACTGTTCTAAAAATTCTCTTCTTCAAAAACGTAGTCTGCCGCTTTGTTTTTTTTTTTTAAAAAGACACAAAATATGCATAGCTATCAACATTATGTCAAACAGCCAGAAAAAAAATCTAGTGTTTATTGCAGCTGTAGTAATTGGAAATAAAGTCTAAAAGATGAAATTGAAAGCCACAGAAGGCACAAGAACAATTGTACTTGTGGGAAAAAACTGGTATTTTGAAGGATTTTTTTTTTAAATCCTTCCGCTGGTGCATTTAAGGTCTAGGCACAGACTATAACCTCAAGTGTGTATGCAGAAAGAAATCAGAATTAGCAGAAAATGAGTGGCAATGTGGTCATTTCAACAGGGACTTTAAACTCTTTTCTCTGTCTAAACTCTCCCCCACCACAAAAAAATTAGCCTTCTCTAACCTAGTGAAATTTCTTTTAGGGAGAGTTGGCCAAACCATCTGAAAAAATGGCAGTTTGTACTTTCAATTAAATAAGAATTTTTGTCACCCAAATTTTTGTCATTTTTGATGCACTAAGAGGCATAAGATAATATGGCTGTACTGGGTGGGGAACTCCCCTGACCCAAAAGCAAAATGAAGGATTATTCTTTATAGAACCAAGCAATGAAATGTTTCCTGCAGATTCAGTTTCTACTCTGAAACCATTTCTATGCCTCAGTGAAGATTGAGAGTCTTTTACTCTTGCTAAATAAATGCCACAGCATCTAGGTGTGAATCTACAGTTTTGCTCACTTAATTGAATAAGATGGAGGGAAAGGGTGGAGAGTATGTGTGGTTGAGGGACAGAATTGTAATTTAAAAATCAATTCATTGTAACTGAAGGATCAGTTCCATTCCAGATCAAGAAAAGATATAGCAAGTCTTCCACAGAGTCTGCATAAAGTATGGCTTTGCCTTTTCCTGTTGTCAATAGCAATGCAGTATTATAACACCATGTCAGTAACATTTTAACAGCCAAGGACTAACATGATCCTAATTTGGGCCCTGTAGATTACCTTCCCCTCCCTGGGTAGCAATACCCCAAGAGGGGTCTATCACCAGTTGATCATCTCTTTACTTAATGTAGATCACATTGTAGACTTATTAAATGCCATAGTTGCCAAATCATATTTTTTAAAAGAAAAAAAAGATGCATATCCTGTTGATGTATCCATCCTTTAAGAAAAGTAAGCTGGAAAAAAAAAAAAGATGTGTTTTTGTGTTTGACACATTTTGAAGCTGCTGGCACTTCATCCCATGTTATTGTTTTCATTGTCTATACGGCAGGGATCCTGCCTGTGCTTGGGAATAATGACAGGGCATCATAGGATTGGGCTGTTTAATTTGAAGTCAGCAGGTTTTTAAGGCTTTGTGCTGACAATAATTGCTTTCATACATTTCTGTCTATCAGCAGTATTTATAAATGAAGTGAAATTGCAGTGATCAGGTCAGCTCTTTAATCACATGGGTAAACTTTCACTCTCCAAAGTCAAATGCAATTTTGGAATAGAAAAAAAGTTAAGGAAATGCCATATTTATGTTCCCTATGGTCTAAATATCAGATTTGTTAATGAATCATTTGATGAAAATTGTTTTTAACCAAAATACCTGATGAAAGGGGAAGGGATGGAAAACACTAGTGAACAATAAATTCTTACTGCATCTGTTCAAAAAGAAATAAGAATAAAGAAGTATAAATGCCATCAGATGTGGTTTTTTTAAAGTAAATATTGGACAGTATACATTTGAAAATTTGAAAATAATTTAAAAAGAACCATTGAAGAAAGCACAAAGAACTAGCAGCTAGCTTTCTTATATTATGCTGAGATAGTGTCACTTACATTAATCCCAAACTTTCTTATACTGTACACTCACTCTACTCATATTTTGGTCAATACTAGCTTCTGTGTTAGAAGAGACTGGTAGCACATCATTCATTTTTAAAAGCTGCACAGAAAAGCAAGGGAAAACTCAGGTTGTCATCACTTTGCATATCCATCAAGACTGAGGGACTGACTTATTTTGTTACATTGTAGGTGCTTAATAAATGCTTGTGAATTTGAAGGATCATCTTTTTTTATTTGGGGGGGTAGATGGGTGGAAGGGTAATTCTTATATGTGTTCCTGTGACAAGATGAAGTCCAAGCAAACTTAATTGCTATTAAAAAGTTTCCAGCATAACCAGGAATTGAAAATCCAGGATGGGATTATTTTTCTCTTTCTGTATAAAGGTAATTCAGACAATTATATGGGGGGGAGAACTTAAATATCAAGTGGAGAGAGGTTTGTTTTTTATACAACTTTAAGCAAAGTTGAGCAAAGAGTAGGTTTGAAACTTGTGTGCCTTTTAATATCTGAAGCAAGATGAGGGTAAATAGAAAAGATTTAAGTTTTACTTTGTGGAGAATGAAATATGTTCTGTTTTTTTTTTTTTTTTAACAAGAGGACCATACTGTAAAATGAGAGAAGTGGCTAGACCATCATGCATGAATTGCCAGTCTTAACCCGAAAGGATTAATCTTGTGCAAAATCGGTTTGCCTCAATAAGAAGAAACTGGCATCTAAGTCATTAATTTGGGGGGTGGGGATAGTCATCATTCCTATTAGGAAAAGGTTGATAGCTTTTTGTTATTTTGTTTTGTTTAGAAATCTGGTCTTCTGGGGGTATCACTTTAGGCAATGAGCTGCTAAAAATGTCATTAGCTGTTTTTAGAGATGAAAGCAAAAGCAACATAATTAGCTAAATAAAATAAAACTAAGCTTAAATAGTGATTCCATAGAGTTTCAGACCTTTTTAGCAGTGAAAACAAGAGGAAACTTCATTGTCTACAGTAGTGTGCCATGATGCTGGTTTCCCTCAGCCAAAATGCCACTTAGCAGCAAGCCATGTATCTGACAGAAGCATCACATACATGATGCCCTACCTTGCTAAGACAGGCTTTACCCACTTCAAAATTCTTCTCCCTGAAAATGGACCCCATTTAAGTCTCCAAATGTTAAGGGCCTTGGGCAAAAAGTAAACTGAAGGCAGAAGGACAATTCAGTATCCCCTTGCAACAGAACAACACAAAAGAAAAAAAAAAGAGAGAGTTCATGAGGAGGAGGCAGAATTACCAGCTGATTTCATAAACATATCTATGCCTCTCATACACATGTATATGAAATCAAAATTTAGATACACATAACTTGGGCATCCAAAGGGGACTGCTACTTTTCATACATTCAGAAAGAGTTGTTGAAAATCTCTATTCATGAAGAAGCTCTTGTAGGCAGTTCGGGGATTTGAAAATCTCAGGGACTTCACTATCCAGCTTGCAGATGACCTTGTATATGGCCTTCTTCCAGGAAGGATCAACATCTTTGCCTGCGATAATGGCATTGAAAAACTCTCGTAATGTGATCTGTGCGACTTCCAGGAATCTCTCTGGAACCTGCTGATACAAGGAGACAATGGCATTAATAAAGTTTTCAGTTTCAAGTCTCCAGTTCTTCAAAGGAAACTAAGCTAAGTTCTTTCTTTCAGAAAGCAGCTTATATGGCACCTGCATTTTCTAAAAATGGCAGTCCTATATTCTTTTATGTAAAAGTTGTTATATATAGTAGCATAAGGAGCACAGGATGGGTAGCTCAGGGGACTTTTAGCAATAGGATCCCACAAGGAAAATACTGAGGTTGACTGAAATCACAAACTCCTGAGTTCTAGAGTGGTTCTTTGGGAATGGGGGTTGGGAAGAGAAGACGAGATGACATGACATGCCTGGGACCTTACATTACAAAACAGAAATGAAACTGAAAGTTTTAAAAGTGAAATTTCCCAAAACTATTTCTCCTATTTCTCCAATCATTCCCACTATAAATTCTAAATGTTTTCATGCAGATAAACATTTGGGCTCCAAAACTGACAAAAATAATAATTTAGAAAACAAAAAAAGAAAGCCAGATAAAGTAATGAACTTTAAATAAGTTACAAAATATATGGAAATCTAAAATATCACACCAGAACATAGGAATATAAAATCAAAAGGGACCAACTTAGTAAAGTGGTCCAACTCCTTCATTTTACAGTAGGGAAAATTAAGGTCTATTGATTTGCCCAACATCATACAAGTAATAAAATGACAGAACCAGGATTCAAATTCAGATCATCTGACTAAAACAAATCCTCTTTTTATTTTACCATATTGCCTCTCAGCACTTAGTTCTTAGATAGTTGATAAGATTTGACAGATCATTCAGTCTGTCATAATACTTGAGAAGTCACAACTATCCCAATATAATTTGTATGATTTTAAAAAGAATGTTGATGTTACATTGGTCACTTTAAACCATCTTTCTTTGAGAGTTGGATCTACATGAGGAGACATGTCCTATGGATTGATGAAACTTTAGTTTGCCTACTCTTTTAAACTAAGATTATGGCTCAATCTTTTGAGATAAGGATCCCTTTTTAAGCCCCCAAACTTTTAATCTGTTCCTTCCAAAGTGTTGGAGGAAAGAGGGATTTTTTTTAGTGTTATCTCTCTTATTTATTTACTTATTTAACAATCCAGACTGGGAAGTTAGTGGCTACTGATGTGCTTGTTTGGAATCCTTTGAAAATTCCCTGAGATAAAATGTGGATTTCTTTCCATAAGATGTCCCTGAAGGGATCATTATCATAAATTATTTCTGAAAGTGTAAATGAATGCCTAGTGAATTTCTTTTAAGTGAGTACAACTGTATTAATATGGAAAAAAGAATATCATTTGATTTTTACATTCTTTCTCTATATGTGTTTGTATAAATATAAAAATAAACATATTGCAGATATGTAGGCAAAAATTTATAAAAGTATACATATAGAGTGAGATATTCTCTGTTTTAGATATATAATTAATCTAAACAAAAGATATTTAAAAATTTTTAATACTTCATTCCTTTCTTCTCTTTTTGTCTACAACCAATATTTGCCATGACTGTAAGGATGTAGAAACAAAGACTAAATGTCCCTATTTTCACAGTTAAATTCGTCTTCTCAAAGTTTATGGGCTTCCTCAAATGATTTATTTCTTAGAGAATAAAAATACTGTGATGACTGTCTTGAGAAGTAGGACCCTACTCCTTCATATAATGTCAGAGACAAAAGAGACAAAAATTTATGAAATACTTGCCATGTGCCAGGCACTCCGCTAAGCAGGGGGGAGTGAGGGTGGCAGGGAATATAAAGAAAACAAAATAGTCTCTGCCCTCAAGGTATTCTATTTCTATTAGGAGAAAGATCTTTAGTCCAATACTCTCATTTTTCAAATGAGACTGAAACTCCTGGTTATTAAGTATGTTTCCCAAGGCCATATAGCAAGTTAGTAGAAGATCCACGATAGAATTCAGATCTCCTGTCTTCCAGGCCAATGTTCTCTGTTACTTGGATGACTTAACCAGATTTGGGGTAAAATGAACCTTTGTAGCAGCAACCACAAGCGTTTCCCTTGAAGCTGTTCTCTACCTTACCAAATGTGAGAAGAAAGGAGGCATTGAGGTGAGTGTGGATTCCAAACCCAGTCTTGCCCCCTCCCTGGACCTCAGTTTCCCCATCTGTACAATGCAACAGTTGGACCCAATGTTTTCTAAGATTCTAAGTGTAAATCTTCTTGTATTTTCCCTTCTAACCCCTTTCTCCCCCCACCCCAAGATACTATTCCCAGTAGGAAATGTTCTACAAAATCTCCTGAGTTTTCTTCTTCTGTTGTGAGCACATGTGTGAGGAGGAAGGAGGGGGCCAAAGGAGAGCTGGGCTTTCCTGTTCACTTTTTAATGGTTACAAAAAGCCATTTAACTGTCATTTGGAGAGCATCCCTTCTTTCCTCCCTCTCCCCACCCTTCCACCCTCTCCCCACAGATAATCTTCACATTTTATCCAATAGGCTTTATTGAGAGGAGGAATCTGGCTGGAGAACAGTTAGACTCTGCAACTATCCACTATAACTGCTTGGTTTGGGAGCTGTTAGCCAAATGTTACAAAACCATAACCAAAGGCATTTATTAAAATAAACATTTCAAGAAGGATGGTGATACCAGCCACCAGAAATAGAGGAATTCAGATCTTTTCCTTGGCTCCAGAGAAGTGTCACAAGAAAGCAGCATGGAGACTTGAGAGGAATGGTGCCCATGGCTTAACTAGAAAGACAATAAGGGCAGCCACTGTAGGTGAAGCCCAGAGAACAGTAGTAAGAAAAAAAGCTTATATATTCACAGCTGACATTCACACAGTATTTTATACATTCCATGTGATCCTCCATATAGGCCTATAAATTAGGCAGGATAAACACTATCATCCCCATTTGACAGAAGAGAAAACTGATGTTCACTCAGAGATGAAGGTCTTTGCTTAAGATCACATAACTAAAAAGGAGAAGAGTCAGGAAACAAATCCATATCTTTTAACTGATGATAGCTCAATTTTCTTTCTGTTATATCCAATTGTCTCTCCAGAGGTCATAGTTCTCATTTTCTACATGGAAGTCATTCCTTACCACTCCAAGCTCAACAGAGAATGGTAGTGAAAGGTGAGAGTAGGAGGGTCAAAGACAGAAAATAGAAGGAAGGGTATCTTCTCTAGTTTGAGTGTGTGTGTGTGTGTGTGTCTGTGTGTCTGTGTGTGTGTGTGTGTGAGAGAGAGAGAGAGAGAGAGAGAGAGAGAGAGAAAGAGAGAGAGAGAGAGAGAGAAAGAGAGAGAGAGAGAAAGAAACAGTGGTAGAGGGAATGAATGCAGAAAGAAGATCAGGGCTGCTAAAAGGAAGTATAATTCTTGGAAACAAAGTTAATTATTCCTCTGAGTAATAATGGCCTTTTATTCCCTACTCTTCTCCTCCATGTTGTTTAATGGTTATTAGTGGGTTGTATCCCATATTTGTTTATGGATTAATTTGGCAATTAATCAGATACTGCCTTATATCTCTTATAACGATGTCTTAAATGACCATATAATTCTTGTATTGTCACAATTTATATTGTTTATATTATTTTCTGCCTTGCCAAGAAATGAGTAACTTGAAGGCAGTGGCTAAGCCTAATACTTCTTTGAATTCTTTATACCAGCTAATAGATGTTTAAGAAGCAATGTGATATAATCAGACTCTGCTGAGGTAGGAATCATGAAGAACTGAGTTCAAAACCTGTCTCTTACACTTTATTTGTAGTGACCAATGACAAGTCACAATCTTTGAGTCTTAGTTTTCCCATCTGTAATGAGAAAGTGACTCACAGAATTGTTGTGAGTCTCAACTGAGAGTTATATGTATATATGTATAAATATATAGATGTATATTTATATAAAATGTCATTATTATTGGAATATAATTAGGCTGATATAATAAACCTTATCTTCTGGGTATATCTTATATTGTATTTAATAGCAACTAGATGCTTATTAAATGAGAGCTGATAAAGAGAAAATGAAATAGAACTTTTAGAACTAGGAAAGGCATTTGGAGATCATCTAGTTCAGGTCCTGTATTTTATAGAAAAATAGCTGAGGCATAATTTGCCATGGGTCAAACACCTGGGCAGTGGCAGTGGCAAGGCTGGAACCCGGCTTTACTGACAACCTGTCCAATACCCTTTCCACCACATCGGGCTGTTTGCCTTGGGAATTCATTGAGTGCCATTTTGACCTCAGAGTGGCATCTCTACATAGCAGTATTATGATGGAGAAAATCCCCAAGAAGGCTTGGAATTCATTAATAAACAAGGCTGGATCTGCAGTTGCTTTGGTTATTGGGTCATTGGTAGTGGTGGTGAGGGCAATGAATTCTTCAGTTAATACATGAATAGATTAGCCACTTCTCACTAATGCTAGCTAACCTTGGAATAGACTCTGTGGGATTGCCATGGAGGTCAGATGACAATGTCCTTCTAGTTAGTACCTCAGTGACTAGACTCTCAAATGGAGATCAAGGAGTATCTAACTCTAAATCCTGCTATATGCTGAATGTTTTTGGTTTTGTTTTCCTGAGAGAATCATTCTATTCTAGTCTTCCAGATACAATGCTACCTACTTAGTCTTGGGCAAAGGGGGTGAGGGAATGCCTTTTTAAAGGTATTCTTGCAGTTAAAATAAGGCAAAGGGGGCTTTAAAAAAATTATGCTGGGGGTGGCATGGGAGGTGACAGGGAGGACCATAATTTAGGCTCATACTATTGACTCTATGCTTTTCTGTAGCTCTTTACACCTAATGGCTTTCACATCACTAATAAACATCTGCCGAAAATCCCCTGGTGACAAGTAAGCCGTTGTCTGGGTTTCTTTTAATAGAACTCAACTATCTGCAGAATGAACTCCTGAGTATCTTCTCAGCATCAGGTGGCAGGAGTCAATCAAATGACCCCAATGTAAGACAATGTGGACTCAGTGGAGGGGGTAGAAGGGGTGGGGGGGAGGAGAGGCAAACCTGACCCCACTCTACTGTTTCAGAGGAGTCACGCCATAGCTTCACTTGCACAGGCCAGATGGGGAAAGAAAAGGCTTCTCAAGGCTGGGGGTGGGGGATGGGCTAGGGAGTTTTAAGATGTTACAGATCCTACTTCATCTAGGGTTTTAAAACAAAGGCAAATGTAAGAGGCCCAAATGGATGAATCCAAGCTCCAACTGGGCTAGTCACTCCTTGCCAAGTTATTTGGAAGGAGAAGGTGGGAAGGGGATGAGAAGACCTCTAATGGGGGTGGAGAACAGCCGCTGGTCCCTATTAATTTTCATTAGAAGTTGAGTAAGCTTGTTGTTCCTGTACTATAAATGAGGATATGAGAAGGACAAGGTGATGGGGGTGGAGAGGAGGAAAGAAGTGATGGTAGAGAGGTGTTGGGGGCAGGGGACTGAGCAAGAAGAATTTATACTGTTTGAAGTATGTTCACTCAGCCACTGCATTGCTCAATTTGTTGGGTGGATGGTGATTTTTTTTTTTGGACTAAGTGGCAAAGACACTTATTCCCCATTTCCTCCTCTTCCTCTTTCTCCTCCTTTTCCTTCTCCTCCTCCTCCTTCTCCTTTTTCTCCTCCTCCTTCTCCTCCTCCTCCTCTTCTTCCCAGTTGCTTTACCTTCAAGGATGATTTGTTTTATTAAACTGGCTGTCCCCAGCCTCTGCAGTACATAATAAAAGCCTGACAGAGCAGGCTGCCTGCCTTCTGTGTCCTGCAGATACTCATCATAAGTGTCAGGACATACCAAGGTTAGCGGTCACTGGAAGTGCGCTTACTAGCCCAAACCTTGCCAAACGAACTTGGCAGCTGAATGAATGTCACAGAGAATAGAAGGGGAATTACAAAGGTTAAAAAGAAGACAGCCTCTCCTATTTTCTGGAGATAGAGAAGCTGATTTTTCACACTTCTGAAATAAAGCTCATTCATGGGCCCCTCAAAGAGGACTTAAATCTTGTGCCTTGCCCAACTCTTTCCAGCCACTGCTGCCCCACCCACACCCCTCCTTTCCATTCTCTCCTCAATCTTGACCATTTTGAAAAATTGGCCCACAGACCTTATTTCATCAATGAGATTATTTTACTAAAATTAATGGAAGAACAAATTATACATAGCCTCTCCCACTATCCTTATCCTAAAATGCTTTTCTTAGTAAGTTTCATCTCATTAATCCCCATTAGGAGTGATTTGCTTTCCAGTTTCTCTTTTAAACTTTTGAGTATTTTTTTTTTAAATTCAACTTCAAGTGGAAAACTGAGGACACACACTCTGAGAAACCAGCGTGGCTGTGTGAAGAAAGGAGTCAATTTCCAGCTGATATTTTCAAGAATTAGTTTAGGTGTGAGTTTCTTTTTCCTTTTTTTCCCCCTCTTTCTTTTCTTTTCTTTCTTTTAAAAATTTTTACTATAAAAGGGCAATAAAACGCTGACTGTAAGAAGACAATGTCAAGGAGAAAAGGGTATTGGTATTTTGGATACTCTTCACTGCTCGCCTTGGAGAGAGAGTTATTCTTGTCACAAACCCTTTTGTCTGCATCTGCTGACTGCTTGCCTGTAGCCAGCAGCATAGTTTAACTGTTTTGTCACCTCCTCACATCACATGCATCAGCTGTTGTGCCTTTGTTATGGGTATTGTAGAACTAATCCGCTGTGGCTGTTCTACTGTGCAGTAAATAAAACAGAAACGGGCTGCCCAGACAATTCTGCATGAATATTTCAGATGGCTTTTACAACTCTGATTCACAAAATCAAATAAATAAATAACTCCTTCCTCCAGCACACACACACACACACACACACACACACACACACACACACACACACACAGAGAGAGAGAGAGAGAGAGAGAGAGAGAGAGAGAGAGAGAGAGAGAGACAAAAAACCCTTCAACTAGACCTATATGCCTCCAAGTCAGTTGCACTGAAGGCTGTCACTCCAGAGATCCAACACTCATTGTTCAAGAAGAGGAGTTAAAAAAGATGGGAAAACTTTAATTCTTTGTATTTCTTCTCCCTTCCCCCTTTCCTAATGTATGAAAAGAAAGAGAAATAATGTTTCATTTTATTTCAATCCAATAGTTCTAAAAATCATGGGAAAGACTGGCTTTCTTCTTTTGAAAGAACTGTGTGATCAGGAATGCCCAGTTTGAAACTTGCTTTATGCCAACCTTCAATAGATCAAAGCGATCTCGTTTGTTAATTTGCGTTTATTTCCTCTCTTGTACCTCCTTTCCCCTTCTCCCAAAGTTGTCAAGGCAAAAACACTTGAAAGTTCAGCTCTTCCTAAGACCTTGTCCAAAATATTTAACCTGGCCCAGAATTCGAAAAGGAACAACATACTAAGTTTTCCAAAAGTTAACTTGCGTCATGAGCTGTCCCAAGATGTGAACAATATGTTTAATCCTACAGCAAGGTCATTCTCTGAAGATGATTTCTAAGTGTCTCTAGAGGAGTACAAAAAGAAGAAGAGGAGGAGGAGAATGAAAAAGAAGGAAAAAGAGAACAAAGAAGGAGGAGAAAGAGAAGAAGAAAAAGAAGGAGGAGAAGAAGAAGAGGAAGAAAAGAAGAAGAAGAAAAAGAAAAAAGAAGAAGAAAAAGAAAAAAGAAGAAGAAAAAGAAGAGAGAAATAGATAGAGAGAAGTAAAAGATCTTAGGAAAGGGGGAAAAAAAAATTTGAAGCACTTTACCGAGCATTCATTCACCCTGGTGTGCACATGATTCCTCTAAACAAACTCTCCTACCCCTGCTGTTTGTTAAGTAAATATTGATCAAGGAGAGACATATCTCCTGACAGCAGTGGCACAAGCTAGGGACTTACCCTGCAGACAGAGTGGACTTAAATGGATAAACTCAGATGCTTTAGTAACTCCACATAGAGATTATCAGATGAAAAGGCAAGAACAGATATGTCAGTTCTAGGTCTCTCCATTGTGGGGGTTCCCTCCCCAGTCTCCTACTTGAAGCCCTAATAGTTTTACCCACAGGAATTCCTTTCCTGGAAGCAGAGAAATCTCTACATCCACCATAAGTCCTCTTTACAAAAGAGAATCCGTAGTGATATGAAACTAAGTAAGAAGTGAACACTTTCCCTGACTGTCATTTCTCCATTTATTTTGCACACACAGTGAGAAGTGGATAAACTCTGAGAAGGAAGAGGTTAAGATGCTACAAAGATGAAATGGGTGTGATTTCCTATTTCTATTTGTAAGGCTGAGGATCTGATAATCGGTATCAAAGTACAAAGTATTATGTGAACATAAAGTAGAATCATTATCATTATTATCATCCCACTTTGAAATATCAAAAAGATCTCTGATTCCTAGTACAGCTTTCATTTTGTCTGTACATCGAGGTAAAACATCCTGTGGGAGAATTAAACATGGTATCTTTCCTTAAACTCAAGCAACAGAATTTCTCCTTCCACTCTGATAAGTTTTAATTCGGCCATATTTCCACATTGTGAATCAAATCCCTCTTTTCTTAAATTGTCAAAAGCTGAATGGAACATCATGCTAAGTCTGAGACATGCAGAGATCTGTGGATGAGGAATGAAATATTATATTTAGGGTTCCAAAAATACATCTAAATTTTAATGAGGAATCCTGCCCCCTTGCACCTATATTTATAAAGAATAAGACCCCACCACTAGCAATGGAGATACTTTCAAAGTGCCTGCTATATTGTGATATATAATAATGAAGATTCTGGAGCAATGATTGGGTTTTATGCTCGGGTCCTTTCTGTTTTGATGTTATAAGTAGTGTTAAAAACTTAACAAAAAATCCAGTCCTATGAATTCATCTGTGTTTTAGAAGTCCAAGTGTGGAAACTTTTTGCACTAATGCAGATCAGCAACTCTTCTATTTATGTTCAAATCCATCCTCATTTACTAGCTATGTGAGTCTATGTAACAGTCTCTCTGCCTCAGTTTCTTCATCTATAAAATTGTGAAAATAGTACTTACCATCCAGGATTCAACTACATTGAATGGAATAAACCAATTTAAGGAGAGGAGAAAGAATGCAAGAGAGAATAATTAAAAAGTTCAGGGAAGGCTCCCTGTAGGAGATGGTACATGAGCTAGGACTCTATGAGAAAGAAGTATATTTTCACATGGGTATAGTTTGTACAATGCACAGAAGGTGCTGTGGAGGGCAAGATGCTGAATTTGGGGAAAAAAAGGAAGTAGGCTGGTGTGGTGGGAATGTCGAGTGTGGTGAATTCTGATCAATACAAATTCAACAAGCATTTCTTAAGCACTGTGCTGGGTGCTGGGTATATATAACAGATAAAAACTCAATCAATCCTTGCCCTCAAGAACCTTACATTTTACTTAGGAGAAGTAATGTGCACAAAATCTGGAAAGGTAGCTGTAGCTAAATTATAGATGACTTTGAAAGGCATATAGTTTACTCTAGAGATAATAGTGTTTTGTTTAGTTTTGTTTTGTTTTTTCATCCCAGTGGCAATAAAGAACCAGTGAAGGTTTTCAAGCTGTCCAAAATTAAGTGACTTGTGGCCATACACCTAATTTATGTCAAAGGTAGATCTTAAACTCAGGTATATTCAATTCTAAGGCTGCCACTCAATCTACTCTGTTGTGTTGCCTTTCTATTAAAACTTAAGGGATCTTAGAATCATGAGAACAGTCCCAAAAAACTGTCCAGAATCACCCTAGTTGCAAACCACAGTTCAGTCATGTGTCATGCTTCTAATATTCTGAGAGCAAACACATTTGTAGGAAGTGAATACAGTAATAGTTCAAGGCTACCCTTGGGGGGTAACAGGAGGTGGGGTGGGCAAGGAAGAGTTTACTAGCAAAGGAAAACACGGCAAAAACAGTATTGTGGGGTTTTTTTAAGTCAAGCTTCAAAAGAACAATGTTCTGTTGAGCAAAATTCAGTAGCATTCTGTAAACATTAATTTAAGGAGATCAATAGACTCAGTGAACTAAAGCCATATTGCAAGATAAACTGGCCAGAGTACCACTTTGTCAAATAGATTTTAGTTTTCTCGGCTAGATAAAGATGGTTTCAAAATGGGGCAACGTGTTGCAACCAAGGTTTGAAAAGTATGTGGCCTTCAAACAGTCTGCCTGTTCCTACTACAAAGCTAGATAAACATACTTTAAAAATGATAAGATTGGTTCAGGATTGATTTTGCTTTCAAATTGAATATAAAGTAGAATTCTTGGGTGTCTCATTGTGGGAACAAAATGCAATGAGCCATTATGCATTTAGATAAGGATATAAGTATTAGAGAAGGGGCTAGATCATCTTGAGAGAAGCTTTGGGGCAGCTGTCATGAATGTTTGCCTCTTGTTTAAAAAAAAAACAAAACTTTATTCAACGTGACCTGACAGGCAACAAAATTTCTTGTCAAAATCCAAACTGAGGTCTCTCATGTGTATGGGATCAGAGATTTGGGCCAGTGAAAGCTGTTTATGCTGTAATGCTTTCTGTGCATGTGAAGTCATATTGAGAGTCAGAAGATGGAGGATGGAGAGAAGAGGACATACGAGTTGAGAAGTAAGAAAATGAGTGACCACTTTCCTCATAAGTCATAAGTGATTCATAAGTCACTTCAGGACTTCCCTTAGACAAAGTTAAGGTGTCAGGAGTTTTGACCATCATCAAAGATAGCAAACAAAACCCAATTTCCCTGACCTTGGGAATGCACGTGGTACAAATGGCAGGATCACTTAGAGGTAAAATAGCCTTCTGTTTGAACAAACAGAACTAGACAATACTATCAGTGGTAGGTAGCAATCGGGCATGGTTCAGTAGAAATGACTATTTGGAGGAAATGTAATTTGAAAAACTCCCATAAACACTCACTCAGAGACTATCTCTAAGTAAAGTTAAAGATGTCACATAAATGGATGTGAAATGCCATGTAAAAGGCTTAGTAAATTTTAGTTTCTATTCTCACGGTGTGGATAAAAAACTATGTCATGAACTGATAAGGTGATACCTCTGGCTTTTCTTGGCATGGAACAAGATGAACCAAGAATAGAAGCATTACCTGAACATGGCCTTGGTCTCCCAACTTTGGAATCAAGCTTTCAGTAAAAGCTTAAGTTTTTATATAGATTATAACTGCAGTCTTTCAGAATAGGTTCTGGAGGAAGGTATAAGAATTTTGTAGATTCTGGTCAAATCCCAAGAAAATGAACCCCTAAAGACTGCAATTTGGTTGTATTAAATATGTTATATTAATGACTTATTCTTGAATATAATGGTTATAGATAGGTTTTGCTATTTTGATGATATGTTCTTACTAGATTTAATTCTTCCTTCTTCATGTGTCTGTATACTCCTTACTTAGGGAAAGCCTCCTTTTTCTTCACACACACACACACACACAAAACACACACACACACACACCAGCTTCTCTCATTTGATATATGAGGAAGCTGAAATTTGGAAAGGCTAAATGACTTGCCTAGTTAGAGTTAATATGAAAGATGTAAATATAACCCAGTTCTGCTAACTCCTTACTAGAGCAATCTTCCTATTCTATTGGAAAATTTTTTAAGTCTATGAAATTAAAAAAAATAATTAGCTAATATTTATATAGAACTTTAAGGTTTACAAAGTACCTTCGGAATTTCTCATTTTGTCTCTACAACAACCCTGTGAGGTGAATGCTTTTATTACCTCTGTTTTTCAGATGAGAAAACTGAGGCAGTGAGAGGTTAAGTGATTTTCCAAGTTCAGCAATCTATCCACTGTGCCCAAATTTCCGGATAAATAACTATAGAAAAAATTGGTTTTTTTTAATCTTGCATAACCACTTGATGAGAAGCAATATGGTGTAGAATAGATGCTAAAGCTAGCTTCAAAAACAGGGAGAATTGGGATTCAAATCCTGTCTCTTAATATATTCAGGTTGTTTGTTCCCAGGCAAATCACTGTCCCTCTCAGTGTTCCAAGCAACTCTCTAAGACTAGAGGCTAAAGGGACAGAGGGAGTTTTCTCACTCAAGAATTCTTTACACCAATGACATCACAAACCTTGTCTCTATTCCTGCATTCAGTTTACAAGGTCTTCCTTACTGGTCCAGTATTCACTCTTTGCTTCTCTAGGTCAGGCAGGTTAGTCTCACCCAAATGTAATGTGGTAACACATCTTCAATAGTTAACCAAGATCTCTTGGGTCAGCTAATGACACCCTAATCTGGTCGTAAAGCATTTCTCTAATCTACATGTAGACATGTTTTGCATAAAGAACTATTAGATTTACACCTATCTATCTGATAAGTCCACAACTAGATGGTTTTTGGCCAGTAAATACTAAGATGATGCTAAACTGAGGAGTTTATGCATACTCCATGACCAGGAGGCAAAGTTAGAAAGTTGTGTGATACTGCTGGGTCCTGGGATTCTTCAGTCTAACATACAACTTGACATCACAAACACCTACGTTATCATTAAATTTATGGTATTTTAAATATTATGAGGAAAAAAGAAAAAAAAAAAGAAACAGTATGGCACAGCAGATATTCAACCTCTGAGCCAGACCTGATTTCAAGTATTGTCTCTGATTCATAACGGTTTACATGATTTTGGGGAAGTAATTTCAACTTAGTGTCCCTAGACTACATTTTAAATTACAAAACAGTTGCAGATCTATGCTCGTGGAGGGAGCTTCCTCACCAGGAGTCCCTTACACTGTTCAATCACTGTTCTGAAGGAAGGAATTAAAAAAAAGAAAGACAAAGGAAGATAAAGGAGGGAAGGAAGGAAAAAAAAAGGGAAATAGATATTGAATGGTTAGATAAATAAATAAAAGACAATATTTATAAATATCCTTATTACACCTCATATCCTGTCCACAACATATGTTATGCCCTGTTGTACATTACAGCCTTACTTTGCTTATTGCCAAATAAACAAAATAACAATATAAAAATCTGTCTGATATCTTGGATAAAAAAAAAATCTGTGTTGGAACAGTGTATTGCTCATATTGGATGTTATACATCACTTAAAATCTGCAAGGGAAATTATATTCTGGTTGTGCTGGGGACCTAAGAGCCTTGGGAAGTAGATAATATTCCAATATTTTTTTCTTACTTTGTATATTATTACCAACTAAAATAACAAGCCAAGAAGTATCAACCATGGTCCCAATTTGGACAGCAGACCTTTGATTAATTCTTGATTGACCTTCATATTCATTAAACTTAATGTTAATAGCCCAGATAATCCCATGTTATTTCTATTTGGTGTTGGAATATATTTCACAGTTATCTTTTCCAGAAGATCTCTCTTTCTAATTTTACCTTGCTTATGTTAGTCCAATATTCAACAAAGTCTTGTATTTCCTTGGTGGGAAATGTGGGTAAGAAACCTAGTCATCTACTAGGTACAAGAAAACTGAGAGCCAGTAGTTAAATAAATGACACCTCTCAATGATGAAATGGGCAGAAATTGTGATTGTCAAGTTGGTACTTCCCCTGTGCAAACAATGTTTTAGAGAGTATTTTAAGCCTTTAGATATCTCCTCTAAGCTTGAAGATGAAGTGACTTCTTGTGATATCCAAGATCCATGAGTCACCATAGAGGACAAGGGTGTCCTGTATTCTAATACATGGTTTTGACTGACAACTCCTAAGACTACAGACAATCTGTTTTGTGCACTTTCCTCTCTCTTTCCAAAATAGGAAGTCCATTGCTGCTAGGATCAGCAACTCAGCAAACACTTCATCATGGACCAAGGGATGACTGTATTTCAGAAGTTCCAACCTTCCCTCTAAGGTCATGTCACATAAAACTTTGTAAAAAGCTTTGAGATCCCTGGGAGATGCAAGGCAAACAATTTTGAAAGGAAGAACAGAATTGCTGGAATGAGCTTCAAGGCTAAGGCCTTGAGCTTTAAAAGTACTTGAGAGGATGTTTGGGACAGAAATCTTATTGCCATATTGAAATGGCAATTTCCCAAAAATTTCTTTTTCCGAGAAGGAAAAAGCAAAGCAAATTCCACACCATTAATTCATTAGAAAAGTTACTCCTTCACCTTGGATTGTTTTTTGTCTTATATTTACCAAAAAATAAGACTTTTCTTTCCTTTATCTAATTTCTCTCCCTATCATTTTCCCCTTCCCCCATATTTGTTCTCACTTAGCAAATACAACTTTGCCCAAAGCTATTTAAAATTACCGAATCTTTATTTTATAACTTTCTAATACCCCCCTTTCCTTACTCTAACAGATTCAGCAACAATCAACACCAGAGCCAATTATCCATTGCCAATATATGGGAAACAGGAGATTTCTGAACATTTGTTGGCTGATGGTAGAGGGGATAAGTGGCTGGCTTTAGAATCAGGAAAGCCTGGGGACAAGTCTTGTCTCTGACATATACCAGCTCTGTGACCACGGACAAATCACTTAGCTTCTCAGTGTCTCAAAGAACTCTTTCTAAGAATAAGTTCTACACTGACTGTATTGCTGATCTATGTTGGTAAAGAGCGTATCCATATGGAGAAATCCCCAGTCTGATGAAATTACAAATTTGTATAGACTCACAATAAGTAAAACTCATTTCTCAGTGAAAGAAATTTTTGTGATCTTATGCTATTGACATCTAGGGAAATGAAGAGGAAAATGAAGAAAGGTGGAGAGACACAGAAAGAGAGAGGAATAGAGACAAGGACAGAGACCGAAAGAGAGGAAGAGATAGAGACACACAGAGATTTGTAAACTTTTTTCTTTTGATGTGGGCAACAGGAAGGAGAAGTAGATTATGGAAAAAAGTTCTATCCAAAGAAAGAACTTGAAGTAAAGCAGTAGAAGAGTGAGCTTAGCTGGTTTTAGGTGGATGGTTTTAGGTTGGATGGACAGGGTGGATGGTGTTCAGTAAATCAATTCTTTTTTATTTTTGCCATGTCTATACTCTGATCTGAAGGACACTCATGAAAATTTAGTAGG
The DNA here is from genome assembly GCF_016432865.1 of Antechinus flavipes. Classification (NCBI taxonomy): domain Eukaryota; kingdom Metazoa; phylum Chordata; class Mammalia; order Dasyuromorphia; family Dasyuridae; genus Antechinus; species Antechinus flavipes. The sequence goes on from NC_067401.1 coordinate 372,741,143, forward strand.
AAAATAAAAAATCACCTACGAAGTGTTCAGAAAATCTAACTTTTACTTATTTCCTCTTCTGCTCTTTAGTAACAATCAGCGCCATTGCAGGCAGTAAAGGGCTTATGCCCCCAAATTAAATCTTGGTATTCCCAGCAGGTCAGTTATCCTGCCCCAAAGGGTATGGCAGATATTCAGATAGGCCCAGTGGAGGCCTCAGTAAAGACTCAAATGGGGTCCCTGGAGACTTTTACAGAGATAATTAAGCTGCAGGAATGGCACAGAAGAATGAGGGCCCTGAATGGAACATTTCTGACTTGCAAGAGCCATCACTCTGACCTCTTAAAACTTTGCAAAATGTTTAGGGTTATTTTACCCTCTCTAGTGATGTAACAGGCCTTATTTTGAGAGGAATCCCATTTAGAATCTTACAAAATAGAGCTGGAAAGACTCTAAGAGATCATTTAGTCTAATCCTCCATTTTACCAACGAAGAAAACACAATCCAGAGAAGTTAACCATTTTCCAAAGGTCACAATGTCAGAGTCAGAATTTGAATTCAGGTCTCCTGATTCTTTGTGCAGATCTTTTTTCCAGGTCCAGTTGCTAACCCCTCAAATCAGATTAATTGAAAGGAACCTATTGTTTGTTCTTTGGGGAAAGTTACTTGATGGGGTTAGGGTAGGGAAGAAAAGTGGCAATGTTGGTACAATGGAAGCAAGTCAGCTTCTATTCTGAAAACCTTTTTTGAACTAACTGGTTGTTAGTACCAGAGAGGAAGGGAGGGAAAAACCCAGAAATCTCCCACTTTCTGTGCTTAAGCGATGCAACAGGAGGGACACAAGAAAGCCTTGCTCTGCTGAAGCAGTGAACCAAAGCAGTTTAAACAACTCTGTGTGCATTTGTGTGTGTGTGGGTGGGGTGGGGTGGGGTGGGGGGAGAAAGTGCACAAGAGCGAGCAATGGACAGAGTATCAGACTTGCAGCCAGGAAGATCTGAATTCGAATCTGGTTTCAGATCCATGCCAGCTTGGTGACCCTGGATATGCCTTTCAACCTCCTCAGCCTCTGTATCCTCATCTGTGAAATAGAGATAATGACAGCATGTGCCTCCCAAGGTTGTGGTTGGGTTTCAAATGAGATCATATATGTTTTGCAAACCTCAAAGTACCATATAACTATTAACAGTCATTATTATTTTTAATTCTTTGTGAGGATTACTTCTTTGTTAACGAACATTTCAGGGGCTAAAATGCCTCTTGAGGATAACACCGAGGTAATATGTAAGGCCATGAACTATCCAGATCTGATTGATATTCTCAATGGTAACATCAAGTCCACTCTAGCCTGATGGCAACTGTCTTTAGTGGACATTTTCTGGATGCAAACTCAGATATACAAGATATTTTATCTATAAAAATTAAAAATATTCAGATAAAAGGGCTGATTTCTTCATTTTCATCCAGCTGACTGACGTCATGTGGACACAGTCATATTTGCCATGGTTACTGAGATTCTGATACTCTGTTCCTGTAGCAATTGAAAGATAATGCCAATGAATGAGTGCTACTAAGATGCTCATCCTCAGATTATACTGCTTTAAAGGTTGAATAGCTAGTGTGACAACGAAAGAAAGACCCTCCTCACCTGGGGTATGCACGTCAGGTATAGTGGCCTAAATTCAAGTATGATGGCTTAATCATCTGAAATACCAAGTATAATTCTGGGAAAAACACATTGGAGCTGCCAAGGGTTCACAAAAGGCCAATTAAAATGATTTAGAGGATAGAGTAATTTCCGTATGAGATTAGACTACCAGGTTTAAGATTCCATTCTAGAGAGAGGAAGGCTGAGGGGAGATAAAATTTAAATCTATTAAGTCAAGAAAGACATGGATAGTTTGAGTAAAGACTTATTTGGAATTCTAAAATTCCAAATGCTTGAGATGGAGTCAGGAGGACTTGAGTTAAAATCCTACCTCAGATGTTTGCTAGTTAGCTGCATGGTTCTGGGTAAATCTTAACATTTCACATCCTCAGTTGCCTTATTTATAAAATGGGAATCATTATAGTACCTACTTCTTTGAGTTGCTATGAGGATCAAGTGAGATAATGCAGATAAAGTGTTTTGTAAGCTTTAAAGCCATATACAGACATGAGTTGTTATCATTATTATTATCCTTGAGTACTATAACTAGGGAGCACCTCTTGGAATTCAGGGAAAATAGTTTTTGGCCAACAGAAATAAAGTGTTATTTTTTCTCAGCTGGTTGCAAATTTATAGTTCTGTGCATTGAGAAATGATACATTCTGAAAACAAGATTTATTTTATAAAGAGCTAAATTAATTTATAGTTTTGTGTATATTTTTCCCATGGAAAGTTAGAGATGATCTCAGAACAAAAAGGGACCTTGGAGATCATCTGATTCAACTCATATCTGAATAGAAATCCTTTCTACAATATCCCTGAAAAGCCAGCATTCAGAACTTGCTTGAAGACCTCTAAGGTCTTCCTAAAGCAGCTCCTTCCATTTCTAGATAGCTTGAATTGCTAGGAAATGAATCCTTACTTTGAGCAAAACATTGATTCTCTTCATCTTCTACCAAAGGCTTTCTTGCCACAAAACATTCTTTTGTGCCACTGTCAAAGACCACATTAACTTGGATGATTCACAGCTATGCCCCAGGATGGCATTTTTGTTGTTTTTAACTGTCAAAATATAGCACAGTAGAAAGAATAATGAATGGGAATTCAAGAGATGGATTCTACTCAGATTTGCCGCTTAATGTTTTGGGGTTGTTTCTGTTTTTGGTCTCGCCACTAGGTTGTTCAGTTTCCTTGTCTGTAAAAATGAGATTGGACTCTTTCCTCTAAGGTTAGATTATCTCTGAGGCTCCTCGCTATAGAAATTTATGACTCTACTTACATATCAACAGAACAATTCCCCACACTAGGGTCTGGCTCAGTGATCTCGAGGGGATGGAGATCAGAGGGGTCAGTGATCTGGTACAATGTGACAACTCTGAGTCTACCAAGAAACAATTGCTTCCCTTGGGGAAAACTGTTTTTTAACCCATGCCAAGGTCTTTGTCCTACAGTCTTGATTAAAATTCACTGGAAGTAACGTGGCCATAACCTCACAGAACATGTGCCACTCACACTAAAGCATCTTCTCAAATCTGAATGGCCTTTAATCAAAGATGAAAATAAATTTTAAAAATCTTTTATTGGGGTAGAGAGCAATGATGAGCTTTATAGTGAGGAAGATTGGAAGAAAGAAATCTCATCAAAGCATTTCCTGAAGGAGCTGTCTGTAATATATTAACATAGCTCAATTCATTTACATTAAGAAAAACAAAGAAACTATAGAACATATCCTTATCACTAATCGTTGCTCAAGATAGTAAGCTTTAAACTTCTGCTAGTTAATCAAGAAATTAACACATATTAGTGAAAGAAACAGGATTGACTCTATAGTATTCTCTTAAAGGTTAAAAAAAAAACATTTAGGGAGTGAAATAATTTTCTGTTTCAAAAGGGCCAAGTGTTTAACCATCCCAAAGATTTAATAGTAAGTCAAAGGGCTGGAGGGGAGAAGGAGAGCAAGGGTGTGTGTGTGTGTGTGTGTGTGTGTGTGTGTGTGGTTTCCATTCAGAGAAGAGGAGACCTCAATACAGTACAACCTGCATAGTGAGGCAGGAAGAAAATTTCCTGTGCTCACATTCAAAGCTTCTTTTTGAAAACCCTTTGGTAAAATGCAGCACTATGTGGAAAAAATAAAAGAACCAGGGAAAGTGAATGGGGGTAGGGTGAAGGGAGTGGGATAAAGAAAGCATACAATAAGCAATATCTAATAACCCTTGAATCTGTTCCTACCAGCCATCATAAACCATAAGCAACTCCTTTTAAAATTGCAAGTTAGAAAATGTTAACTGTCATGGTGGGGGGCCTATTCAAAGTCCCTATTCATTTGAGAAGGGAAAAAGCAAGAAAGGTCAGAAGGGGTCAGATGACTTAGGAGGGGTGAAGAGTCACCTTGTTTCTCATTGTGGACTTTGGAGTGATTTGGATGAAAAAAAAAAAAAAACCAAACCTAGGACATCTGGAGTTCAAAAGTCGAGGAAAATGGGGAAGAACCACGAAGATGAATAGATGATCATCAAGCACACAAAAGAATGAAGCAAAGAGAGGCTGGATTTGGGCCCTCACGTCTGGCAAGGAGGCAGGCAGTAAGGCTAATGAAGCATTTGCGATATGGGACGTATGCCAGCGTAACAAAGAAGATGTGCATCAGCTCTGCAGATGTGCCAAAGCCCCCAGAGCAAAATAATGACATAATCACCATCAGTGTCACAGACCAGACTGTACACAAGGTGACATGGGAGAGAATAAATAAGAGTCTTTAGAGGCCCGTAATAAACACACAGGAACGACTCACCATCTCTCATGACTGCTGCCACTGAGTCCTGAGTGAATGACTGGGCAAACGGGTATCTGTGGTGATTTCAGCTGCCCCCCTCCGAACCCTAAGGTGACAGCGACTCTTGGAAAAATGGGTACTTTTTCCCCTTTCTCCCTTAGAAGTCTTTATTCTATTCCTTCTGTTGTTGTTGAATACAGTCTGAAGTGGCAACAGAAATCTGAAGGCTTGAGAAGGATTTGTTTGAGTTGAGTGGAAAGAATTGAGAAGAAAGGGACTAGGCAGGGAGAAGAGACGAAAGAGAATTTGGAATCTCAAAAGGTCCCCAAACTTCTGTCAAGTTCAAAAGCATCAAACTCTGTGCCAGTCGAGGTGCAACTTGGTAAGCGTTAGGAAAAAATGGAGGGGGGGGGAATAGGGGATCCCATAGGAATGGGAGTCTTATTATCAATAAAATGGCAACCCAAAGTTAGTATTAAAAGAAAGGGGGAATGTATAAGAAAAATAAACAATCAAACCCTATTTCAAGCACTGACTCTAAGTATCTCTAATCACTTGGCAGTGACTCTCTTGGTAAGGTAAGTATTTGTGTTAGTACAGCTGCCTGGCTTTTAGGTGACTTTTGTCAGGTTTAAAGTGAAAGTCTGTTTGGAAACTGAAAGAACAATGATAAGTAAAGACCAAGAAAAGCTTCTCATACAAAGGATTTGGCTATATTAATGTCCCTTTTCATTGCTTCTAATGAACGATTCATACGAATAATTTGAATTTTTTTATGACTTCTTTTTTGGTGTGACTTTATGAGTTATGTCTACTTTACATATAATTTCTCCTTAAATACAGGAAAATCTGTAGTGAAACAACCTGAAGAGTAACTTAATAGGGACAAAAAAAAAAAAAAAAAAGACCCATGCTTCAGATCTTCTTTCACTGAAAATTCCAGGAAGTACATTTTTATATTTAGTTTTTTTTTTTTTTTAATGACCTGACTGCTCACTCTAATACTGAAGTATATAATATGGTTGAAAAAGCACCAACAACTTATACTTCTCTAATTTACTAGTTCAAATGCACTACAGAAGAACGATTATGTTTGTTTTTCTTGGATTCACCCTATTTAGCAGCAATGGTAACATAATGATAATTAATAGATAATTTTTTTCCTACACTTCTCAAATGTGACACACATTTTATTCAGTGCTTTAGTCAAAAATAAAAGAAGAAGAATAAGAAAAAGAGGAAGAGGAGGAGGAAGAAGAAGAAAAAAGATAGTGTTAATTTTGTTTTATTTCTTATTTTAAAAAATCAGTGGTAAAGATTTCCTGAAATCATTCACTGAAGATGAAACAAAAGGATTCTCCACCACAATAATCTGTTTTCAGAAATGATAGCTTCTAAATAAAACAGACAATATTTGCTAAAATGAAGGTTGCTTTTCAAAGTTTACAGAATGTGCTAGAGAGAAATGAATATATGTTCATTAACCTTTCTTCCATATGCCTCGCAAAAAAAGTTATGGTTAAAAAAAGCAAGAAAGAGAAGGCTGATGAAAAAATTTTTTTTTGCCATCTGAAGGAAAAAATGCCAGCTTTGAACAGGTTTTAGTTAAGCTAAACAATTCTGTTTAATCTAGATGAAATAAACATGCAAGTCTGAAAAAAGGCTGTTAGAACTTTCCATTTAATCCATAGATGGGCTGAGTACAATGATAACGTCCCACTGAAAGCTACAACCACCACCAGCAGCTGTTATAGAAGAGAGCTTGCTCTCTTGCTCCTATTGATAACCCTTTGTGGAATGAAGAAAAAGAGCAGAGGGAAGGAGAGCTGAATGTCAGACAATAGACATCGCTACACACACTGTCTCTGAACTTTCCTCATCTCTGAAGGACAATTAATTATGAAGGCCTTAGGGGTAGGTCGAAGCAAGGGAAAAACCTACTGCTGTCCCAGCACTCCAGCCGCTAGCTCCGTGTTTGTTAAATGGCTTTGCCTGTTGGGGTACAGCCACCAAAATAGCCAATAGACCATTTGGGGTGGGATAGGGGGAGGGAGGTAAGAGGGAGAGCAAAAGATTTTTTTGTGTGTGTGCGCCTGTCCTTGTATAATTCTATTCTCACTGTGAAATTATCCATACACAAAACACAAGGACAATTTTTTTTTTTTTAAAGAGAGCAGAGCCACAGGGTAGGTTACAGTCAGAAACGGCCTCTCAGTGGTGTGTTAAAAAGGATGGTCTTTTCACCAAATCATTTCACAGAGGCAAAACAGACAAACACAAAGAGTTGAGACTTTTTCTCCTACATTAAATAGAGTAACTGATAAGGTCAGACATATGATACCTAAAGACATGAATCTGTGAACTCTTGAAGTCAAAGGACTTCTCTGTGCAGAGGAACAATCTTTCAAAGGAAATAGATCATAGAACTCCACTGAATCCCCTTTAAACTTTATGAAGCAGGAGGAGAAAAAGCTCTAAGTAGGAAAGCTTGACAGAAGAGCCTTGAACTATTTTCTGAAGGAAAGATGAGACCCTCCCCGGGCTGCCACAAAACAGCTTTTTTTTTCTAAAGGCTCTTCTGAACTTTGATATGTGCCAAGACACTGCTATTGAAAGCTGTATAATTATGTGCTATAGCCACTGTCGAAAATGCTTTGTTCACCCCAACAAAGAACAATAAGCAAAGCAAGGCGACATTACACTCTATCTTTTTCTTTAAGAATGTTGAGAAAGGTCGTGGAATGCTATAACTAATAAAGCTGTTGAGTAAGGAGGTTTCAAAGTTGGTCTTTACTGTGCTTGAATGTAACCCAATGACAAAAAGACACAGGGAGCTAAAAATGTAATGACATTACTAAATAGATGATAAATCAATGGGCCTACTTCATTATATTGATGAACACCTTGAATACCAAAAGGACAGAAATGTAAAAAAAAAAAACGAGACCTCATTTAGAAGCTGAATGTCTCTTCATCCCCCTCCCAACTCTGAACTTGGTCCCTTTAGAATATTCTCCTTCTAATCCCAGAAAGCAATTATGCAAAAGAAATATATCCCCAGAGAGTGATATATATATATACACGTATGATATACATATACATGTGTGTATACATAGAAATACAGAGAGAGAGAGAGAAAGAAAGACAGGCAGACAGACAGAGAGGCAGAGAGAGACAGAAAATGAGGGAAAGGAAGGGGAGGAAGAAGGATATGTTTCTTAAAGAATCCATTTGGCTTGTCACTGGTAGAGTTGGCAAAGAAAAAAAGGGAAGGACATTTTCTCTTCCTCACTCCCCACTAAACATGGTTTGTGATTGCTCAAATGAGTTGATAGGATTTTAGGCCAAAATACTGAGTCTGTCTGCAGTAAAAGTATATCCATGCACTAGCTTTCCAAATGATAATTCACATTAAATATCTCTTTGGAGAGGAGAGGTGCTCTTCCTAAACCCACCTGTCCTCATTTTTCTTTAAAGAGATGATGATATGGGTGAAAGTTTTCCAAACGCGTTTGCTATTCTCCCAAATAGCAAACATTAATTTTGTTTGGTGTGGTTTTGCTTGGGGGTGATGGAATGGGAGAATGGGGGAGTTACTTTTGAAAATTCTCTCTTGACAAATCATATGAAGTCAGTCCTGGATAAGTCCAAATGGTACAGGAAAATGTTCACCAATCTGTGGAAGTAACTGGTTTGCCAATAGTCACCCAGAAAAATATCAAATGTAGAGGTGGCCATAGCTGAACATCCAAAGGGTAAGACAGTGGTATGGAGGAAGTGGCATTTGAAAGCTTAATAATCAATGGATTAAATATTTCTCTTTCGTTCTCATGACTCCCACCCAAAATACTATAGTCTATAGTGAATAAAGGCAGAAATGATCTTACTCAGTAGCTCAAGAGTTGCAAATTTTACAGGAAGACAAATGATTAGTTTGCTGATGGGACTGGAAGGCCCATGAGCTGAATTCTTTTTTACTCTAAGCCTTATCACTAATCTAACCACAGATCCTTAAATTATCATAATGGAAATATTATCCATTGCCTTTACTCCCTATCATTTGTCTGTTGAACTCAAATCATTTGGTGATAGATTAGTCATATCTTCTCTAAACTCTTATTCACCATCCCAAACTTCCAAAATCTACCATAGGGTGATGGAAAAATAGGTAGGATGATGAAAGGAGGCAGTCTAATATGGTAGAAAGACTTCTGACTGAATATGGAATAATAGGATCAGATCTCTTCTCTGCTGCTCACTGCTCTGGTGATCTTGGGTTAGTCACTAACCTCTCTGGATCTTGACTGTTGAATCTGTAAAATAGCTAATCTCCTGAATCCCTCCAGTTGTAGATCTATGCTCCTAGAACCCTGATAAATGGATCATCTCCTTCCAGAACTGATAAAACTTGCTTTCATTTCAATAAAGAAATTTTTTGGATTCACAAATCAGTTAAATTGATTAAATCCCTTATGAAACACACAAAGAAGTCTTTGAAGAGATAAAGTGACTATGATGGTTTAGGGGTCTCTACAATGGGGGAAAAAAACCTAGATAAAGTAGTAAGTAAAACACAACTGCAGATATATCTTCCCAAACTAACAGTCACAGATTTTTAAAAGAGATGCCAAACCTCCTTTCTGCTCTGTCCCATGAAAAATTTCCAGAAGTCCTTAAATGGGGAATGAGTACAAAGTGTCAACCATAGTACCTAGGGAAGTTTATTTATTTGGGCAAGCTCATCAAATATTTAATGTAGAAGAACAATTATATCTTATTGCTAAATACCCCACAATTGTACCCTTTCCCTCATATGACTAAGGCAATATTTTTTTTTTTTTGGTAATAAACCTCATACTATCATTCCCGTTAGATCTTCTATTATTGCCCCTCATCATCCTAATTCTGAAGCTATGACCAGAACCCTTGACAAATTTGATGATATATCTGATGAAACTGATATATAAGCTTCTGTGTGGCTTAGGTATCTCAGTGTTCCATGGGCTTTGAAACATCTAAACCAGCCAGTTTTCCTTTTGATTTGTCACAAAACATAACTCTCAGCCTTTCTGTTCACTACAGTAGGGGAGTTATAATGGATATTAATCCTACTGGCAATTGTAAGTCATATGCATGGAAAAAGGAAAAAAAAGGAAAGGAAATACAGGAATGGAAGAAGGGAAAAGAAAAAGAAAGGAGAAAAGAAACAATGCATCTTATAGGAAAACAGTAGGAAAAAAGATAACAGATTTGAATGGAAATAGTAGAAAAAAATCATGTATTTGATGGAGAAAGGTAGAAAAGAAAATGGTGGATCTGATGGAGGATAGAACTGTCACAGACCTCCCTCAAGAGATTTCTCAAGAGCCCTTGTAACTTTAGTTTTGCCTGATGCTAAGTTTACACAATGTCAAAACAATCAGTTGAGAAATGAAAATTTTAGTGAAGAGATTTCCTTTTATTGTCTGTGGAGATACCAAATGAGTAAGCATGGGGATATTTTATTTGTTATTGCTTGACTTGATTGGATATTTTGAATTCAGACATAGGCCAAGAGAAGTTATCCCTGTCTACCACTTCAAATCAAGACAATAAAAGAGAAAATGTGGACTTGCTACTCTTTCCCCCTAATTCTACTCAAAATATCTGCCCCATTTCAGTTGACCTTAAGAGAGGAAACAGAAATATGGAAACAAATCAGCCCACAAAAATGTTAGTCATTGTATTCAGCTAGAGGTGATATATTCATTGTTGGCCCCCAGCCACAAGGCCATACTGGTAAAACTAATATGATAAGGCTGGTGGCTTGTTAAGGATCTTACTTAAGCTCAGACATCTATGCACAAAGGCATGGAAAGAAGGGATAACCTTATCTGAGGCTTTTATTAGTACATGCCAAGAACTTGACTCAAAAGTACTTAATATTATTCAAATTTTTCGGGGTGGGGTGGAGTGGAGGAATGACAAATCCATGCTCCTGCTTCAGACCCAGGCTAAAAGCCCTTTTCCTCGAAGGTTCTTTTTCACTGATTCTCATATGTAAAATGAAAATATTCATAGGGAGAGGAGGAGGAAGAACAGGCACTTAGAGATTTGATAACTTGTCCACATTCAAGTAGTTAGTGACAAAATTCCTACCCAAGTCCCATGCTTTATGCACTTAATCCCTCAAGAAATGAGGCACATTCCACATCGAATCAAAGAAAGAAGAGATAGCTTAAGAGAGCAGTAGATGAGACGAACTTGTGAAAAAGAGAAAAATATCAGGCTTCAAATATATTAAAAGATCAACATAGATCAGTATAAGGGATGATATTGAATAAGACAAATGTTCAGGTCACTGGATACCATTCTCATTATAATCTATTCTGACTTTCTTTGCTTCTTGAATTATGAGTGGAAATTGAACATTAGTCAGGTAAAGTTTAGACTATAATGTAAACTTTCAGGTATCTTTTAATGATATGCTTACCTAAGTATGTCAGACAAAAAATTCACAAGTCACCACAAGGGTTCTGGACAAGTCTTTTATAAAACTTGACTGACACATGCTGCTAGTAGAATGCTTCATGCAACATTATAGTGTAAAAAGTGATTGTAGCACCAAAGAAAAACCCCCTCCTCTTTAGGCAGAGAAAATGGAATAATTAGAGGAGAGACAAAAAATGAACAACAGTATCATCAGGTTGAAGCTATCCAAGTTCTAATTTTTTTTAAACTGCAGTTAGGATAATATGTGATTTATTTTTATAACTGATGATTTCAAAATGCAGCATCTTACATAACTTAAATGGTCGAATAGAGATGTCCTTGTTAGAATGAAGAGTTTTAATATTAGCTTGGCTATTAGTTTTTTTTTTTTTTCTGAAGCTTTCTTCTTTATTAGGGAAAACAGTCCATTAGTATTACACATGGATACAACTAAACCAGTTAAAATGGAAACTTTAAGATAATATTATATGACTGAGAAGGTCCTCATTTTTAATGAGTTCAGTAAATGAAAAAGTTCATTTACACTGTATTTGGCATGAAACTATATTTATCTTGGATAGCAAATACAAACTGGAGCTTTACAGTGTAACTATCTGCTCTTTCAAGGAAAAAAGAATAACTTCCCGACTCTCAGACTTCCATATTCTGTTCTTTATAATATACCACGTCACCTTGGTCCATTAGTAATCTATTTCTGCCAAAAATGTGTAGAAGGAAGATCAGGGGAAGAGGGAAGCAGGGAGGGCAGACTGAGTCAAATGGCATTATTGCTAGGTCTGGATTCACTTACCCCTTTTCTTCTAAAATTAAGAACTCCTCTAGGCATTAATGAGTATCTGTCTTGCAAGGGAATAAGAACATCAAGTTATGGAATGTGGCCCAAAAAAGAACACTCTTGCCTTCAAGGTAACATGGCATCTAGCCAAGCGTCACAGGCTAGTCCCATCCCCATGATCTCCTTTACTCTATCACTAAGGAACAGAATCTGCAAAACTTCTGCTCTGTCCCCTATCCTAACATTTTATTACCTTAATTAGCAGAAACCAAGACAAATGTCATGATCAGCATGACAGAAGAGCTTGGGTTGTATCACAGAAGTCCCTCATGCTAACGATAACTATCTGCTGAACCACCACAGTAGCCAATAAACAAGTATCAGCTCACAGTTCCACACCTTTTTCAGGCGAATGTTTTTTTTCTGATCAGTGTTTGTGTCCTTAGTACAGAACAATAATATACATAAACACTATGTAACATAAGCATCATCTAAGCAACACAATATATGCATATATATATACAGACATACAAACACATACAAATTTATATATGCCTGAAGTTTACTTATTAAAGTCATAAGCTCCTTCCTTATTTTGTTTTTTTTTTAGGGGGAAAAAAACCCCAAACTAAAATATATTCCCTAAAACACACACACATAAATACCTGATTAGAAAGCATTCTAATGAAATTGTGAAATTGAGATAATAGATTATCTGTAGCACCATCGCATTTCAATCTGTATATAAGTGAGACAACTTTCAAATTCTAGAAACCCTCAGGGAGTTGTTCTTCCCGATCTTACTTCTTCTTCCCTTACCAGAGTAAGTTAAGATTTCTTCCCACTTGTGGCAGAGGTCAGGTTTGCTGGGCTCCCAGACATCAAATGTAGAGAAAATTCATTTGGTGATGAATGAATGAATGAAAGAAAGTTTTTCTGAAGTGTCTGCTAGGTTTCAGGCCCTGTTCTAGGTGCTAAGGAAACAAACACCAAAACCAAACCAAATCAAATCAACCAAACAGAAGAACCACCTCTGACCTCAAGGCACTTCCATTCTCCTAAAACAAAAGGTAGGTGATGAATCCTTGCTCTGGAACAAGAAACCCACATTTTCCTTCAATTCTCTCAACCTCTTGCATAGATCTCATAAAAGACTTGTGCTGGTTTTGGAATAAGAGGACCTGTGCTCAAATCCTTTATGGTCTTGGTCAAATTTCCTAACCTGAATTCCCTCATCCTTCAAATGAAGAAATTGGACTAAATCACTTCTGAGGACCTTTCTAGCTCTATGATTCTGAAAGTAAGGAATCTTAGCAGGAGAAGAGAGAGGAAATAGAGAACACTGATTCCTCTAGGTTTAGTTGAAGACCCAGTTGTCCAATGTTGGACTTGTAGTTCCATATTGTTAGGTTGATGAGAATGCTTAGCAGAAAAAAAATGACAAAATAAGTAGAGGGATTTTTGTTGGACTGTTTATATTTAAAGAGATAAAAAAAACACCAAAAAAGATCAGTTCCTACCTCAAAGTCATTTGCCTTATTGTAGTGCATGTTCAGAGCACGATACAGCTCACAGTCTCTGGTTATCGACAGCTCTTCAGTACTTGTGACCCCATCGTTGATGGCTTGACGTGCATACTTCTCCATTTGAATGTAGTAAAACTCACGGAAATTGCTAAACCACTTGATGAGCTGAGAGGTAATGCATCTGTTGAACTGTTAAATTTAAAATGTTGAAAAAGATAAGAATATTGCCATTTCCCACTT